>NW_027532002.1:4617275-4643776 GCF_008692635.1 Crocuta crocuta
ATTCAAAAAAAAAAAAAAAAAAAAAAAAAGCACTTTTTTTTTTAAACCACTGGAGTGGGCCTCGATCTATTTTGATACTCCTCACTACTCATTCTACAGATGAGAAAATGGGGCTCCAGGAGGGCCCTCACTTCCCTTCTCCCCTCAGTGGTGACCTCTAGGGTGTCAGCAGGAAATGGGTGAAGCCATAGACTGGGAGAATGTGAAATGGTGGGGTGCATGGCAAAGAAGCTGCTTCCTTCAAAAATTTTTTTTAATGTTTTATTTATTTCTAGGAGAGAGAGAGAGAGACAGCGCGAGCAGGGGAGGGTCAGAGAGAGAGGGAGTCACAGACTCTGAAACAGGCTCCAGGCTCTGAGCTGGCAGTCAGCACAAAGCCCGATGCGGGGCTCGAACCCACGAACCGCGAGATCGTGACCTAAGCAAAAGTCGGACGCTTAACCGACTAAGCCACCCAGGCGCACCGAGAAGCTGCTTCCTTCAAAAATGAAAGTGGTGGTGTGGAAAATTCTAGGCCTGTACCGAAGCGGCGTTGCTAACAGAGAGATGTGTTTCCTGTAGCAACTGCCAGTATCTCCCTCACCTATGTTTCTCTCTGCAGGCTTGTCCCAGAGGAGGAAACACAGGGGCCCCTAGACAGTAGAGGCCCAGTGGGCTGGGAGTGAGGGTTCCCTGCCACACCCTTGGATTGCAGGAGCTGGGAACCCACGCTAAGTAGAGGAGGTCTGCTGGCGGGTGCTCCTGTCACAGGGCAGGGCTCAGTGGCAAACGAGGCCAGGATGACTTGGCTACAGGCCCTGGGGGTGGGGTCCACTCTCTAGCCCAGACATAGGAGCCCCTGGTCTCCCTTGGTGCACGTGGCTCAGAACTTTCTCCGTTTAGGCTGGTCTTAGTGCCCTCTTGGCTAAGCGTCCTCTGCCTTCTCTCAGCCTGCTCGTCTGTCTGTGTTGAGAGAAGACTTTTGGACATTGCCTGCTTGGTTGGGAGTGATGGTAGGAAGCCAAGTACTGAATAAGGACCCAAGGCCGAATATTCTAAAGCCACCTCCTAAGACCTATGGACCTAATTCCCTCCTCCTCCCATCTCTGAGAAGACTGCACGGAGCGAGGTGAAGCAGTGTGTGGAATGAGGGGTCATGCGACCAAGAGCTTGGCATGTCTGCTGTGGCTCCCATCTCCTCGACCCCATTCTGCATTTTGGGAAAATCATTTTCTGAGCCTCAGTTTCCTCATATGTGAAACGGGGAGTGTGAATCTTATTTATGCAGCTGTGGTGAGGATCAGGTGAAGTTATACATGAAAAAATTGCTTTAACTCTAAAATGCCATTAAAATGCTTCTTGTTATTAGGGAAGACTTCACATTGGTTAAAACTCATGCCCCCATCTTCACAGCATTTGCACTTCAACAAAGGGAAGTTGTATCTTTAGCTTGAGGAATGAGGCTCTCCCAGTGGGGTTCTGATTGTCAGCCAGCTACTGGAGTATACAGTTATAGGGATGTGTGTCAGCAGAGAGATTGCATTGGTAGTAAGAAACCCTGGGCTTTGAAGTCATACAAGGTCTTATTGTGCTAGCCCGGCAAGCCAGCTAGCTTCTCTGAGCCTCGATTTCCTTCTCAGGACAAATAGGGTAGTACCACCTTCCTTGTGGGTAAACCACAGCCTGAGGAGTGAAGTGCCGTGCATAGTGCCTGGCTGTCACACTGTGCCTCTTTGCTCAAGTCTCTTCCCTTCACTTGAAATCATGCTGTGACTAGAGCTGGCTCTGGCTGGGAGTGTGTGAGGGTTGGTGGTATGATCCTGAGGGTTTGTGGGTGTGCTCTGGAGCAGGCTCAGAGATGGGTCACTACCGGCCTGTGCTGGTGCAGGGGTGTGGCCACCAGGAAACTCTGTACAACTGTGTTGGTCCCCAACCCCAGTCAGGAACAAGAGCAAAATGTGCCCTGGGTGTTCTTCTGCCATCCCATGGACTGATGTCCCTCCCTGGGCCACACAGTGGACCTGGAATGTCTACCCAACCTCCGCTGACCTGGAAGAATCCACCTGGGGCCATGAAGAAGTTGGAGCAGTTCCAGAATTACAAGAATGACCTGAGCCAGGCTTACGGCTCTGTCTTGGGGCATAAGAAGAAAAAGGGAACCAGGATGGTTAAACTGGACTCAGTAGAGTTCAGAATATAACAAGCTCTGGAGTTAGACACATATGCAGAATATGAACCCCATCTTCCTTTTGTGATTTTGGAGAGATGACATCACATGGCTAAGCTATAAATGGACATAATAAATAATATCTTCCTTGATGAGTTGGGAAATTAAATGAGATAAAATACAAATAGAGTTGCTAGGCATTGTCTTAGTTCATTTGGGGTGCTTTAACAGAATACCACAGACCAGGTGGCTTAAACAACAGGAATATATTGTTCTGAAGGCTGGGAAGGCACTAGCAGATTTGGTATCTGGTGAGGGCCTGCTGCCTGGTTCATAGATGGCCACTTTCTCACTGTTTCCTCACAAGGCAGACATGTTGAAGGACCTCTCTGCAGTCTCTTAAAAGGGTGCTAATCCTATTTATGAGGGCTCCACCTTCATGATCTAGTTACCTCCCCAAAGCCCCACCTCTTAATATCACCACATTGGGGATTAGGGTTCAACATATGAATTTTGGGAAGACAAACATTTAGTCTATAACACCATGGTCATTGGAAGTTAATAAACATTTGCTGACGATAGCAGTGAATGAGGCACTGTGAAAAGGCAGGGGAACCATGGTGGGGGGTATACACAGTATGGTGGAAAACACATAGTGGACTCAGAATTGAGAGTTGAGGCTTGTTGCTTACTAACTTGCTCTTTAATCTTCAGCAAGTCACTTAGCATGGGCATCAGTTTCTCTATTTGAAAATGTCCTGGTTGGGTAAGGATATCTCTGCAGTTCTGCCACTTGGGAAGGAAGTGAGCTTTGAGTCCTAAAGGCCACCATAGCTTTCCCAGAGTGGGAAGGCGCAAGGGAATGGCTAAATGAGATGAACTGGGATTTCTGGTGAAAGATGCTTTGCAGAGTTCAGAACAAAATAGAGGTAAATTGGATGTAGGACTAGTGAAGAGTTGCAATTATTCTTGGAGTAAGTATCCTAGATTGTGTGTATATAATTGTGTATGATAATTCTTACTGTGAGTTTGATAACCACTGAGTTAGACCCAAGGAGGGAACCAAAGGCAAGTGGCTGTGTAGCTGACTGGGTCTTCCAGCTATTTCTCCTCCTTTATGATATCAAATCCTAGTGGGAAATGGAAGGGATGGGTGGAGATTTCCAAGTATTTGTCAGTAGGGTTGGGTCCATTCTGGTGGTATATGAAATCTTTACTGTTTCAATTCATGTTCCTGGATTTGTTTGTTATCAACAATCAATGTGTAATAGATAATAGTTATGAGAGCACCTAGCGTGGGTTCTGCCTAATAAATGTCTGCTGGATTTGAACAGCAGTATGTATAGAGGTGAAGAGCATGGATTCTGGACTTGACTACCTTGGTTTGAATTTTGACTTCACAGTTTATTAGCTGTGTAAGCTTGGCCAAGTTACTTATCCTTTCTGTATCTCAATGGGCTCATCTGTTAAATGGAGGTAATCATATTACCTGTCTCCTGGGGTGTTGGAGGATTAAATGAGTTAATACATATCAAGCACTCCAAACAGCATGTGGTATATAGTAAGTTCTGTGTAAATGTTTGTTATAATATCATTTTTGTGTTATTATATTCATAATATATATATAATGATAATATATTTCTACAACACTGTTATTATGATGAAGATACTAGTACTAAGCAACTCTGAGTCCTACTTGATCAAACACTTGTATATACTGTTCTTTGAAAAGCTGTAATTATGACCTTGGTCTTCCACTTTCTGTTGTTCAAAATTGGCATTTCCTGCCAAAAGGCATTCACTTTTGTGTCCTTAGGCATTAGTGTCCTGATGCTGTACAGTTATTCTCGATAAATCCATGGAGGGCCTACAAATGTTCCCATCTTTTCAAGCAGTTTATCATCTTTTAGGATTTAGCATGTCACTTATGATGGCTTTGCAAAGTGAATGCCTAATGTCCTGGTCCTTTTTAGGTGGTTAGCTCTCCCAGGCCAGAATGGTAGGTGGAAAGGAAAGTGATGCAGGAGACCTGGGCACTAGGCCCAGTGCTAGCCCGTCCTGTCCCTGTGAGTGTGGAAAAGAATCTCTTTGAACCTCAGGTTCCTTATTTGTAAATGGGGATAACAATTCCTTCCTTGTTGTGTTGAGAGAGTTCAAAAGGATGAGGAATGTCAGAAATTAGCTCGCTTTAGGTGCCCAGTAATTGGTAGCTGTTGGTTGTGATGATGGAGAGGCCCTGCAATCTGGGAGCGGGCAAGTCTCCCACGCCCACAGCTGCTTCCCTGGATGGTGCTCACCAGCCTGCCCCCTGGCTGCCTCCCACAGACTCCCACCAGCCACTTAAGTTGAGTGCTGGCAGGACTGCAAGGCTGTCTTTGTTTTAGTATAGGATTTCCGACTAGGCCTGTATCTGGAGTGCCTGCCTTACTCCAGCCGGGTGCTCCCAGCAGGGTCTGGGTATTCGGTGCCAGCTGCTCTGGGGAGAGCTGCTTGGCACTTCCTGTGCTGTTTGGCAGGCAGGCTCTGGAGTGTGGTGGGAGCTTGGCCTGAGAGCCAGGCCTTCCCCAAGGAGCCCTGAGAAAGGGAGGCTTGGAAGCAGAGTTACTGGAAGTTGGTTTTTATTTATGGGAGTGCAGTATCTGGTGGACAAAGGTCCAAACCACTCAAGACTCCATCCATGAGTATCAGTCCACACACTTACTGCTGCGGAGGTTTGTTTCTCTGGGAAGAACTAAATTTGCTTTATCTTTCTGCTTCTTCAGACAGTGTGCTTTCTCTCTTGGTGATGGCATAGAGTGTCTCAGGTGTGATTCCATGAGCTTAGAGAAGAAAACAAGAGAAGGATCAGTTATCCTAGACTTGCGTCACTAGTAACCACCAGCATTTGTCTAGCATTTAATAAAGGACCTTTACGGTGGTCTAATCCAGCTTTTATAAGTGGAGCTGCAGATGGGGCAGTTCCTGATGAGTGACGGTTTCAGTGCGGGCCTTAAGAGTTCACGCCCAGTGGTTTTTTTTCCTGTTTTTGTTATTATTATTATTTTTTTTTGGTTGGGATGCTATGTTGGACCTGCTGAATTATATATTTTATTCATCAGACATTTTGACTATCGGAGATGATCATCTCAAAGACTCATTGTAGTGTATGAGGTAGAAAGAATATCCCTTCTTTTGGACAAACCAGAAGCTGAATTGATGAGCTCTGATGTTCACTATTGATGAGGTGTCTAACGACTGTCTTTACCTTTCTGAACCTTGTAAAGTAAGAATAATAATATCTGTATATAAATCTGACATTTATAAAATATTGGCCCAGTAATGAGACCATCCCAAGTGTTTATAGATCTTAGTTCCTTTACCTTCCCTTTTCTCCTTTCTTAGTCCATGCCAAATCTGAAAGTATTTTGACTGGCTTAGATGCTTACCCTGTAATCACAAAGTATGGCTCATTGTGTCTGGTGACTCATCTTTCTTAAACAGTTGGAAGCTACTTTAGGTTTTCAAATTTTCATAAGTTAGTAAGCACTGAAGGGGATTCCAGCATCTCTTAAGGAGGGAACCAGCGGGACTTTGTGCTGAAGCAGGTCCCCAACCTCTGCTGGGCCCCAGGGAAATCCAACCTTCCAAGATGCTTTTACTTCCTTTCTCATTTGGGTCATTCAGAAGGACAACTATTTAAGACAGTGAAAAAAGTTTAAAAAATGTAGAATTTAGGCCATTTTTGTAAGCCTATCAGCCTAGTCTTAGTGATGATTTCAAAGAAGCTGTTTTCTTTGGTGATTATGCAAGTTATTGCCCCCATGTTGATGATAATAACAAGGTTTTACCATTTGTGAAACACTTTCCTAAGTATCAGCTCATTTGATTTACCAGTAACTGTGCAGGAGAGCTATGAGCAGCTCCATTTTGCAGGTGGATAAACTGGCGCTTCAAGAAGTCAGAGTGACTTGTTTCAGAACAGTGACTCAAATCCAGTGTCTGCATTTCAGAAAGCTCAGGCATCTGAGGCAGAAATTTGGGAACCACTTTTCCCATGTCCCCATCCCCCATCTCATCTAATTAGCCATCAACTCCTGTTGATTTTCTTCTCTAAACTTTTCCTTATTCATATTCCCCACCCTCTTCTCCCCTGAAGTAGTGCACACCCTTTTCTTCTCTCACTGAGTCATTGCAATATTTCCAAGTGGTCTCCCTACCTCCCATTTGGCCTCCCCTCCACACTTTTCTCAATACAGAAAATAGAATGTTTTTTGGAACATACAACTGATCTCTACACCCTCCAGTTTAAAACTGTCTAGTAGCAGACTTCTGGGGAAGATGACGGAGTAGGAAGATCCTAACCTCACTTGTCTCATGGATACAACTAGAAAACACCCATGTCAGTGTAAATAACCCAGAAAATGACCCAAAGACTGACAGAGCAGACTCTCCACAGCTAAATGTAGAGAATAAGCCACATCAAAGTGTACCCGGTTAGGAGCCAAATGGACCCATGGAGACTGTCCACAGGAGGGAGAGATGCTAGATGCAAAGACAAGAGGTAAATAAACCCTCACATAAGGTACCCCAGGCATGGGGAACTTGAATGGGGAAGATGAATCTCCATAACATTCCGCTTTGAAAACCAGAAGGGCCAAAGTTTGAGAGTTCTTACAAGCAGCTGGGCTTAACACTTGGAACTTTAAAAATCAGTGGGCTTGGCTCTTGGAGAGCTGGGAGGGAGATAGGAAACTGAGCCTCTGCCCTTAAAGAGACAACACAACAGTCCCATGGAGATACATCATAAAAGCACCAGGTTGAAAAACACCTGGATTATATGGGAGGGACATTTGTTTACTAATCTCAGAGCATGTGTTGGAGGGACAGGGATCACTTGGAGACTCCTCCAGGAACAAAGAATCTGGTGGGCACCGTTTTTGCTCCTTCACCCTCTAGCATAGACACATAGACACCTGTGGGAACTGGCATGATACCAAAACTCACTACCTAACTTGCTAATACTGCTTGCTCCATCCCTGTGTGCTTCTGTGGCTCTACCCCCTCCAACTCCCCAACCCCTGTGTGGAACTTTCTGGCACTGTGTACCTCGCCTCCATGCTCTCCTGAGGACTGACTCCCTTCAGCCCTGTGGCAGGAGTTTTCTGAAGCAGCTCCAGGTCTCCTCGCACAACAGACCTGTGCAAACCTTACCAACACTGCATGCCCTACCCCTGTGTTCTCTTGCTGTCCTCTCCCCTCCAATATGCTCTTGACTGGAGCCCACCCAAAGTGTTGTAAGCAGTGTGTAAGCAGCTCTGACAGGGCCTGGTACCACTCTAAAATGACTCCTCCCCTGAGGAGGTTACCACACACACTAGCCCAACTGCAGCCCTAACAGTGGGCTGGGAGCAGATATCTGGTCTGACTACAGGCACTACCCCAAAATGAAGACTTTTCAGGAGATAACATGGAAAGTCTACCTGGAAAACTACGTGCCCTGTAGTTCAGTGCTACCGCATCTCTGGCGAATGCTTGGTCTGCCTCAAGTCAAGCCCAAGGCAGCCCCAGACTGGCCGATTAACAATACAGGGACAAAACCCTGCCCACGGTAGGCAGAGGACCATTGTTATCAACTGGATTAAAAGCAAGTGCAATTTAGCCACAACAGTAGGGAGCACACAATATACATAAGAGACATCCCTGAAGCATCAGGTTCTGGTGAACAGGGGATGTTGTACTACAAGGCACCACAAAACCTCTTTCATAAGGCCACTACTTTAAAAGAAGGAGAGGTAGCTGACTTTCCGAACAGAAGCAGGCACAGAGAGTTAAACAAAATGAAGAGACAGCAGAGTATGTCCTAAAGGAAAGAACAGGACGAAATCATAGCAAGAGAGCTAAATGCAATGGAGATAAGTAACATGCTGATAGTGAATTTAAAATAGTGGTAATAAAAATACTCATTGGACTTGAGAAGAGTGGAGAGCTTCAGTGACACCCTCAACAAAGAGATAGAAAACATAAAAAAGAATCCAAGATGAAGAACTCAGTAACTGAAATTAAAAATACACTAGGTGGAGTAAACAGTAGAGTAGAGGAAGCAGAAGAATGGAATAGGGGCCTGAACTACAGAGTAATAGAAAACAATCAAGCTGAACAGGAGAGAAAAAATAATAATAAAAAATTAAAATAGACTTAGGGAACTCATTGATACCATCAAGTGTAAAAAAATTCACATTATGGGTATCCTAGAAGGAGAAGAGAGAGAAAAGGGGGCATAAAATATATTTGAATAAATAATAGCTGAAAAATTCCTGAATCTGGGGAAGGAAACAGAAATCCAGATCCAGGAGGCACAGAGAGCCCTCAACAAAATCAACCCAAGGAGGTCCACACCAAGACAAAAAGTAGTAGTAGAGAATTTTCAAAGCAGTAAGAGAAAAGACAATAGTTACTTACAAGGGAAGCCTCATAAAGCTATCAAGGGATTTTTAAGCAGAAACATTGCATACCAGAAGGGAGCAGCATGATATATTTAAAATGCTGAAAGAAAAATCCTGCAGCCATGAATACTCTATCCAGCAAGCTCTCATTCAGAATAGAAGAGATAAAGACTTTCCTGACAAACAAAAGTTAAAGGGATTCATGACCACTAAACCAACCCTATAATGTTAGAAAGGACCATAAATAGGAGTAAGAAAAGTAGGAAGTGCAAAAGCAGTAAAATTAAGTATATCTGTAAATATTGGTCCAGGGATTCACAAAATAAAAGGATATAAAGTATGACACCATGTATCTAAAACTGGGGACGGAGAGAAGAAGAGTAAAGAATGGGTTCAGGGAGAGTGCCTAGGTGGCTCAGTTGGTTTAGGGTCCAGCTCTTGGTTTCAGCTCAGGTCATGATCTCATGGCTTCATGGGTTCAAGTCCTGTGTTGGGCTCTGGACCAGCAGTGTGGAGCCTGCTTGGGATTTTCTCTCTTTCCCTTTCTCCCTGCCCATCCCCTACTCATGTTGTCCCTGTCTCTCTCAAAATAAATACATATACTTTTTTTTTTTTTTTTAAAGAATGGGCTCAGGGGTGCTTGGGTGGCTCAATTGGTTAAGTGTCTAACTCTTGATTTTGGCTCAGGCCATGATCTCACAGTTTGTGAGTTCAAGCCCTGCATCAGGCACTTTGCTGTCAGAACCTGCTTGGGATTCTCTGTCTCCCTCTCTCTCTGCCCCTCCCCTGTTCTCTCTCTCTCTCAAAAATAAATGTTTAACTACTAAAATCATAAGATGCTATAAATAAATTGAATGGTAACCACAACTCAAAAACCAGTAATAGGCAGGCAAAAATAAAAAAGTAAGGAAGCTGTGTATCACTGAAGAAAGCCAGCAAACCATAAGAGAAAAGAGCAAAAAAAGAAAGTAACAGAGAACTACAAAATCCACCAGATAACAAGTAACAAAATGACAATAAATACATACCTATCAATAATTACTTTGAATGTGAATGGACTAAATGGTCCAATCAAAAGACATAGATTTGTTGACTGTCTCTTTGCTGTGCAGAGGCTTTTTATCTTGATGACATCCCAATAGTTCATGTTTGCTTTTGTCTTTCTTGCTTTTGGCAGTGGGTCTAGTAAGAAGTTGCTCCAGCTGAAGTCAACTAACTAAAATTTAAATTAAAAATTCATTAAAAAAAAAGATGTAGAGTGAGGATAAAAAATCAAGACCCATTTATATGCTGCCTAGAAGAGTCATTTCAGACGTAAAGGCACATGCAGATTGGAAGTGAAGGGGTGGTAAAGCATTTATTATGCAAATGGAAGTGGAAAAAAAAGCCAGGGGATCAATACTTATATATGACAAAATAGAATTCAAGATGAAAATTGAAACAAGAGATGAAGGACAATATATAATCATAAAGAGAACAATCTGACAAGGAGATATAACAATTGTAGATATTTATGCACTGACCCATGGGAGCACCCAAATACATAATGCAGCTATTAACAAACATCAAGGAAGTAATAGATATCAATGCACTAATAATAGGAGACTTTACAACCCCATCTAACAATGGATACATGATCTAAACAGAAAACCAACAAGAAAACAGTGGCTTTGAATGACACATTGGACCAAATGTATCTAACAGATATGTTCAGAACATTTGATCCTCAAACTGCAGAATACAGTCTTCTCAAGTGCACATAGAACATTCTCCAGGTTAGATCACATATTAGGCCACAAAACAAGTCTCAGCAAATTTAAAAACATTGAATTCAAACCATGCATCTTTTCTGATAACAACACTATGAAACTAGAAATCAATCACAAGACAAAATCTGCAAAGAACACAAATATGTGGAAGTTAAATAACAGTCTACTAAACAATGAATGTGTCAGTCAAGAAATCAAAGAGGAAATAAAAAAATACATGAAGACAAATGAAAATGAAAATATAACAGTAAAAAATGTTTGGGACACAGCAAAAGCTGTTCTAAGAGGGAAGTTTATGATTCAGATCTACCTCAAGAAGAAAAAAAATTTTCAAAGAAGAAATCTAACCTTACACCCAAAGGAGCTAAAGAAGAACAAACAAAACCCTAAACCAGCAGAAGGAAGGAAATAAGAAAGATTAGAGCAGAAATAAATGAAACTAAAACAAAACAATTGAATAGATCAATGAAACCAGTAGCTGGTTCGTGGAAAAGATAAACAAAATTGATAAACCTTTAGCTTGACTCAGAGAGAGAGAGAGAGAGAGAGAGAGAGAGAGAGAGCTCAAACTAAAACAGAAATGAATGAGGAGAAACAACAACTGACAAACAGAAATACGAAAGATTTTAAGAGAATGTTATGAAAAACTATATGCCAACAAACTGGACAACCTACAAGAAGTAGATAAATTCCTGGAAACATAACTCCCCAAAGCTGAATCAGAGAGAAATAAGAAATTTAAATAGCCTGATTATCATCAATGAAATGGATCAGTAATAAAAAATTCCCAACAAACAAAAGTCCATGACCAGATAGCTTCACAGGTGAATTCTACCAAATATTTAAAGAAAAGTTATTGTGATGGGCACTGGGTGTTATATGGAAACCAATTTGACAATAAACTATAAAAGAAAAAAAAGATAAAAAATAAAATAAAATAAAAAATAAGGAAAAGTTAATACCTATTCTTTTCAAACTATTCCAAAAAAATAGAAGAGGAAGGAAAGCTTCCCAATTCATTCTGTGAAGCCATATTACCCTGATACCAAAATGAGAAAAAGACATTACGAGGGAGGGAGGCAGGCAGGGAGAGAGAGAGAGATAGAGAGAGAGAGATAGAGAACTATAGGCCAATATCTCTGATGTACATAGATGCAAAGACATTCTCAACAAAATATTTGCATACTGAATCCAACAGTACATTAAAGAAAATCATTCATCATGGTCACTTGAGATTTATTTCTGAGATGCAAAGGTGGTTCAGTGTTTGCAAATCCATCAATGTGATACATCACAGCAATAAAAGAAAGGATAAAAACATATGATCATTTCAATAGGTGTAGAAAAAACATTTGACAAAGTACAACATTCATGATGAAAACCTTCAATAAAGTAGGTTTAGAGGGATCATACCTCAGCATTACAAAGGCCATATGTGAAAAACCCACAGTTAGTATCATACTCAATGGTGAAAAATTGAGAGCTTTCCTATTAAATCAGGAACAAGACAAGGATGTCCACTCTCATGACTTTTATTTAGCATAGTACTGGAGGTCCTAGTCACAGCAGTCAGACAAGAAAACAAAAGGCATCTACATTGGTAAGGAAGAAGTAAATTTGCAGATGACATGACATTGTATATAGAAAACCCTAAAGACTCCACCGAAATCTCCTAGAATTGATAAATGAATTCAGTAAGGTCACAGGATACATGGTCCATATACAGGAATCCATTGCATTTCTATATACTAATAATGAAAAATAGAACAAGAAATTAATAAAACAAGCCTATTTACAATTGTACCAAATTAATAAGATACCTAGAAATAAACTTAACCAAGGAGGTAAAAGACCTATACTCTGAAAACTATAAAACACTGATGAAGGAAATTGAAGGTGGCACAAACAAATGGAAAGATATCCCGTGCTTATGGATGGAAAGAACAAGTATTGTTAAAATGTCCATACTACCCAAAGCAATCTGCAGATTTAATGTAATCCTATCAAAATACCAATAACATTTTTCACAAAAGTAGAACAAACAATCCTAAAATTTATATGGAAGCATAAAAGACTCTGAATATCCAAAACAATCTTGAAAAAGAACAAAACTGGAGCATCACAATTACAGATTTCAAGATATGGTTCAAAGCTGTGGTAATCAAAGCAGTATGATACTGGCACAAAATAGACATATAGATCAATAGAACAGAATAGAGAACCCAGAAATAACCCATGATTATATGGTCAAGTAATCTTCAACAAAGGAGGCAAGAATATGCAATGGGAAAAAGAGAATATCTTTAATAAATAGTGTTGGGAAAACTGAGCAGCTACATGCAAAAGAATGATTTTGGACCCCTTTCTTACACCATACACAAAAATAGACTAAACATGATTAAGGACCTAAATGTGCAACTTGAAACCATAAAAATATGAGAAGAGAGCACAGACAATAACTTTTCTGAGATAAGCTGTAGTAACATTTTTCTAAATATGTCTCTTGAGGCAAGGGAAACAAAAGCAAAAAATAAACTGTTGGGACTACATAAAAAAAAAGCTTCTACACAGCGAAGAAAATATCAAGGAAACTAAAAGACAACGTATTGAATGGGAGAAGATATTTGCAAATGACATATACAACAAAGCGTTAATATTCAAGATTTATAAAGAACTTCTACAAGTCAACACCAAAATCCCCCGAATAATCCATTTAAAAATGGGCAGAAGATATGAACAGATATTTCTCCAGAGAAGACAAATAGATGGCCAACAAATACATGAAAAGATACTCAAGATCACTAATCATCACGGAAATACAAATCAAAACCACAATGAGATATTACCTCATACCTGTCAGAATGGCTAAAATCAAACACATAAAAAACAACAAATGTTGGCGAGGACGTGGAGAGAAAGAAATACTTGTGCACTGTTGGTGAGAATGCAAACTGGTACAACCACTGTGGAAAACAGTAGAGAGGTTCTTCAAAAAGTTAAAAATAGAATTACCATATGATTCAGTAATTCCACTGCTGGGTGCTTGCCCAAAGTATACGAAAACACTACTTCAAAAAGATACATACACCTCTATGTTTATTTTAGCATTGTTTATAGTAGACAAATTATGGAAGCAGTCCAAGTGTCCATCAATTGATGAATAGATAAATAGATAAAGAAGATGTGGTATATATATATTATATATATGTATATATATAATATATATATAATGTAATATTACTTAGTCATAAAAAAGAATGGACTCTTGCCATTTTAACAATATGGATGGATCTAGGGAGTATAACGTTAAGTGAAATAAGTCAGAGAAAGACAAATACCATGTGATTTCACTCATGTAAAATTTAAGAAAGAAAACAAATGAACAAGGTAAAAAGGAGACAAACAGGCAAAAACAGACCCTTAACTATAAAGAACAAACTGATGGTTACCAGAGGGGAGGTGAGTTGGGGGATGGGTGAAACAGGTGAAGGTGATTAAGAGTACAGTTATTGTGATGTGATGAGCACTGAGTAATGTATAGAATTGTTGAATCACTATATTGTACACCTGAAACTAATATAACACTGTGTGTTAACTATACTGGAATTAAAATGAAAACAAACAAGTAAGCAAATATATAAAATGAGTATAGGACTTTAAAATAATAAAACAAAACTGTCCAGTAGCTTCTCATTGCTTGCAGGATCAAGCCCACATTCCCAAGAGGACTCATAGATCTTCCATGGTCTAATCTTTGCTTTTGTCTGGGCTCATATTTTGCAGTGCCCCCACCTGGCCATGGATTGTAATCATTCGCTTAGCCTTTATGGAGTGCTCACCACACACCAGCTACTGTGTTAAATGCTAGGGGTATAATGGGAGTAAACCTAACAGCCTGGTAGGGCCCATTGATGTTAGTGATATTACTGGGTTCCCTCCTCTGACAGAATGGTCAGGGTGTGTGAGTGCCCAGCCATGGGTTGGATAGAACCCATGGACTAGGGTGGATAGAACCTAGTCTGGGGTGTTGATGTGGGCTTCCCTGATGAAGGTCAGGGGTGGTGGGAGAGCATCCAGGTGAAGCAGATCGCCTGTGCAGAGGCCCTGTGACTGGGGGTGGCTGGGTGGGTGGGTAGAGGAGGGACATGGCTGAGAAGAGGCTGGAGAGGTGAGCAGAGGTTCTCATAGGCCAGGTGAAGGGTTTTGGTCTTTTTCTCTAAGAGCAGTAGGAGGCAACTGGTGGCTTTAAGCAGAAATGACATGATCAGATTTGTGTTTGCAAAAGCACACTCTGCCTGTACTGTGGTGAATAAGTTTGCTGAGTGTTGACTGGTCCTGCTATTTTGTTGTACCTAGTTAATACCATGTGTGGGCATTCTTCCTCCTCTGTGTCTGGGCCTTCCTGTCTCCTGAGTATTCATTCTCTCTTCAGAAAAAAGCAGACAAACTTTTTGGTTGTCCATGAGGGCTGGAGGCTGTCTTTATTTTCCTGATCACTTAGCTCAGTTTTTAACAAAATGAAGATAGGATTATTCATTGTATTTGCCTATAAAAATAATGAAGATTCGTTTTAGGAACTCAGGAAAGAAAACCTTATGATATTTTTTAAAACATTTATTTATTTATTTTTGAGAGAGAGAGAGCAGAGAGAGCAAAGAGAGCCGAGAGAGAGGGAGACAGAATCCGAAGCACACTCAGCTCAGAACCTGACTGGGGCTCAAACTCACAAACTGTGAGATCATGACGTGCGCCAAAATCAGGTGCTTAACTGATTTAGCCACCCAGGTACCCCAGAAAGAAAATCTTATTACCCAGAGATGACCTTTGATAATATTTAGGTGCATCTGCTTCCATATTTCTCTTTTTTTTAAAGTTTATTTATTTATTCTGAGAGAGAGAAAGAGTGCAAGTGGGGGAAAGACAGAGAGAGAGAGAGAGAGAGAGAGAGAGAGAGAGAGAGAGAATCACAAGCAAGTTCCACACTGTCAGCATGGAGCCTGATGTGGGGCTCAAATCTCTTGTGAGATTTGAGATCAATGACCTAAGATGAACCCATGGAGTCACCCAGGTGCCTGTCCATATTTTTCTTTATCCTATGTTCACTTAATATTCTGTTGCAGTTTTATATTTAAATGGGATCATACATGTTGTTCTATTACTTGTTTTTTAAGACTGAATTGTCTGTATGGACATTTAAAATTACTCAGCTTACTCTCTCTCTTAGTACCTAGGTCCGCTTTTATGCTCATCTCAGTTTCCCTAATGCCCCACTTTGTGGTACCCCACAAGCCAGGTGAAACTTAGCTGAGCATTTCACAGCATGGCCTATTTGGGCAGTGATGTCTCACTAGTTACACACACACACACACACACACACACACACACACACACACACACTCCATGTGTATTTATTCTCTCTATACATAATTGGGCATTTGTTATTTGCTATGGTTCTAGGGGCTTTGAAGGTATCAGCTCATTTCATTCCCCATTTTCTGATGAGGAAAGGAAGCCAAGGCACTTGCCTGGTGAAGTGGAGAAACCAGGACTGGAGTCCAGGGTATTTGAAGCTACAGTGTTTATGTGTGAACCTGACTATGTGTGGGGGATGTCAGAGGAAGGGGCTCTTCCTACTCCTGTGGCACATACCTTTGGTAAAAATTCAAAGCAATTTTGGGACATCCAACATTCCCTCTTATCCCAGTGAGAGGGTTTATGACCTTGTATGAGGGAGGTAAACTGGGTATTAAGCTCTTAGGACCAGAATGTTTCTTAACAGTTTATTTGAACTGAAAGCTCATTGGGTCACTCATTCCTTCATTCATTCTTTTACAAACATTTGCTAGGTGTCCATTGACTGCAACATACAAGGAGGTATTAGACAGTTTTCCCATTCTTGAAAAGTAGGTGGGCTTATAGACTGATATTAAAAAATAACGTCCCTGGGCCAAGTGTTATTTGAGGGATTTAGAAAGGATGAAGGTAACACAGGGACAGGAAGCTCTCACTGCTTGCAGGAGTCAGCAAAGGCTTTGACTCAGTTTTTCCCTATCTTGTCTTTTCTTTTTTTAAATGTTTATTTATTTATTTTTGAGAGAAAGAGCATGCGTGCATGTGCATGAGCTGGGGAAGGGCAGAGAGGGAGAGCGAGAGTGAGAATCCCAAGCAGGCTCCACTAATGTGGGGCTTGAACCCACAAACTGTGAGATCAGGACCTAAGCCAAAATCAAGAGTTAGATGTTTAAGTGACAAAGCTCCCAGGCAGCCCTGTCTTGTCTTATCTTTTCTTCCCTTCTCTTCGTTCAGTTTTACTGAGGTGTAATTTACATACCATAAAATTCACCCAATTTAAAGGTATACTTCACAATTTTTAGTAAATTTACAGAGTTGCACAATCACCCCCATGTATAACTACTCCACTGTTTTATTTTGAATAGTGCTCATTATATTGATATATACATTTGTGTATCCATTCTTCATTTGATGGGCACAGGTTTTTTCTGTTTTTTGGCTATTATGAAAATGTTGCTATGCAGATCTTTGTGTGGACATATGTTTTCATTCTCTTGGGTCGACTCCTAGAAGTGGAATTGCTGGGTTGTATGGTAAATTAATGTTTAACTTTTAAAGACTTTTCCAAAGTGGCTGCACCATTTTATAATCCTACCAGCAATGTCTGAGTCCTTAAGATGAGTTTTAAGGAAGTAGGAATTAGCCAGATCAATGTTTTTCAAACACTGCAGGGGCAGGGCTGGCTGCAAAAGAACCAAATGGGGATCTTGTTAAAGATTTCTAGTACCCAGGATTTGGAGATTCTGATTCCATAGTTATGCAGGGGACCCCAGGCGTGTGCATTTTAGAAAGTTTTCTAAGTAACTCTGATGTGTAGTTTTGTTTGGGAATCACTGAATTGGATGAGGTTGAGGATGGGATAGGCAGGGGAGAGAATTAGGGAACTTTCTAGGGAGAGAAAATGGCATGCAAAAAACCAACATAATAAGTCATTTAATGGTTAACAGTAGGAGTGGCCAGAGAGAGAGGTAAGTTAGGAGACTGTTGCTTTGGTGCTGTCAAGACCTAAGGGGAGAGACCAGTTAATTCATTGACCTATCCATCTAGTTTGATGTGAAAAAAAAAAAATCAGGGAAGGTCTTGTCTTGTCTGCCTGCCTGCCTTCCTTCCTTCCTTCCTTCCTTCCTTCCTTCCTTCCTTCCTTCCTTCCTTCCTTTCTGTAGGTACAGATACTAGGCTCAGAGCTTTATATTTGATTTTCAACAACCCTTTTCTTACTCATTGTCATTCTCAGTTTACAGGTGAAGAAACTCATGCCCAGGAGATTAAGTAGGGGATAGATCTGGGACTTGGAACCATGTCTGTCTGGCTCTTTTACTTTTTTAAAATTTTTAATGTTTTATTTATTTCTGAGAGAGGGAGAGAGAGAGAGAGAGAGAGAGAGAGAGAGAGAGAGAGAGAGAGAGACAGAGACATAGCATGAGCAGGGCAGGGTCAGAGAGAGGGAGATACAGAATCTGAAACAGGCTCCAGGCTCTGAGATAGCTGTCAGCACAGAGCCCAATGTGGGGCTTGAACCCATGGACTGTGAGGTCATGACCTGAGCTGAAGTTGGACGCTTAACCGACTGAGCCACCCAGGCACCCCTGTCTGGCTCTTTCAAAGATAGCATTTTGCCCCTACTCTTTGCAGAGCACTGTGCAAGCAGGATCTTGGGATTTCATTTTCATTGTAGGAGAATTCATGTTGCATTCTGATATTGCAGCTGATTCTCTGGGTTGCTGTACAACTGTGGCTATTTGCTCTTCTTTTTTGTAGGTTGGAGGTATATTTGGTTTTCTTTAAGGGAAATGGCAATAAACATTTTAGGGAGATGCAGTTGATCCCTTAGTAAAA
The DNA here is from genome assembly GCF_008692635.1 of Crocuta crocuta. Classification (NCBI taxonomy): domain Eukaryota; kingdom Metazoa; phylum Chordata; class Mammalia; order Carnivora; family Hyaenidae; genus Crocuta; species Crocuta crocuta. Next base: position 4,635,521 of record NW_027532002.1, read on the forward strand.
TGCCTTGAAGCTTCAGTTTATATTTGCTTTGCTGCAAGTCCTCTGGCTGCTTCTTCCCTTGTGGTCCCTGTGATGGAAGTTGCATTTACTGACTGTGCTGACACTTGACCCTGGATCTCTGGTGGCTGTCAGTCTGAGCTCTGTAGAAGTGGGAGATTAGGGCCCTTTGTGAATCAGGAGTTGGAGTTCTGTGGTAGGGCTGTTTGCAGAGTTGGAGGCATGACGAGGGGAAACTTGTAGTAATTACCGAACAGATGCCCTTAATGAGGTCTCTGTTGGATTTCCAGCTGCCAGTGAGAGCGCCACATTGGGACGGGAACATCGCAGTCACTGGATCATTATGTGACATCACATCCTCTCCTTGTTGTCATAGCAGCTGTAATCATCCCACGGAAAGTGTCCCTCAGGGTGAGGGCAAGCCACATCTTTTCCCATTAGTGGGAATCCATGGTGCTTTCTTCCATGCTCAGGAGAAAAAAGAGCTAGCATGTTCATGCTCTTCGAAAGGAGAAAAAGCTTAACAATTTTCAGCTTGACATACCTGCTATTGTTATTATTTTAACAATTATGCAAGTTGTACATGTTGATTATAGAAAAATTTATAAAATAAAGATTGGTCAAGAGAACACAAAATCCTACTTATAATAGCAATGTGTGGAGACAATCACTATTTACATTTTGGTGAATATTTTTTTCTCTTTGAGTTTTTAAAAAAATTATTTAATTTATTTTGAGAGAGAGAAAGAATGAGCAGGGGAGGGGCAGAGAGAGAGGGAGTGAGAGAATTGCAAGCAGGCTCTGTGCTGTCAGCACGGAGCCCTACGGAGGCTCCCATCCCATGAACTCTAAGGTCATGACCTGAGCCAAATCAAGAGTCATACACTTAACTGAATGAGCTGCCCAGGTGCCTCTCTGCTTGCATTTTAACACAGATGGACAGTTATTGTTATTTTTAAAATATGAGACCATTACTGTATTGTTGTTTACTTCCCCCCTCCCCCACCCATGACAATGTATAATTCATATCATTTCATATCAAAGTCTTCTTCAACAGAATTTCTAAGATACCATGGTTTATTTAGCTGATCTCTGCTGTTGGATATTTATGTGCTTTCTGCTTTCTTGCTGCCACAAATATGAATCAGTGACTATCATCATTTCTACATCTGTGTAAATCTTTTCTGCCTTAGGATAAATTCTTTGAAGTAAAGCCATTGAGTAGAACTGTGTTTGAAGCTTATGAAATATATAATCTAATTCCCTCCCTCAATGTTGAACCAGTTTACAAATCCACACATAAAGTATGAGTTTGCCTGTTGACTTTTACTTATATTGGATCTCACCCTTTAAAAAAGTTGTACTCTGATACATCAAAGAATGGCATATAACTCTTCTGTTAATTTATTTGATTATTTGTGGGTTTGAGCCTTTTTTCCTCATGTTATTTCTTTTATAAATAGCATCTTATAAATAGCATATTCATTTTTCTATTGGCGTGTTCTCTAAAATAAAGTTTTTGTTTACATTAAGGCTATTAAACTTTGGTAATATTTGCTACAAGTAATTTTCACCACTTGTAAATATGCCTTTCAACTTTGATGTGCAGACATTACATTTAAAAATAAACCAAACAGTTTTTTCATTTATGGTTTATGTTTAGAAGGACCTTCTACAATAAAGAGATTATGAAAATTTGCATCTCTGATTTCTTCAAAGACTTTCTAAAATCTTTAATTGAAATCTCTGAATTCATCTAAACTTTACTTTGTGATAAGGCAGGCATTTAATTTTGTTTCCCCTCCATGAAAATAATCTATTTTTTCTGCCCTGATTTAACACATTAATTTCATAATATAATTATGTAACATACACATACACACATTTGAGTCTCCTTTTGGAATTTCTATTCCATTCTTCTTTCAGTCTTTCCCTGTACTAGTGTGATGTCTTTTAGTTATTGTAGCTCTGTAATGTATCTCAACATCCAATATGGCAAAGTTACACTCATTCTTTTTCAAAATGTTCTTTGCTCTTCTTGCTCATTTTTTTTTCTTGATGAACTTTAAATGTTTAGTTTACAAGTCCCTTAAAAATTCCTTAAGATTTTTAGTAGGGTTGTAGGTATGAGCATGACTTAGCAACTTCCTAGATGGTCTAATAATAAATAAACTTTAAAAAATGTTCCGTGAGCACTGAGAAACAGAAGATATTTTCTGTTTTTATGTTTATCACTAAATATATTTAATAAATTAATTTAATTATAATTGTATAATCTCAACTAATTATCCAGGTTAGTAATTATGTTAATACCATTATTCAGATTCTTGTCTATTTTTTTGGCACCTTGACTTGATGAAGACTACTTGTTTTTTTTTGTTTTTTTTTACAAATAGTTTATTGTCAAATTAGTTTCCACATAACACTCAGTGCTCATCCCCACAANAAGACTACTTGTTTATTAAAGCCTTCCGTTATTATATCTTGTTCTTGTACATTTCTCTTTGTTTTTAGCTTTATATATATTTAGGTACACTGTAATTTGTTTTGTAGATTAATGAGAATTACATATTCACTGTCAATTTTTCTCTTTTTCAATATAAATGATTCTCTGAATACATACCACTAAGTGGTTTTTACCATTTTCTTTCTTCAGATTTACAATGTATTTTGTATGTATGTGTGTATGTGTGTGGGACTATATTATACTCTCACCATTAAAAACTCACATTAACCATGCCTCTCCCATCTGCTTTCCAAAAGCATTGGTGAACACTCTTTACTCTACTGGGTGTGTGTGCACATGAACACACATGTTCATAATGTGTTGTGGGATCATTCTGTATTTGCTGGTTGTAATCTACATTTTTTTCCTACTTAAAAAAACGTTTTCTTTGGTTGCAATGAACATAAAAAATAGCTATTAAAATTTTTTTAAATGTTTATTTTATTTTTGAGAGGGAGGGAGAGAGAGAGAGAGAGAGAAAGTGTGTGTGTACGTGAGTAGGGGAGGGGTAGAGGGTGGAAGCAGTCTCCATGCTCTGAGCTGTCAGCACAGAGCTCAACGTTGGGCTTGAACTCATGGACTGGAAATCATGACCTGAGCCGAAGTTGGTGTTTAACCAACTGAGCCACCCAGGAGACCCAAAATAACCATTTTTAAGTGAAATTCTTCTTGGTTTGAAATGTTTATATTTTTCATCAGATCAAGAAATTAGGCTTCTCATTTTTTGCCCTTATCCTGTTTGTTTTACAGTGCATAATATTTTGTTTTTTTCCCCCCAATTTGATAGTTTTAACTTTTTAAATTGGGGAGATTAGGGGCGCCTGGGTGGCTTAGTTGGTTAAGCGTCCGACTTTCGCTTGGGTCATGATCTCGCGGTTCGTGGGTTCGAGCCCCGTGTCGGGCTCTGTGCTGACTGCCAGCTCAGAGCCTGGAGCCTGTTTCAGTCTGTGACTCCCTCTCTCTCTGACCCTCCCCTGCTCACACTGTCTCTCTCTCTCTCTCTCTCTCCTAGAAATAAATAAAAATATTTTAAAAAAATGCTATGGACTTAGATTTAAAAAAAAAATAAATTGGGGAGATTAATATAATTATCATTATAATTATTATATTTGCTCTTTCTGACACATTAACAATGTTTTCTGCTGAAAAAAAATGCCATGTTTCTTTTTTTCTTTTTTGGCATATGGTCTGTGTTTTCTTTACCTTTTATTATTTCTAGTGTTTGGAAGACATAGTGTTTTCTAGTGTTTTCAGAAGACTTCTGTAATCATTTTCAGAAGATTCTTTAATCAATTTTTTCAAATTGTCAGAGTCAGGTGTGGCATGGCACCTTTGGTGATAAGGTATTTATCACACTTTTACTCATTTTTACTCATTTTACTCATAGCCACTTCTTAGGCTATGTTGATATATAATCTGGGACTTAAAAATCCAGATAGTTTTTACATGATACTTTTTAGCATTGTAGATTTTTCTCTTTGGGTAAGTTTTATATTTGATTTTATTTGTTTTTTAAAGAATGTGATGGTTAATATGTCAACTTGATTAGGCTAAAGATGCTCAGATAGCTGGTAAGCCTTATTTCTGGGTGTGTCTGTGAGGGTGTTTACAGAAGAGATTAGCATTTGAACTCAGGCCGAGCATAGATCACCCTCCCTAGGGCTGGTGGGAATCATCTGTTTGTTGCAGATAAGAGAAATTCTTACCTCCTTTGTTGTGTGGGCCAATTCCTATACTAAATATTCCCTTACATGTATTTCTATATTTCTGGTTGGTTCTGTATCTCTGGAGAACTCTAATACAGTTTTATTGAGATGTAATATACCATACAACAACCTGCTTAAGTAAACAATAAAATTATTTTTAGTAAATTTACCGCATTGTACCCCTGTCATCACCATCCAATTTTTGAACATTCCCGTCACCCCCCAAAAAAACGCTTATATCCTTTGACAGTCCCTTAATCCAGTTTATAGCCAGTTTTCTGCCACTTGTTTATCTCTTTCAATATTTTTATTTCTTTTTTTAAAAAATATTTATTTTTGAGAAAGAGAGAGAGAGAGAGAGAAAGAGAGAGAAAGCTGGGGAGTGGTAGAGAGAGAGGGAGACAGAATCCCCAAGCAGGCTCTGCACTGTCAGCACGGAGCTGATATGGGGTTTGAGCTCACAAACCTTGAGATCATGACCTGAGCCGAGCTCAAGAGTCAGACACTTAATCAACTGAGCCACCCAGGCAGGTATCCCGACTAATTTTATTTCTTGCTGCCAGCCACTTTTGTGCTTTTCTGGAACTCTTGTCTTAATCTTCAGATTATTAGATTGCAAAGTCAGGAAAGTTTTTAGAAGCTCCTGTGTATCTTAAGAGCTCATGTATCTCAAAATACCTTTCCAACATGGCAGATAAATTGGTGGCATAAAGTTGCTGGTGGTAACTATTTTCTCCTTCAAAATCCTATAGACAAGGATTCAGTATCTCTTTGGATTTAGCCTACCTTTGAAGATATCTGAAGTCTGACTAAGTTTTCATACTTTTATAGGCAATCTGGTTAATCTTCCTGGGTGTGGATAGTTTTGTTTTTTTTGTTTTTTGAATTTATCCTTGTAGTTAAATAGTTTTGTAAGCGGAGGGGTAGATGTGGGTCTCTTTTAATGGACTTTTTGAGTCAAAGGGCCATTTGTTATACTTGTGCAGTTTTTCTTCAGGTTAGGAATGATTTATTCTATTATGTCTTTGATTATTCTTTTCCATTTGTTCTGAAGTTTCTTTCAGGAATACCCATTATCCCTGTACTGACTTCCATTCTCTGTTTTCCACAATGAGAATCACATTTGTATTTTCTCAGAGTCCTTCTTTCTCTTCTGCATTTGTTTTCTTTGCAACTTTAATTGCATTTTAATTTCCATCTGCCCATGTTTATACTTTTTTTTTTTGCCCTGTAGTCCCGACCCCTTATCATGTTAGTGTCATCACTCCGGGCCCAGTTTATTTCTGTTAGACCTGATGAGTCCTGCTCCCGTGAAATGGCATTTTCGGTATCCTCCCCTTGCCTGATTCTCTGGCACTCTGAATGCGAACCGCCACAGCTATCAGTGTGCATTGTCATCAGGGCTCATCCTGATGGCGTGCTGCCTTTATCTAAGAGGAATGTCCTGTTCCACTACTAAGTCTCTTCCCACCTGCATCAATATTGTAGTTTCTAGAATTTGTGGCTTCTGGTTAGATATGGAAGAGGTAAGGAAGGGGTGGAGGTGGGGGTGATGATGAGGGGACAGAACCTAAGGCTGAGAGATGAAAGGGAAAGTTTGAAACATCTTTATTTCTGTCAATCTCTCTCTCTCTTTGGTCTTCTGGTCTTGTGGTCTGTTTCATCCATCAAAGCCAGGCTGTTGGCAGCTGTTGTTTTAATCCAGTGCCATCTATTTCGTAATCCTCATCAGGTGCTCCCAGGTTCTGATATTGGGCTGTGGTCACTTTTAGTTTTGTTAGGACATTTTAAATCTTTTTCTGTGTCTCCTTTGCTATTAAATTTTTTTTTTTAGATTTTTAAAAATTTTTGTTTATTTTTGAGAAAGAGGCAGAGAGAGAGAGACAGAGTGCAAGTGGGGGAGGGAGCAGAGAGAGAGGGAGACACAGAATCTGAAACAAGCTCCAGGCTCTGAGCTGTTAGCACAGAGCCCAGTGCTGGGCTGGAACCCATGGGCTGGGAGATCATGACCTGAGCTGCAGTGGAATGCTTAACTGATTGAGCCACCCAGGCACGCCTAAAAAATTCTTTTTTCTAAGTTTATTTTTTGAGAGAGATGAGGGGAGGGGGGGTTGGTGGGGGGAGTGCAGAGAGAGGGGGAGAGAGAATTCCAAGCAGGCTCTACACTGTCAGCACGGAGCCCGATGTGGGGCTCAAGCACATGAACTGTGAGATCATGCATGACCTGAGCCAAAACCAAGAATAAGACAACCAACTGAGCCACCCAGGCACCTCTCTTCTTTGCTGTAAACAAGAACTCAGGAGCATTTGCATTGTGACTTTCTATCATTTGGGGCCAGAAGCACCGTAGTGAATTTTCTAAGACTTGTGCAAAACATTTTAAATGCCTAATGGCAGTTTGTGAAGATTTTATAAAGGTGATGTTTACAGGGGATTAAAAAGATAACTGTTCATTTCTGAGTAGTATCATATGTTGCTCTTTGTGGGAAAACAGCATGTATGCAGGTTTTAAGTAGTGTGGGGTCTAGGGACTTTTTATTTTCTTTAAGAATGAGTTCCAGGAGCGCCTGGGTGGCTTAGTCGGTTGATCGTCCAACTTTCGCTTAGGTCATGATCTCGCGGTTCGTGGGTTTGAGCCCCGCGTCAGGCTCTGTGCTGACTGCCAGCTCAGAGCCTGGAGCCTGCTTCAGATTCTGTCTCTCCCTCTCTCTCTGACCCTCCCCTGCTCACGCTGTCTCTCTCTCTCTCCTAGAAATAAATAAAACATTAAAAAAAAAAAAGAATGAGTTCCAAAAGGGCGCCTGGGTGGCTTAGTCGGTTAAGCGTCTGACTTTCACTTAGGTCATGATCTCATGGTTCGTGGGTTCTAGCCCTGCGTCAGGCTCTGTGCTGACTGCCAGCTCAGAGCCTGGAGCCTATTTTGGAGTCTGTATCTCCCTCTCTCTCTGACCCTCCCCTGTTCATGCTCTCTCTCTCTCTCCTAGAAATAAATAAAAATATTAAAAAAAAAAAAGAATGAGTTCCAAGAGTAGAATACTGAACAAACTGTTTTATAAAAGCTAAGATTTTGTTCTTTCTATCCTAATCAAAGCTTCATTTCCCAGTTTTAACTTTCTCCAGTGGTGGTGGTAGTGGTTACAGTAACAGTAACTGATGTTTGTTAAGTGGTTCTTGTGAACCGACTTCTATTTTAAGGCTTTATGTCTAGTAGCTCATTTAATCTTCACAACAACACTGTGAGATGTTATTATTATTTCCACAGGAAAGTTAAATGATTTGCTTAAGATTCTAGAGCTAACAAGGGGTGGGGCAAGAGTTGGAATCTAGCCTGTCTTGCTGTGGAGCCTCAATTCCTAACTGTCACATGGTGCTATCTCTCAATATAGCTGTGTTTCATGTAGTTGCCCACCTCCTCCTAGATCCTGAAGCTCTATTTAACCCATAACTCTGGGATTTAATGTCTGCTTGCTCTTGTGTTAAAATGCCTCACATCTGTGTTAACAGAAGACCTGAAGATGATGTTCGGGATGTCTAAGCTTTTTCTCTTGTTTTTTGAGTCATGTTTAGATACCAATTAATATCTAGATAGGAAAAGACAAATGCTTATTTAAGTCCTGTTTGTGCTTGTTCTGTCCATTCTGATACCTTCCTTCCTGTCTCTGCCTCAGTGTACTTTCTATGAAGTGGGGCCAATAATAGTACCTATTTCTTAGGGTTATGGTGAAAATGAAAGAGCTCATGAATTTAGAGTACTTATACAAGTGCTTGGTACATGGTAAGTGATCCACAAATTTAGTTATTGTTGATATTATTAGTCTTACTGCAATAAAAATTTCTGTTTTCTTCATGGCCATTTATATTCCAAGTAAATGAAAATATGTTTGCAGTTTCACAGATTGGCCATGTTGGCATTTACAAATAAGGTTTTGCTAACTCAGCGAGCTGTCGATTCTATTGAGCTGTCGACAGTGATAGAGTCTTATTAAGTGAGCATGGTTAGTTATCATGTCATTATGTCAGTGAGTTTGCTGGATGCTTTAGCCCATG
>NW_027532002.1:4646972-4711607 GCF_008692635.1 Crocuta crocuta
ACTTTCGCTTAGGTCATGATCTCGCGGTTCGTGGGTTTGAGCCCCGCGTCAGGCTCTGTGCTGACTGCCAGCTCAGAGCCTGGAGCCTGCTTCAGATTCTGTCTCTCCCTCTCTCTCTGACCCTCCCCTGCTCACGCTGTCTCTCTCTCTCTCCTAGAAATAAATAAAACATTAAAAAAAAAAAAGAATGAGTTCCAAAAGGGCGCCTGGGTGGCTTAGTCGGTTAAGCGTCTGACTTTCACTTAGGTCATGATCTCATGGTTCGTGGGTTCTAGCCCTGCGTCAGGCTCTGTGCTGACTGCCAGCTCAGAGCCTGGAGCCTATTTTGGAGTCTGTATCTCCCTCTCTCTCTGACCCTCCCCTGTTCATGCTCTCTCTCTCTCTCCTAGAAATAAATAAAAATATTAAAAAAAAAAAAGAATGAGTTCCAAGAGTAGAATACTGAACAAACTGTTTTATAAAAGCTAAGATTTTGTTCTTTCTATCCTAATCAAAGCTTCATTTCCCAGTTTTAACTTTCTCCAGTGGTGGTGGTAGTGGTTACAGTAACAGTAACTGATGTTTGTTAAGTGGTTCTTGTGAACCGACTTCTATTTTAAGGCTTTATGTCTAGTAGCTCATTTAATCTTCACAACAACACTGTGAGATGTTATTATTATTTCCACAGGAAAGTTAAATGATTTGCTTAAGATTCTAGAGCTAACAAGGGGTGGGGCAAGAGTTGGAATCTAGCCTGTCTTGCTGTGGAGCCTCAATTCCTAACTGTCACATGGTGCTATCTCTCAATATAGCTGTGTTTCATGTAGTTGCCCACCTCCTCCTAGATCCTGAAGCTCTATTTAACCCATAACTCTGGGATTTAATGTCTGCTTGCTCTTGTGTTAAAATGCCTCACATCTGTGTTAACAGAAGACCTGAAGATGATGTTCGGGATGTCTAAGCTTTTTCTCTTGTTTTTTGAGTCATGTTTAGATACCAATTAATATCTAGATAGGAAAAGACAAATGCTTATTTAAGTCCTGTTTGTGCTTGTTCTGTCCATTCTGATACCTTCCTTCCTGTCTCTGCCTCAGTGTACTTTCTATGAAGTGGGGCCAATAATAGTACCTATTTCTTAGGGTTATGGTGAAAATGAAAGAGCTCATGAATTTAGAGTACTTATACAAGTGCTTGGTACATGGTAAGTGATCCACAAATTTAGTTATTGTTGATATTATTAGTCTTACTGCAATAAAAATTTCTGTTTTCTTCATGGCCATTTATATTCCAAGTAAATGAAAATATGTTTGCAGTTTCACAGATTGGCCATGTTGGCATTTACAAATAAGGTTTTGCTAACTCAGCGAGCTGTCGATTCTATTGAGCTGTCGACAGTGATAGAGTCTTATTAAGTGAGCATGGTTAGTTATCATGTCATTATGTCAGTGAGTTTGCTGGATGCTTTAGCCCATGCAAATGACTTCTTGTCTTAGACTTTCAGTGATGTTCATGAACAAGTGATTTTCCAGCTCTCTGTGGCCATGAGTTTGAGAGTGGGTGTATACGTGAACCGCAAGGAGAGCTCTGCACTTAATTTCAGTGCCCATTCCAGGAGCTGTTTTCAGGGGCAAGACTTGCAGCTTTTGTTTTATTTTCCCTGAAATTCCTGCCAACTTGCAGTGGGGAAGTCTTAGGCTAGAGGCCAGGATTACAGAGCAGGGGTTTGGAGAATTCTCCTATGAATGATCGCTATCATCAAATTCAGCTGTTTGCTAGCTGCTAGCATTTCTTTGTTTGATGCTAAACTCTTACAAACGTGTTTTCAGGTTTACCGGCTTTCTCACTTTTGGTTCAGCAAGACTTGTGGAGGAAGCACAAAGTCTGAGCCACAGAGAAAGAGGCCACTAGTATGAGTGGCTGTGCAGATTACATGTCTATAAGAGGAACTCGCATGAGCCCCACCGACATCACTGGGAGCTGGGCGTGGGCATCCTGCCGAGAAGTTTTCATTTACAAGTGTTTTTTCCCCCTCATTTTAAACTCTGAAATACATATCAAGGTGTTCATCATCCCATATGATGAAATATGTGAGCTCGCTTTCTTTGCTAGAAGTAAAAAGTGTATCCAATGTAGAAGAGGAACAACTCTTCTTAGAACCGTAGCATGCTTAGTGGAAGCACGTTGGAACTTGGGGTAAAAGATTCTGGATTTTAATTCTAGAGAAGCACTTCTAATTGTATGACTTTGAGCAATAAACTTCCCAACCTGGGCTTAAATTCTTCATCTATAACTCAAGGCATTTAATTTGATTAGTGGTTTTTAAGGAGTTTGGTAGAATCCTGGGGCCTAGGAAAGGTGCTGTAGAAATAAAGCAGATGTTTGATTTACAAATATCAGTTGTAAATGGGGTGCCTGGGTGGCTCGGTTAAGCAACTGACCTCGACTCAGGTCATGATCTTGCAGTTTGTGGGTTCGAGCCCTGCATTGGGCTCTGTGCTGACAGGTCAGATCCTGGAGCCTGCTTCAGATTCTGTGTCTCCCTCTCTCTCTGCCCCTCCTCAGCTTGCACTCTCTCTCTCTCTCTCTCAGAAATAAAAAAGAAAACATTAAGAAAAATAATAAATAACTATCAGTTGTAAAATACATTTTTAACTTAAAAAATCCTTCACATATGTTCACTTGTTCTGTCAAATATTCCAATTTTCTTGACCACATTAGCAATTGTAAACATGTTCATTTATGTTGTAAGAGTAACTACTTTTCTAGTGGAACTTGGAATAAAGCTTCTTCTTTTATTTCAGTTTATTTGGAAATTATCCTGAGATTACAGGGTGAGGAGAAAAGCAGTTTGTCCTTACTTATAAATACCAATCTGAATTTTTTTGATCCTGTGTAACTAATACAGTATACAACAGAGAAATACATTGGATACTGAAGCTGATAAAATCCACGGTCATCCTTAACCCCCAATTTGAAAATTTCACATCCAGCAAAACAGCGTCTAATTGATCTCATTGACCCACTTTATAATAAATACAAGAGTTTTGCCTTTTAAATAAAATTATGATAATTAACTACCAATATATCCATCTTGGGGTTCTGTATAAAATTCCATTTGAATGAAAGGTTTACTGCTAAAAATGTTTGAGACGTTGTACTAGATATTTCTAAGTGTCTTTCTATTCCAAAAGCACGTCAAGATTTAACGTTACTCTAAACCTTTGCCGTTGTCCTTTGGTGTATGTTCCTTAAGTGCACAATCCTCCATAACTCTCTTCTGTAATGAGAACAGTACGCAGGCCTTGTTTTGAGATCTCTAGAAAAGAAAACAGTAGCATGAGCTGATATTCTAAGTATATTATTCTCCGCAAGAGCTCAACAGAGCAGTGATCCTAGGAAGCAGGTCTTTAGCTTTGGGACACTTTTTTTTTTTTTAATGTTTTATTTATTTCTAGGAGAGAGAGAGAGAGAGAGAGAGAGAGACAGCGTGAGTAGGGGAGGGTCANGATATTCTAAGTATATTATTCTCCGCAAGAGCTCAACAGAGCAGTGATCCTAGGAAGCAGGTCTTTAGCTTTGGGACACTTTTTTTTTTTTAATGTTTTATTTATTTCTAGGAGAGAGAGAGAGAGAGAGAGAGAGAGACAGCGTGAGTAGGGGAGGGTCAGAGAGAGACGGAGTCACAGACTGAAACAGGCTCCAGGCTCCAAACTGGCAGTCAGCACAGAGCCCGACGCGGGGCTCGAACCCACGAACTGCGAGATCACGACCTAAGCGAAAGTCGGACGCTCAACCGACTAAGCCACCCAGGCACCCCTGGGACACTTTCACATATGACTTCTGTGATCTAGGCTGCCACCACAAGTACAGTGTTGATGCAGCTGATTTTGTTCATGAGTTGATTGGCTTCATGCTGACTAGAGATGCAGCTATAGTTGTACTTGTCTTTGAAAGCAAAGTTTGAATCCTGTGCCTTTCAAGAATACCCTTCTCTGACTATCGCCATGCCCATCTGTTCTGCTGACTGAGCCTTGATGTGAATTCCATCTTCCTAACAAACACAAAGACCTGCAAAAGAGGTCTACTGGGTTCTGAAATTAAGTTCCAGTTCTCACTCGTATAGCTCTGTGTCCACTGTGGCTAAGGAAATAGTTGTAGGATGACCTCTGGTGTCACCCCAACATACTTTCAGAAGTATTATAATTACAGGAAGTTCTATTTATACATTGGCTAAAAGCATAGGACTAAGACTTTATCAATTAATTTTTATGGACAGTTTTACTTTCCTTTAGTATGTTTTGCAAAATGCTGGCTGCCTACTCCCCTGGTTTATGGGACTTGCAATGACAGGCTGTGTACCATCAACCTCAGAGTGGGCACCCTTTGCCCTGTGTCTATTATTGCTGCTACTGCAACTACTATTCTTTTTTGCAACTAATGTTATTTGAGTGCTGTGCTGGAAGACTCACTTCTTGGATATGCTCCAAGCTGAAGCAGATTTCTTCATTGCCAGGTGTTAGGGCAGTTCCTGTTTAATAACCTAAAATACCCCAACCAAACCTCCATCTTGAAGCAGATGCTACAGAGGTTACTGATGAATTATTTCATACCTAATAATATAGGGTTAGCTAAGTGTATGGGAGATGCTTAATAAATACTTGTTGAAATTATATCATGGACCTGCCCACTTTTGCCCAATATATTCTTTTACACTGTCACATTTGACATGTATGCCCGATGAAAATAGCTTTGCATTTCTGTTTTTGTTCTCCAGCTCATTACTTAATGTGGCCATATGGCTGCATCATCACTTACTTCCTTTAACATTATTGGCTAGAACTGAGTCACATGCACACTCATAGACCAATCATTGGCTTCTTAGGAAGGCATTGTCGTTATTGACTTAGACTAATCATGAGTCATTCCTTGGACCGAGTCCAAAGCACCCAGACATAATCAAGATTCTGTTTGCTCGGCTTTGAAGGGAGAATGGCTGTTGGTAAGAGACTCAAAAGTGTCCCACACAGGCAACCTAACTGAATATTTTGCTGGTTGAAAGTCATGATTTTTCCTGTGTAATAAATCTTACTAAAGGCCATGAACTTTGGCTTTAGAGACTCCTAATTTGTGCCAATAAGTTTTTGGAATTTTCAGAATTTACTTAAATGGGAGAATTACATCTTCATTAGCTGAATGTGAAGTAATTTCTGAACTCTCCTTGTGACACAGGTAACTGTATATGTATGTGATCTGGTCTGGTGGGATGTTTGGAATGTTTGTCCTGGATGTGTGAGAATGTAATCATTTCCTGATCTGGTGGCATCCCCCAGCACAGGTCAGTCAAGCTGGGTTATGAGGTCTTCCAATGATTCTGAGCCTCATCCTGCTTAGATGAGCCTCTTATTCACCACTGGTGCTGATGTTCTTTCTAACCTGTCTGTCTAGCCTCCATTCTCCTGGCTAATCACAAGGGGGCAGAGAGAGATATCCAAGTGTCAGTGTGCATTGCTCCATTCCCCAAACTGCATACCCAAGCCAATGAGCATCTTCATTTCTCAGGCAGGGTCCCTCCCAGGCTGAGATGCTGCTGGGGTGAATAGGTAAGGCAATTTATTGGCACTTGTTGCAGCTAAACCAGTGGAAGAAACGACAGGTCTGTAGCATCCAGACATTCTCCAGCCAGAAGGCCTGGTTTATCTTGTCAAATTCTTTCCTTCACTGCACCATGTTTTATTTGCAACAGAAAGTCACCGTAGATGCTTACCCCGTTGTTCTTCAAGGTGGAGCTAGAAAGACCACAAGAGGCTGTACCTGTAGTGTTCATTTCATCTGTAAGCATTATTCCATTTTCCATTCTCCTATAGGTGGAGGCCTTGTTGCCAAGTCAGGGAAGGATGGTGTAAAACCTGCGACAGGTGTGCCAGCTTCTTCCTGTTTTGCCTGTTTGTCAACGAGGTTTTGTGGGATTGTTAACTTTTTAAAATCATCACAAGTAATTTATTTAAGTTCAACTAATCTGATACCATAGCTTCCTCCACTATAATGGGTTTCCTTCTGATGGAAACTACCCATTTCACCTATTTTCCCAAATAGGAATCATTCCTATTTGAGAAAGGATTCTGTTCCTGGATAAGATATTTTCAGACTTCTTCTTTCATAACTGTTTCTTCAAAAACTGGTACCTCTTATTATTTATCTCTTCTAGAATATCATAGGATTCTATGCTCATACAAACTCACTCAAAGGAAGGGATGTGTACCCAGTTTAGCACAATTTGCGCTGAAGTTAAAAACAAAAAATTCCTTCGCTAGGCCCTAGCCCTGACACATTGATTAGATTGCCCAGCGGGATTACCGCTTGGTAGGCCATCATTGAGGAAGGGACTTCTCAACATTCATCTCCTTTACCAATTCATCCAGGTCCTGTTTGCACCTCTATGTTGCATGGGAGGAAACTGATACAAAGGAGTTAAGGGCCTTCTGCTAAATGGAAAAGCTCGAATTTGTATCTCGATTTCACCCACTCCAAGGCCTGTGCCCTCTGCACTGTGTATCCCCAAGTACCATAAGACTGTTGAACAGGATTTCTAGGATCATGGCATCCAGCCCTGGGGCATCTCAGGTCTTAAAGCCAGGTGGCATCTTCGTCATTATTCCTAACCAGCTCCTTATGTATGGAATTTCAGCTTGTCATTTCGTAAGATTTTTTCCTTAGGTCAAGCCATTGGAAACCAATCTCTTTTTCTTTCTTTCTTTTTTTTTAAAGACAAAATTTATTTTTTAAATGTTTATTTATTTTTGAGACAGAGAGAGACATAGCTTGAGGCGGGGAGGGACAGAGAGAGAGGGAGACACAGCATCTGAAGCAGGCTCCAGGCTCTGAGCTGTCAGCACAGAGCCCGACATGGGGCTTAAACCCACGAACCATGAGATCATGACCTGAGCCAAAGTCAGACGCTTAACCGACTGAGCCACCTGGGCATCCCAACCAATCTCCTTTTCTACAGGTCTTTGGGGCACCTTGATGGGTAACATTGTCACATTTGAAATTAACTTGACTTTCTGAGAGGTCTTTCACCTCTTTCTTGACTATGCCATATATATATTCTTGCCTAATAATCTCGTGAGAAAGCATTTTTCTGGGCCTTATAACTTCTTGCAGATTTTCCTTTCTTCTTTCTGTATTGCTCAAATGCTACTTGATTATTGTAAAAAGAAAAAAATTTAGAAAATACAGTTGCACAAAAAGAAAAATTAATTAAAATCACTCTAAATTTCACCACCTGGAGATAAGTACTTTTAGATTTTGTAGTATATTAGTTTAGACTTTTTTACATGCAAAATTTGCATATAAAATAGAATTGTTATATGTACTGTTTTGTGGTCTGATTTTAAATCTTTTTAATTGGATAGTCTGCCTTTATTGCTTAACAATATATCCTAAACTCCCTTCCATATGAGTGTATGTAGAGCCACATCATTTTTAACAAGTACCCATTACTCTAATATACATTTATTATAGCTTAACCAAGGCCTAGCTACTCAAAGTGTGGTTTGTGGGCCACATCAGGAAGCTTGTTAGTAATGCAGAATTTTGCCCCTAGCCAAACCTACTGGCTGGGAATCGGCAGTTTAACGCAACCCCCAAGGGATCTGAGTCACATTAAAGCCCACATTAAACCATGGGAAGCACTGGTTTAACAAAGTCATCAATGTTGAACATTTAGGTTCCTTTCAGCATTTTAACTATAAACAACAACATGATGAACATTTAGCAGGCACTTTTAAGGAGGTCGCTATATATTGCTAATGTCACAGCTGTAGTGACAAGCTGAGTTCAGCCAGGTCTGGTTATTAGTGTCTTATAGTTCATTGCCCCTTTCAGAGCTCATGGGGAATAATTCACAATATATGAGAAGTTCTCTTTAACAGAATTACTAATAGTTTGTTATTAGGGGTACTAGCTGATACTGCTGCCTCTTTTGCTCTTTCCCTGACCATCACTCAGGGATCCCTTCATATGCATGTGCTTGAGGATGTGGAGGAGGAGGAGGAGGAGAAGGAAGAGGAGGAGGAGGAGGGGAGGTCTAGTTCATGCTATTAATTAGTGAAAGCCTGTGTTATTTGAAATATTACCTATTATCCTAAGTGCATTTAAATACTAGATTCATTTTCTCCCTTCCAGTGAAAGGCTGGAATTCAAATCATTAATATTAAAAACAACCTAATAAATTGTACTGTAGGCAATTTTTCCTCATTTTTTCCCTCCAGCCTCTCTGTGGGAGATCAAGCTCATTAGCATCTATTCTACATGTACCCAGTCAACAGATATTTATTGTGTACCAGCTGCCGTAACTCTCTTAGAACAAGGCAAGGTAGAAAGAAATAAAAAATGTAAAGCCCCTACTTAAAAAAAATTACAGTAGTATTTTTTTTGTATCTTTTATATGCTGTGCTTTGTATATATTATTTAATCCTTTTATCATTCCAGAAAGAGAGGTATCATTTTCTAGTAGAGGAACTGAGATGGAGAGGTTGGGGATTTGCTCATAGCCCTGGGGTCAGTATGTGGTGGAGCCAGGGTTTAAACCCAGGTCTGTCTCCAAATTCCACTTCTCACCCCATCACCAGGCCATGCTGAGCAAGATACCCTCTTGAGGCTTTTGGAAAAATGTACGGATGAACCATTCGGAGACATCAAGACTGGACTGAACTGAAAAGTCTCTGCATCAGGTCTTACCCTAACGACCTCAGTGCTGGGTCTAGGAATAGATCTGCACAGCTTGGGCTCCCAATCTGGGGAGGCCATATGGCCAGGCCGACAGCCCTGGAGAAGCTTGCTCCTTTTCCAGTCTCCTTGGGCCACGATGTCTGGTGTGCTTGTCCCGATAGCGTGCTAGCCTGACTTCGTTTAGTGACAGGCACACTGGATCACCTTTAGGACAGTTGTCCTCAATAAGCCTATCTGAGCCTCTGCTTCCATTTCTGTAAAATGGGGAGAATAATCCTTAATTCCTAGGGATGCATGTAAAGTTCCTGAGAATTCCATAAATTGGAAGCATCATAACTGCCAGAAATGAATAAATTTCTGTTAGGTAGAGAAATGAAGCAGTGACCAGGAGAAAAAGAAGAAATTTTGGAAGGAATTTCCTCCCACTGTGACATTATATCCCTTTTTAGGGGTGTGAGATGAGACCCCACTTCAGGTGGTCAGGGGTCATTGGCTGGGATGTCAGAGAGTGAGAGAGAAATAAAGGAGAACAGGGGTATTTTTCTACAGTTTGAGGGGGAAAAGGCCCTTTGGTTTCCCCCCTTCTCCCCCAGGCCATCCCTAGCTCCAATGCTTGATGGATCCCTCCCACCCCCCTTCTACCTGACTCTTTTTTCTCCACCTGTTCATATATGGAAATGCCCCCAGGTTTGGATGTCAGCCAACCCTCTCCCTTTGCTGTACTTGCTCTGAGTGTCCTGTTCACTCCAAAGAGTTTGCTGCTACCTGTGTGCCAGACATTCCAGGAATTTTCTCTGAGCCCTTAGATCACTCTTGAGAGCACTCCCAAGCAGTGCTCTCCACTGCCCACTTGACCTCTCCATCTTAGTGTCCCCTAGACGCTTCCAGCTCAGTATACCCCAAACTGAACACACCCTTAATTCCCCTCTCTGCCCTTAGGTGAAAGAACCTGTGATCTGGCCTGTGCACCCCTTTCTGACCTCATCTCTGCACTGGGCCTTGCTCACAGGATTTCGGTGGGAGAGCTCTTTGATCTGTAACTAGGGAGTGCAATTGACCAGGACCGCTCAGCTCCGCCTCCCAGGGCCTCTCCCAGCGAATGACTGGGCAGCATGGCTGGAGACCTGGGGCTCCTCTGATTGCTGTGCCAGGCTGGGTACTGCCCTGCCACACCTCCTTTAGGTTCTGTGGTGTTCCAGGGTGCTTTCACCCCGCCTTCTCTTCCTCCCTCCTCCACTAAGATTGTGGTCAGATGGCTCTTTGAGCTTTTCCAGCGCTCTCCCCCATTTACTCACAAGCATCCCAATCGTGACATTCTTATCCATTGAATTTTTGCACTGAGGACTGAGGCTAACACACTATTTTTCGAGTTCATTCTCTCCTCAGGGTCTTTGCCCTTGTAGTACCCTCTGCCATGAATGTTCATCCTCAAGGCCAGCCCCATCTCATCATTCAGGACTCCGCTCAAATGCTGTATCCCCTGACCATTCTATCTAAAGAAGTCCACTGCTCATCCAGGGCCCTGGACCTTATATTATCCTTTTGCAGATTTTAATTCCTTCATAGCCTTCAGAATTCTTTGTATTTGCCATACTTGTATCTTGTTGCTTACTGCTCTCTCTCTCTCACATCAATTAGAATATAAGCTGTAAAAAGGATGAGGATTTTTGTCTGTCTTGCTCCAGTGCAGGGAACAGTGCCTTGGCATACGGTGGGTTCTCAAAGATGATTTCTTGGTTTGTTCTCCATCTCTCTTCTCTTTCTGCTGATGGTGTCACTTGCTCACCCTTCTCTTCACCTTATCAGAGACTTGATTTCTCTCCTGGAGATTTTCTCTCTTACATATTTTTCAATCCATCCGTCTCCATTTCTACAGCCCTTTTCAGTCTGTGTTTCTCACCAGGATCATGGTTGTAGCCTCCTTAACTGGTCTGCATTGACAGATCTGTCTCTTGTACACTTTTGAGAGTCATCTTTAAAAAAAAACCCTCTGGTACCTGGTTTGAATATTGATTTGAACAAAACAAATGTAAAAAGTCACTTTGGGGTTCTTTCTAAGTTTTGTTGAAAAATATAATACATTCTCCTTAATAAATTATCTCTCTTAATCTGTTATTTTATGTCAAGTTGCTAAAATGTAGTTATCAACTATAGCAACATTTTGATTGCCACAATGTGCATAGTATTGTCTTAGATATTTGGGGCCACATATATAAAAGTATATAAAATACACCTACATACAGAATATCAAAAAAAATAATAATACATACAATGGTTGAGTTGTTTTCATATACAACCCTTAATTTTATTTATTTAGTTTTTGTTTGTTTGTTTGGGTGTAGTTGACATGCAATATTGTATTGGTGTCGGGTATACAACATAGTGATTTGACAATTTTTATGTTGTGCAGTGCTTGCTGTAATAGGTGTCCTTCCCGTCTGTCATCATATAAACTTATTACAGTGTTATCAGTTGTATTCCCGATGTTCTGCTTTTCGTCCCTGCGACTTATTTATTTTACAGCTGGAACTTTGTACTTCTTAATACATTTATTTAGTTTTTATACAACAAATACTGATTCTTTCCAGATTAAAAAAAATAGACACTTTGGATATAACTGAGAAATCGAGCACACAGACTGGGTATTAGATATTATTAAGGAATTATTAATTTTGTTGTGTGTAACAATGCTGTGGTAGTCATGTTAAGAAAACGTTCTTATCTGTTACAGATAGGTTTTGAAGATTTTATTGGTGAAATGATGTCTGCAATTTTCTTTAAAATAAGGCATGCCTTTGTTTCTCTTTGTTGTTCTGGCTTATAATGTTTCCCTTCTCTCTTTCCATTTCCCTCCTCCCTTTGGAGGGGAGCTACTCCAGATGTTCCCACATATCCATTGGGAGCTTGCTCAAATACCACCTCTTTCAGGCAGCCTGTCCTGATTGTTCCACTGGAAGTGATGTCTTTTTTCTGTGAACACATATAATACCATTCTTAATTTCTGACAGTACCACTCTGACCTTTTTTTCAGTTATTTGGATGTATCTATCTGTATTAGTCATGATTTCTTTGGTTGTAAAGTGACTCAATTAATCTGACTTGAGTGAAACATTTTACATAGTGACTCATAAAACAGAAAATACCAAAGAGTAACCTAGATTTAGGCATAGTTGGATTCACTGGCTCAAATTATGTCCTCAGGCTTGGTCTCTGTCTCTCTCTCTTGACTCTACTTTTCTGTGTGTTGACTTTATCTTCAGACTAACTCTGTCCTGAGGTATGTTATCCTTAAAACAAGAGAGAAAGGACATTCTTCTCTTTCCCTCTTATTCCAGCATAAAGTCTTCTTGGCCTGGATTGGATCACATTCCTGTCTCTGAATGCATCACTATGTCTGGTGGACATTTGGATGCACTGGTTGGCCAGCCTTCAATCAGGTCACCATCCCTTGAGCTGAAGGATGGGGCCAACTTCATTCAAACGTCTGCAGTGAAGAGGAGTTCAGTGACTTGTTCATTAACCATTAGCAGCAATGTAATTATCTGGTCTAACGGGCAGTGAGACAGAACAAAGGTGCTCATGAAATGAATTCCCTTCTTGCTTATTTCTTCCTTGCTAATCTGGCCCTCTCTGAATTGGTTCATCTTTTCTGTTTTTTAACTGCTTAAATCCATTATTACTCTTAAAATTTATTTCAATAAATTTTTTATTGAGATATAATTGATATGTAACATTATATTAGTTTTGGGTGTACAACATCCATTACTATTCTTAATTTTGTGTATCTGAATGAGTTCATCATGAACTGGACTATTGCCCTTGCTTCTTGGCAAAATCAATCCAGATTCCAAAGGAAAATGTAATGTGCATTAAAGAATAATAGGGGATATTGTAGTGTGAACTGGCAGAACAAGAAAGCATCTGTTTGGGCATTTTGGAAAAGCCTACTTGAAAAGGAAGGGAGAAGTGCAAAAGGCCTCTAGGCAGAACTTTTGTTAGTGCTATATGGTATTTTTTTTTCCCTTCTAGTTCCATTATAGGCCTAGAGAATGGAGGATTGGACCACTCTGCTTTATGAACTTCGGGACAGCTGGAAGAAGGATAGGATCAATGCAGGCACTGAATCCAGTAGATGTATTTGAATAATTACTGGTGGCCTTTATCAGCCATTCCTTGCACACCTCATGTGGACTACACCCAACCAATGTCCTGGAGAGCATGGAGTATTTTCTGAATGAGATCTACCTCCCCAGTGGGACAGTGTGATGAGAGACCTAAAGTCATAGATCCATTTTGGAGGGAATCAGAAACTAGATATGAAAGTGGCAGGGTATAAAGGCATGGGCTTTTGAGTCAGATGGACCTATGTTTAACTCAGTGCAGTCATTTAGAAACTGACTCTGGGGATTTTAGCTAAATCCTTGGAGCGTCAGTGTATTAATCTGTGAAAGAATAAAAATGCATATTCATGAAGGGTCATTGAGGGAATGTATATAAAGTGCTTGAAGATAGTAAGAGCTTGATAAATTTTAGCTTCTTTTCCTTTCTTGATAAACCTTAACAACATCTTTTATGACTTTGTCGTTTGCACAGTAGATCTTCAATACCTCTCAGTGTTTTGGGGGTTTTCTGTCTAGTGGTTCTCAACTGTTTGTGGAATATAGAGGTATGCCAGCATTTACAATCATCACTTTGCAAACGTCATAGTCAGGTTTGGATTAGGGAAGGATTATTGGTGGTTATGAAATCGAGAGAGTGGGTGCAATTTTGAGGAAGAGCAGGATGTTTGCATTTGCATAGTCCTAAAGCATCTTGCAAGGGAAGAAATAAAACAGTAGGGATATTGAGAAAAATATGACTTTACCTTTGATCAGGTGACCAAAATTAAAATGACTTGTTTGAGACAGATGGACATTGTATGCCTCCAAATGTGAGACTGTGAGAAAGAAACATTATCTATACAGTTTTCTGGATGAGAATACAAACTCTCAATCTAATCACAGGAAACATCACACATACACAAAAATGAGAAAATTTCTCTCATATATTAAACAAATGGGTGGGAAGCACAGGGCTGTATTCTTCAAAAATGCCAGTGTCATAAAAGATAAGGAAAAGCTATTGGGAATGTAACAGATTAAAGAAGGTTAGCAAGGCATTACAATTAAATGCAATGCCTGACCCCAAAATGGATCCTGTTCTGTCCTTTTCTGAAAGGGAAAAATGACAAAAAGGGTGTTATGAAATCAACTGACAAAATTGGAATATGAATGGTGCAATACATAAAAGTGCTGTCAGTGTAAATTTATGAAGTTGATAACTATATTGTGATTATCCATATTAGGAAATACACCCTTAAGTATTTAGGGTAAATAAATAATGTATGTAACTTACTCCAAAATGGTTCAGTAAAACAAATTTATATGTACATCCACAGCTACACCCCCACCAAAGTGCATAGTACGTATACATGAACACATACATATGCAGTGGGGAGGGAGGAGGAGAAAGAGAGAGAGACAGAGAAAGAGAGAGAAAGGAGGAGAGAATAAAACAAATGGGGTAAAATGTTAATAGTAGATGAATCTGGGTAAAATATTTATGGTTGTTTTCATACCATTTTTGCAGCTTTTTGTAAACTTGAAATTATTTACAGAAAGTTAAAAACACTACATCGTACCCTTCTCACCTTCCCCGCCCCCAGAAATCTGGGTTACTAGGGATGTTGCGGTGGTAGTAATGAATGTGTAGTGAAAAAACTTTCAGGGTGATTCTGATACCTTCCAAACCATGCTTTATTGAAAGGAGGAAGCTGTGTTCTGTGGTCAGAATCATATTTGACATATTAATTCTTTAATTACCACTCAAAGGGTATAAAACCAAGAATCATAATTTTGCAGTCTTGAATGAAATTATATTTGTCGCTAAGGACCAAAGGATCCCGGAGGGCAAGAGAGAACTAAGACCTAATGGGTCAAGGAAAGCCTTTACATGGAAATTTTCTCACACACACACACACACACACACACACACTTAGGTGTGCAAGACATATTATCTTTCTTAAAATCTGTTTAAACTTCATTTCAAGCTTCCATTCCAACTGCTGGGCAGGAAGTTCAGAGTCATTGGTGGGGCCCCTCCCTTTCCAGATTTTAGGAATAAGAGCATCACTAGTCACCACCTGGGGCCACAGAGCTGCCTAGTTCCTGCCTCATTCGCTGCACGTCTGGTTGGTGGCTTTGCTGATTCTCTACCCCGTTCAGTGCACAGGACGTCTTTGACCAGTTTGCAAACCTGTGTGTCAGGGGAGCCGCCATGCTGAGGGGCTCTTATAATCACCTGTACCCTGGTGCAGCGCCACATAGTGGGGTGTGAACCAGTGCCCTTATGGGATCCCGTCAGCAGTCTGATCCCTTACTATCTGGGGGACTGTCTCTCCTTTGCCTTCTTCAACGTCACTTAGCTTATGTGCCATCTTCCCAGACGACCTCTCTCTCCCCACCCCCAACATAACTTTTTTCAATGAATTTAGGATTTCACAAAGATAAGAGGGGGCCATAGACTCAGCTTCCTGGTTGCTTATTTGGAATTGGATGTGAGGTGGAGATGGGGACCATAGAGAATACAAATGAACATAAAAATTTATAAATGAATGTCAAAAATTATCCTGACATAAGTTTTTATCTCCTGTGTAGAGTCTAATTTAGAATTAAAAAGATTAAAAAATATTCTCATCAATATGGGCAAACCAGGGGAAGTTCTCCCTGGTCTTTGGCAGCTGTTTTCTCACATCTAAAATCACTAGATGTTACATCTAAAATTCCCAGAGTGGCCACAGGTGTGAGCTGCTGATCTCAGGGTCAGCACACAATTAAAAAAATATATTTTGGTGTTCAGAATGGAAGGCTCAGGATAATTTTGTCCACCTGTGTATTTTTCTGCTTACAGACAATACTTTAAAATTGGTGGCATGCTAAAAGAAAAAATATACAAGATGTAGACGTTGAACTGATGCTGAGGGAATAAATGATTTCAAAATAGTGAATGGCTTACACCCACTAAAATGTCTGTTGAGCTTTTCTGAGTCTAATGGTTTAGCCGTCATGTTAGTAGACACTCATGGGAAGGTTTCATTGTAAAAATTAGAGTTACTTCCTGGCTGTTGATCCAGGAGGCCAACAGTGAATTCATATAGCAGGCAGGGAACTTTCTGGTGTCTCTCAGTCTCTCAGGGGAGGAGAAGATGAGATCTCTCCACAGAGAAGACCCACAGTAGGCTGCCCTCCACGGACTGACCACTCTATTCACAAAGCAGAGAACTGAGGGAAAAGTGACTTGTTTCATTGGGATCTTCTCTGTGCCAGTTGTCTTATGCGTATATCATCCCATAATGCTCACAGTGATCTTGAAAAGCATAGTTAATCACCCATCTTCATTTTACAAAGGGGAAAACTGAGGTCCAGAAAGACTGCATAACTTTCCCAAGATTATGTAGCCAGTGAGGGGTGGAGCCAGGCTTTCCGTCCTCTCTGCTGCTGACTGCTTTGTTCAGTCACTCTTCTCTTCATTGCCTCCCTCCCTGACCCTGACTCTGATTTTCACAGGCTTCCAGCTTTGAGTCAGACTTGAAACCAGAGTTCTAACCACTGAAGTCTTTCCTGGTGAGATAACCCTCCTCAGTGGGCCTGAGACAGGAAGATCCACATAGTAGCTCTCTGAAGACTGGTTAGGCCCAGTCCATAGGGTCTGACGACACTTTTTTGGGGGAATAGCCCTGTGTTTAGGCGGAACAAAGAATTTCTGGCTGGGTGAAAGATAGACTGTGCTGTGGGGTTTGTGTTGTGTGTGTATGCAGTGACACTGACAGATGTGTGTAATGGAAGTTGTTGAAAAGTAAACATGTGGAATGCATTGACTCATCCTCTACATGGAGGCCGGAGGAGCTTGTTGGGGTGACAAGTGGCCGCTGTTGACAGTGTTCTCTTTCTCTAGATTAATTGGGTCCACTTCGGCTGCTGTAGCAAGATCATAGGGTGGAAATGCAGTGATGTTTGCTTAAGGAATTTCCCTTGGGGTGGATGAGAGAACAAATAGAATTTTTCCTTAAGAGCAGTGTTTTGCTTGTTTGTTTGTTTTGCTTTTTAGAATTTTGTCCCAGTGCAGTAGAAAACCATGAGATTTTAAGTCAGATCCAGACTCGAGTCCAGGAATGCCTCATCATCCCTATGAGGACACATAGAGGTTTGGGAGCTTGCCCATGTTTCCCCAGCTGTTGAGAGGCAGAGTTCAAGTTGAATCCACTTGTCCTGAATCCAAGGCAGTGTTCTTGGAGCAGACTTGTCCCAGGCCCCAAGCACATGAGACATTGGTCCTGTGCCTTCCAGATGGGTGTCCAGCCATGCCCACGTGTGCTAGCACACAGGTAGAATTTGATGAAACGCTGATGAAGGAAGTGAGTTGGGGGTCTCAGTGCTGCCCCTCACCAGCCTTGGGCCTCCACTTCTCACCTCTTAGAATATGGGAAAACAGTTTATCAAAACTTCTGTTTGGTAGGAGAAAAATGCTCATAGTATCTCTGGGTCTGGGGAGTTGGGAAACACACACCATATGAAATGTTAAAAAATCAGGCTTTAAAAGTGTTTTCCTTTTGATAATCTTTTACTGCCTGCCTGCCATATATAGTGATCCACCCAGGTCCAAACTGTGGAGTGAGATGGCGGGGGTGGGGGGACCTGCAGAGAACCTGCCCTGTGCTGGAGGTGTGACAGGTGTTACCTCCTTTGGTCCTCAGATTGACTCCAAGAGGTAGATCCTGTGGTTTCTGTTTCACAGATGAGGAGACTGGGGCTCCGAGAGGGAAACTGACTTGGACCTAGCAGGCCTTTCAAAAAGCAAGAGCAAGAGCTGCTTCTGGAAGGAGCTGAGCCTTTTGAAGGATTCTTGAGAGTATGAGGACAGATGTTCTTTGGCTTGAGTAAAGAAACCACAGAGGGTTGTAAACTTGTCAAAAAGAAAGTTTCAGGATGTTGGCTGTCTTGCCTACTGGGTTTCCTGGAGCTTCTATGTGTGAGCCACTCCCAAGATTAAGGCACTTACATTCATTGGCCTCACTAGTTTTTTTTTTTTTTTTTTAACATGATGGTTTCCTGGGGACCCCGGAGTCCTGAATTCCCTTGGCTGACACAGGGTATACTGGGCATGCATAGAGCTTGTTAATTGAGAATTCACCAGGGACGTGCCCTAACCCTTGTCCCTCTGTACACCAGCATCTCCAGGTCATGCCACAGGCAGGGGCCCAGCTCTCATGGGTGAGAAGGGAAACACATGGAAAATGTCTTGGTAAGAGAGCCATTGTCAGGCTTTGCATTTGTAAGAGGCAGGTTACCAGACGAGGGCTGATATTGATCCCAGATTCAATAGAGACTCCATTTCACTTCACAGTCCGGGACACTTATGATGGGCTGGCCCTTGTGCTGGCATAGGAGTTAATCCTGAGAAGTAGGTTTTATGTTTCCCTTTATAGAGGAGGGGAGGACACATAGATTTAAGTGGTTCGGGAACTTTCCTGAGGTCTCCCAGCTGGTGGGAGGCAGAGAGTGAATCTGAGTTGAGAGACTTTTGTCCTGTACCTTTGGTGCACTTGTCAGTTCATCTGCTCTGTCTGCAAACTCTGCTCAGGGTCCTGAGGTCTTTGAATTTGCCCATATGGCTCCGTGGAGATTGTCCAACTTGCCCGAGCAGGTAGATGGAACGGGCAGCCTGTAACCTGCCGTACCCATACCCATGGCTGCAGAACAGCCCCTGTGAGGACTGGTCTCCGCCTGTCTCTCACAGAGGCATTGCCAGGATGCAGTGAGGATGTCTGGTTCTGCTCCCAGACACAGAATGTGGCCAAGCCCGGTCAGAGAGCACCGTGCAGAGCTTTGCTGGTGTCCAGTTGCCTGGGAGCAGCTGCTGCGCTGGGGCTCCAGCCTCATTAGAAGCCTGTCCTGGGCTTGGGCTGTTGAGTGGCATGTGAACGCTGCTGTCTGGCCTGCTGCCCCGGAGAGAGCCACCACCTGTTCTGTTTCACGAGTACTTATGAACTGATAGTAACAGTAGTAGTAATACTAATAATCATTAGCAATGATAATAATAATAAAAGCACTCATAGAATGATTCCAAGGGGCCAGCACTTTTTAAGCATTTTACAAATATTAACTCATTGTAATCTTCACAACAACACTCTAAAGCAGGTGTAATGATGATCTTTTCTTACAGTTGAGAATACTGAGGCACAGAGAAGTCGCATAATTTGCCTGTGATCACACAGTAAATGAGGGAGCTGGGATTTGAGTTGAAGGAGTTGGTTTCTGGCACAGGATTTAGATGTATATAAGTCTTCATTGAGCCCCCACTCTCTCTCAGGCTCCTGTCCACACCTGGAATAGAGGTGACAGCCAGAACAGGTGGTGATAGTGCTGATACCCAAAAAGTTGCCATTCCTCTTCCTCATTTGTTTGTTTTCCTCCTTGGCCTGTCTTTTCTCTGACTTCTCTAAATTCTTATGTTTACTTTTTCTTTATCCTCTTTCTTTCCTCACTTCTGCAGTGGCACATGTAGCTGGCCATCAAACTTTGGTTGGGTGTCTTATCTGTGAGCTCCTGGAAGTCAGGAACTGTGTGCTTGATAATCCCAGCAGCTACACAAAGCCTGATGCATAAAATATGGTCGACACATGGGGCACCTGGGTGGTTAAGTGTCCGACTTCAGCTCAGGTTATGATCTCTCTCTTTTTTTAAATTCTCTTTTTTTAAATGTTTTATTTATTTCTGAGAGAGAGAGAGAGAGAGAGAGAGAGAGAGAGAGAGAAAGAGAGGCAGCATGAGCAGGGGAGGGTCAGAGAGAGCGGGAGACACAGAATCCGAAACAGGCTCCAGGCTCTGAGCTAGCTGTCAGCACAGAGCCCTGCACGGGGCTCGAACCCACGAACTGTGAGATCATGACCCGAGCTGAAGTCAGACGCTTAACCACCTGAGCCATGCAGGCGCCCCAGGTTATGATCTTGTAGTCCATGAGTTTGAGCCCCTCATCGGTCTTGCTGCTGTCAGCCTGTCAGCACAGAGCCTACTTCGGCTCCTCTATCCCCTTCTCTCTGCCTCTCCCTTGCTTGCACTTTCTCAAAAATAAATAAGCTTGTTTGTAGAATGGAGAGATAGTTGGATCGATGGACAGGTGGACTGTTGAATTTCAGCTCTGCTACCCAGTGATAAACTTCAAAATGACCTTCCCTGGGTGAGCAAGGGGATGGGGACTGCCTAAATGAAGGTAGAGAAAAGCAAGAAACTGAAGCCAGAGACTGGGTTGGTAGTAGAAAGCTTGATCCCAGTCCTCCTCCACAACTGCCACAGTGCTCTATCCAAAGCACAGGGATGATTGTGTTATGTCTCTGCCTCAACATTTTGTGTGTCCTTATTTCCCTCACGGGGTGGGGGTTGGGGGGGGGCGGGCTGCTCAGCATAGTCTCCCAGGCCTCTCGTTTTGTGATCTGGACTTGGCCTCTCCTGTCCATGCAAACTTAATGAACTCCAGGCACACAGCAGTACAGTCCACTTCATTTCCAAGCTTGCTGTCCATTGTCCTGTGTCTTTGCTCTTGTTTCTGCTGAGGTGTTCTGTGTCCCCTTCTTCAGTATCCTTCAGGGCTCACTGCAAATATACCATTGTTGGTGAAGCTTTTCCAACCCTTTACTTCCTCACAGGCAGGACAAATATCCTTTCCTCCTAGGTTCCCATAGTGTTCACAGTATCTCCAGTGTTGTATGTAAAACAATGCATTGTAGTCATTTGCTTGTGTCTGGCTCCCCTGATTTTCTCAGGGGCAGGAGAGGGGGCCCATTCAGCTCAGTCTCCAGCCAGCACACACTGTGGCTCCATCTGCTGAACATTCATGACCGATGACAGTGAAGCCAGCTGCGATGAGGCAGTCCCCTGTAGCCACATTCTCTTTCCTTCTTCTCAAGAGCAACTGAACCCCCAGAAACCCAGAGAACTGATAATATTTGAGTAGACAAAGGTGTGTGTGTGTATGTGTCTATATGTGTATATGTGTGTGTGCCTGTGCAAGTCTCTTTTTGAGATTTGGGTTTCAGGATCCCAAGATTCTACTTGTATTACTGTTTTGGGAGCTTGTGGCTTCTCTTGGTGTAAAACTCCAGATACCATTTATCAAATGCTTCTTATGTTCCAGCCACTGAAAAGCAGGCTCTCCCAAGCACTGCCCAAGATGACTGTAGGTGACTCTCGGAGACAGGTGTTTCTATGCTCATTGATAAGATGAGGCACCTGAGGCCCAGGGAAGTTAGGTAACTTGGCAAAAGTCACAGAGGTAGTATGAGGGTAGCCCAGAGCTGCTCAAAATATAGTTTTGCAGGCTGCCTGCATTGGCCTCCCCTGGTAGCTTAGGCAAAATGCAGATTCTCAGGTCTGCATCAGCCTCACTGAATCAGAAATTCTGGATGTGTTTTAATAAGCTCTCCAGGTAGTGATGCATGTTAAAGTTTAAGAACTTTGAGTATGGTGTAAGTATATTCAAACTGAGCTCTATGCATCCCCAAGGCCCATGCTCATTCTCTTCCTTCCTTAGTGAGAAGAGGGAAGGATGTGGGGCAAGATACCCGGGCACAGGAATAAATCCAGGCAGTTATTTTGGTGTCTTCCATCTGACTGGCCTTGAGTCCCATGAACTCATTAATGCTCTTAACAGCTTTTCAAGGTGACGTCAGCCACGTTGGGGTCATGCTCTGGGCTCTTGCCAACCTTTGGGACCTCTTGTTATCAATGTGGCTGATTTCCAAAGCAGAGAGGCTTGGGTTTCATAGCTCTTCTGGGAATTGGTTGGCGATGGGGAAAGGTTTAGTGTTTCAGCCACTTTAGACTGGCTGCTTTCAATAGACTCCTGAAGAGAAAAGGAAGTTGTTTTTTTTTGATATTTTTTCTTAATCAGATTTCAGGATGTGTCTTTGATTTTCTAGGGAAGCCATTATCTCCCGAGAGAATTTCCTTGGCAGGAAAGGCCTTGTTAGAAGCGTTGGGTTGATTGCAGGATTTTAGGGCCCTCTCTAGGGCAGCCCTCCTTGGAAGTAGACAGCTCCTTCTAGCAGAGATCTATGAGGTCTCTTCTGCCTTTTTCTCACCTACCTGTGCGTATGCATACACACATGTGCGTGTACATGCATGTTCACACGTGCAGACACGCACACAACATACTCACACCCCACATTCACCCATTCTGGATGGATTGCCATAAGTTGGTGCTGTTTCTGATGATTAGTAGAGCAAAAGTCAGGACCTTTCTCTCTTTGTCATCTGCCTAGAAAATAACATTTATTTATTGCTTTTAGAATATGGCGATACCAGCAAAGGAAGCCATTGGACTTTCTGGTTTTATTTTAAAGTTGGCAGGAAGGGAGAGAAGTTTTTCCCTGCTCTCTCAAGAGGTCTGGTAGAGTACAGTTGTTATTTTGCATCTGGGACCCACACCCAAAGGTTAGTGTCTTCTCGTGAATGTGCAGAGGACTCATATCCTGGGCCTGTTAGTACAAGTGAGGTCACAGTAACAATGTCACTGGCTTTTGTCCCCACCTGCATAGCATAGGACTTCCAGCCTCCTCAGGTCTCACTGTTGTTTCTGGAGGTGGCCACAAAGGAGTGTCAGGTGCACACAGCCACTTTTTTGTTCTCTTTCCACAATGGTAATAACAACAGTGACTCACATTCAAATGCATTCTTGGAGTTTAGTCCAGCCCAGATCCTCAAATATGCTTTCTCTGGTCTCGTTTCCTTGTTTTCACTGGTGTACAAGGCCCTCTGTGGCTCCCCGTCCCTCTCCTGCCTTATACCCTTCCCTTTATTTCTACATATTTTCTAAGCAGTAAGCTACCTGTGGTTCCCAAATGCATTGTGCTGATCCCTCTCCCTAGGATGGTGTTCTTAGGCTTGTATGATTGGGGCATTTTTTTTGGTCTCCTTTAAAAGACCAGCTACCATCCCATCCAGGAGTCCTTCCCTGACCCACTGAGTGGACACTGCCTCTTCTGGGTGCCTCTGTGTGTGTGTGTGTGTGTTGTGTGTGTGTGCGTGTGTGTGCAGCATTGTCTTTACCATGCAGCATTGCCTATAATTACTTATACTTCATCTTCCATGTCTGTGACCTCAGTGTCCGGTTCAATGCCTGGCACATTGCTTATGCCACAAGTGTTTGAATGGCACCGATACCACCTATACCTCAGTCCTGCAAGTGAGCCAGGGCAGAAATTATTGGCTCCATTTTGTAGATGTGGAAACTAAGGTTTAGAAAGACTGCATGATAAACACTGAGTCTTACAGCCCAATGGGTGTGTGATGAATGGGGTTGGGGGGAAGGAGTCACAGGTGCTTTCTGCCTGATGGCAAAGGGCTCTGCTCTTGCTCCTGAGCTGAGCTGCCTCCTGGCCTTCCCTGAACCCTTTCCTCCCCCAGCTGCATAAACTCAATTGTCTTTTAAAAGTCATCAAGACTCATTGGAAATCCATCAGTTTAAGAGAGAGGAGAAAATCTTAAAAAGAACAGCCCATTATAAGCAGATTCTCATTCTACATCTGGGGTTTCATTCGTTACAGGACATTTTTATGAAGAATAGCAGCTGTGTTCTCTGGAAGGCTGGGTAATGCTAATGGGTCATCATGGAGTTTCAATAAAGGCCACTTTGGCTGTGGATGGCATAGAAAGGCTATTTACAGAAAGAGTAAAAGGTTAAAAGGTCACCAATAAGATGGTCCTAAGGATTATATTTAAATAAGGCTTTGGAGAGTCTGGATTTACTCAGTTTTTGGAAATGTGAATTCGACTTCCAGAGATGACCTTAAATCTCACTTAACAACCTGTTTATAGGTTATTGCAAACATTAAACATCATTCCCTTTAAGGTGTGTCGGTTGTCACCGAGATGCCTGCGATAGTCCCAGTTGCCCTTCCCACCCCAAACCTGTTCCCTGTACAATAGCCAGAGTGATCTTTGAAAAACTCAATTCTGATTTACCTTACCCATTCTTTTTTCAAGTAAAATATGTATATTTTTTTAATTTTTGAGAGAGGGACAGAGTGAGAATGGGGGAGGGGCGGAGAGAGAGACACACACAGAATCTGAAGCAGGCTGCAGACTCTGAGCTGTCAGCAAAGAGCCCAATAAACCATGAGATCATGTACTGAGCTGAAGTTGGACGCTTAACTGACTGAGCCCCACAGGCGCCCCTGCCTTACCCATTCTTTTTTTTTTGTTTGTTTTATTTATTTCTAGGAGAGAGAGGGAGAGAGACAGCGTGAGCAGGGGAGGGTCAGAGAGAGAGGGAGTCACAGACTCTGAAATAGGCTCCAGGCTCTGAGCTGGCAGTCAGCACAGAGCCCGATGCGGGGCTCGAACCCACAAACCGCGAGATCATGACCTAAGCGAAAGTCGGACGCTTAACCAACTAAGCCACCCAGGCGCCCCATGCCTTACCCATTCTTAAAGTCCTTTGATGGCTTCATATACCACACTCAAAGTGTGGTCCCTGGACAGGGGCCTCTTTGTTACCAATAAGCCATGACAAAGAACACAAACTGAGAGCAAGCACTTAAAAACTTTCATAGTAACTGACAGAATAATTTTATGTTTGTGTAGTAGTGAAAAAAAATGGGGCTTGAAATCATGGAAAGAGCCGAAATGTCTATCAACGGATGAATGGATCAAGAAGATGTGGTTTATCTATACGATGGAATACTACATGGCAATGAGAAAGAATGAAATCTGGCCATTTGTAGCA
The DNA here is from genome assembly GCF_008692635.1 of Crocuta crocuta. Classification (NCBI taxonomy): domain Eukaryota; kingdom Metazoa; phylum Chordata; class Mammalia; order Carnivora; family Hyaenidae; genus Crocuta; species Crocuta crocuta. The sequence continues at coordinate 4,671,501 of NW_027532002.1, forward strand.
ATGTGGATGGAACTCGAGGGTGTTATGCTAAGTGAAATAAGTCAGGCAGAGGACAGATACCATATGTTTTCACTCATATGTGGAACAGGAGAAAGTTAAGAGAGGACCATGGGGGAGGGGAAGGGGAAAAACAGTTAAGGAGAGGGAGGGAGGCAAACCATGAGAGACTCTTAAATACTGAGAACAAACTGAGGGTTGACTGAGGTTGGGGGAGAGGAGGAAAAGGGGTGATGGGCATGGAGGAGGGCACTTGTTGGGATGAGCACTGAGTATTGTATGGAAAGCAATTTGACAGTAAACTATAAAAGAAAAAAATGGGGCTTGTATTTTGTATGTCTTTTCATTTTAATTTTCTGGCAATACATTTTTATTGTATTTTACAAAAATATCAGTCCATGACACATTAGACGTAAATAGTTTGAACAGCACTGGCCTCTAAGGTCTGAAGATTTTGGCCCTGCCTGTCTCTCTAGATTTGGTTTTTGGTCATCTCACATCCCGCTTTGCCCTTCCCACGTTGATTTTCCTTCCACTGCAGCTTTGCGAATGCTGTTCCCACTGCCTGAAATGCCTCTTCCCTGACTATCCTCATTATGGATTTAATTTCTGCTTGTTCTTCAGATCTCAGCTCACACATCCATTTCCCAAAGAAGTCGTTTTTCTTTTTCTCCACAGACTGACTAGATATATGCTTTCTTTGTACCTGGCTCTTCTTCATACCTTACAAGACCATCGTCAAATAATTGATCTTGCAATTTGTTGTTTAAAGCCTATGTTTCCATTAGAATATGTTCCATGAGGGAAGGGGCTGTGCCTGCTTTGTGATTTGTGCCCTCTAAATGTGAGATATTGCACAGTGCTAGGCACAGACTGGATACTCAATAAACAGTTACTGAACGAATGAAGCATCAATTGGAAAATGTGCTTGGTACATTGTTTATGTGATTGTATTAGCTATAATTTTAAAACAAGAGAGTGGTTGCTTAAGAGTAGGCAAATCAGAGAGGAGGGGACTTCCTGCATAAGACATAATTAGATGCCCTGTGTAATTGGTATTTGCCTAAAAGATTCATGATCCCTAAGTATTCACTTTATAGAGAAATGCAAATTGGAATCCTCCCTGGAGACATTAGCCATCAGTTGGGTTGTCTTTACAATCCTGAGGCTGAGATCTGATTGATACAGTCAGTCAGATGAGATCTCAACTAAAAGGACTTCATCTTGACTGGAGTACAGAGAGGGATGAGGGAAGTAGCAGATGACATTCCTGGAGAGATGACTATGGCCAACTTTTGTAAGCAATCACAAGGAGTTTGGACTTTATTTTAATAGCAAAGGGGAGCTGCAGAATTTTAAGGGGTGTGGGATAGAGAATGGAGCCTGGAGAAAGGGCAAGAGGTTATAAATATTTTAATTATGCCTTTATTATTCATGGATTGGTGGTTTAGCGTGTATATTATCCTCCTCTGAGCCCGGCAACTCCTCTGTGCAGGTGCTGGGAAGAGAGCAGTCCATTGACATGGAAGAATCTTTTTTTTTTTTTTTAATGTTTTATTTATTTCTAGGAGAGAGAGAGAGAGACAGCATGAGCAGGGGAGGGTCAGAGAGAGAGGGAGTCACAGACTCTGAAGCAGGCTCCAGGCTCTGAGCAAGCTGTCAGCACAGAGCCTGACACAGGGCTCGAACCCACAAACTGCGAGATCATGACCTAAGCAAAAGTCGGATGCTTAACCAACTAAGCCACCCAGGTGCCCCGACATGGAAGAATCTTGAGGCTGGAGAGCAGTTAGGAGCCTGCTACAGTGATCCCAAGAGGAAGCATGGTGCTAGAACAGGAAACCAGGGGCCTCCTGACAGTGGTGAGCTGGAAAGAGGCAGGCAGATTAGAGGTAGAATTGATAGCAATTGGTGATGGATTTGATGTGGAAGGTGAGGGAAAAAGAAGGAAGGATGATGGATGCCCAGGTGCCTGGTCTGGAAAACTGGGTAGATGAGTCCCCCTTTCCCTGAGCTGAAGCTTCAGGCTGCTTTTGCTGTGTTTAGATGGGGCCAGCCAGCTTCAAATGTGCAGGCAGAGGTGGGCTGGAAGAGGGCCTAAGGAGCTTAGTCCTGTGCTGCCTGACTTCAACCTAGGTCTGCCTGGACTGTGACATGACAGCTGTAGGTGGGTGAATACCAAGTATATCCAGCTGTGAGGGGCCAGGGAACAGAAATAAGCTGCTGGGAAATCTGCTACCACAATTTAAAGAATTCAGCATTAGCTGTGTGTGTGTGTGTGTGTGTGTGTGTGTGTGTGTGCGCGCGCGCGCGCGTGTGTGCTGATAATCCGTCATTTTCTTGATCTGCATCATGCTTCACTAAAGCACTTGACTTAATCCGGCTTGACTTGTGCAAATGTCACCATCTGGCACTAGATCATGTGCCTTTTCAATCAAAAGGAGCGGAATGATTCCATTCAGAAATGCAAGTCCATGACTGGATGCCTCTGAGGTGTGTTATAGCCAACAACTTGTAATCAGCCTTTGAGGTATTTTTTAAGTAAAAAGCTTATTTGGATTAACCATGAAACAGATTTCATGCAGGAAAAGATCCCACAGTTTCAGGGTCTTTACTCCACCCTGAATCATCAAAACAAACCCCAGGCAGCGGGTGTGCTTATGGAGGGACTTGGGACACGCTGCTTCAGAGATGAATGGTAAGAGGATGCGGCTATAGAATTATCAGTCATATTCATCCCCGGGGAGCATTTTGTTAATAGCCCTTATGGCACCAGGCAGGGAGCACTCACATGGTTTAGTGGAAAGTACATGAAGCAAGGGAGTTAGAGCCCATAGCAGGGTTTCTCCAACTGTGCTCTGTGGACCATCTGCACCAGAATCCACTGGGAAGGGAGCTGGGACTCTGAGTCAGTTGGTCTGAGATGGGAGCTGGGACTCTGAGTCAGTTGGTCTGAGATGGACCTAGGAAACTCTAATTGAAATTAAAAAAAAAAATATTTATCTATTTTTCAAATGAGAGAAAGAGAGAGAGAGAGAGAGCAAGGGAAGGGTAGAGAGAGAGAGACACACAGAATCTGAAGCAGGTTCCAGGCTCTGAGCTGTCAGCACAGAGCCTTCTGCAGGGCTTGAACTCACAAGCTGTGAGATCATGACTTGAGCCAAAGTTGGACACTTAACCGACTGAGCCACCCAGGCATCCCAAGAAGCTCTAATTTTAACAGGCTTTTTCAAACCCAGGTGATTGTGACACATGGATAGTTGGAGAACCACTCCAAAAAGCCCATGTTTTTGAGTCAGACAAACCCTGGCTCCCACTATACTATGCATTGGCTGTGTGTGTGACCTAGGGTTACCACTGTTATAGCCTTCATCTATAAAATGGGGATAGTAGCAGTGTCTACCCCATACATAGGAAGTTGAAAGGATTCAGTAAAGTGTTGAACCCAGGGCTTGGCAGGTACGTGCCAGTAAATGAGAGCTGTTGTGTCATTCTTCATTTTCTGCCAGGTCAGCAGTTCTGTCCTAATTCAATGCTAGAGTTGAATAAGCTGTGTGTATCGTGGAGCGGTAGCAAATGCTCATTTGACTTATAAAACCTTACCTGTGCACCCTCACTTTTCTCTTGTATATAATTTAAAATCCTCCAAGTTTATATTTTGCGTATGTGTTCTTTATTAAACACTCTGTCTTACTGCATGCATTTATCTTGTGTACTGTTTAGGATGGTATACATAAGACCAAAGAGATTATCCTTCACAACTGACTTAAGAGATTTTCAAAGATAATCCTTGAGCACATGTGAGTTTTGCTTTCTGAGCTAATGTTAGAACCTCACCCCCACACAATGTGTGACTTCACTATACTGAAGACACAATGATTGACTTATTTTTGTGCCTTTGAATTTTTTTATATGCAAAATGGAAATAATCTCATGGATTGTTGAGTGGATACATGAGAGAGCAGTTGTGAAAGGCCCTTAGTTCTTAAACAGAAAGAGCTTTAAATTAGTCCAAAGTAGAATTGATAAAAATAGTCACCAGTGTGGTGGGATGGCCCTTTAAGAGCAACTCCAAGAAACTGGGATTTTTCTGTACCGTATCTGATTCTGTTCCATAGCATCCCCATGAAGAGTTTGTCTAGACCCAGCTTAGAGCATTCCAGTGATGAAGGGGAACTTGTTATCCCCCATGACAGCCACTTCCTTCTAGAGATCTTTGAATATTGGACACCTTTTTTTTTTTTAAAATAATGTTTTATAAAACATTTGACTCCCAAGACCTTTCATCCATTAGCACCATAGAACATCTATCCTGTCCCTCTTCTGTATGACAGCTGCATATATTTGAAGACTATGGATGCCTCTTGTACCATAAACAACATTGCTGATACTCTCACCTAACATGTCTCATGCCTCTTCTTCATTTATGCAGCAGTATTTATGTACAAGGCACAAAAAACAAAAGGAAGCTTTTTGCAAAGACTCTTCTCTCCCAACATTCTGTTTTCCAAATGTTGGTGCCATTCTGCCCATCAGTGTCCTTAGAAGTTAATTATGGTGCGACATCTGGGTCAGAGAGTATTTGCTGCAGCAGGGGGTCCTGGCACGTCTGTTTGATGAGGGGCTAGTACAGGTTGTTTGCAAGGGTTGTATTTTTCCTCTTGGAAATCTTAACTGTCCTTCCAGGTCTTGGTAGAGCTTACCTTCTCTGGAGGTCTTCTGTCAATCTGTTGTGTCCGTTAGCTTTTAATCTATGTAATTCACTGGATATACTTTCTTTCAGGTTCCGAAAAATTCCTTCTGGGGCTGAACCAAGCTGTTGTTTCAATTTTACATGTTTTCATTCTCCATATGTTTATTTTTCAACTCCTCTGCTACATTTTAAGCTCATTTAAGGTCAGGACTCTGGCTTGTGCATTTTAAGTTTGCTAGTCCAGTGATTTTTCACATCCTTGGTGTTCAATGATTATGATATTGATTTGAAGAGGATTTGGTCTTCCCTTCAATACTAAATTCTCTCCCTTAGGGACCTCAGCCATTAGTTTCTGAGCAGTAGTTTCTGTATGGAGTCTTTCACTGTCTCTGTCAAACTCTAGACTCATATGTTCCTTTGACAACTGGATCTCTCTTTGTTTATACACCCTGTAGGAGCCTCAAATACAACGTGCATAGTATTAACTATTTACCTTTCACACCCTCACCTGGGCCACCCAAGCCCTGTTCTGATTGGCAACTAACAGCCAGTGCTTGCCTGTGCCCACATAATATATTCAGTTATTGAATTGAAGCAATACAACTTTGGAAACTCCTGTGAAATCCATTCCTTATTCTCTTTTCCTACTGTCATGCTTGCTCAGAGGTCTGCTCTACTACCATGTGATGGACACATTCCTTTTCTTGGGCTTCCTTTTTTGCTAGCCACCACGAGCTCAGTTCAATCAATTTCAACTCTTGGTTTCTTCAAGTAATATCTTTCCCAAAAACCCTATGTGAACTCTTAATAACTTTAGAAATCCTGGGTTCAGTGGTTTTTAGACATAAGCATGGATCAAAATTATATTGGGGGGCCCACTTAATTTAAAAACATTTTAAATGTTTATTTATTTTTGAGAGAGAGAGAGAGAATGTGAGCAGGAGAGGGGCAGAAAGAGAGGGAGACACAGATCTGCAGGTTCTAGGCTGTTAGCTATCAGCAGAGCCTGATGCAGGGCTTGAATCCATGAACCATGAGATCATGACCTGAGCCAAAGTCAGACACTTAACTGACCCAGCCACCCAGGTACCCAGAGGGTCCCATTTAAAATGCAGATTCTTTTTTTAAAAAAATTTTTTAAATGTTTTATTTATTTCTAGGAGAGAGAGAGAGACAGCGTGAGCAGGGGAGGGTCAGAGAGAGAGAGATTCTTGGGAACCTGCTCCCTCCAAATTCTGATCCAGAAGGTCTGGATATATATGCAAATGTGGGAGGTGGGATGATGAGACACTAAGAAATATTTGCCCATTTCCATTTACAACATTTTAATCCAAAGCCGTCTTATTCATGTGATGTTTCTTAATCCATGGATTTATGGAAATACATGTTAGCTTTGGGGAACTAGGTATAAAATACCTATACTCACAATGAGGTCTAAAATAACCTCCAGAAGCTGGTTAATAGTTTTAGATGTGCATGTGACAATCAGAGAGGAACCTTAAAATTGAGATGATCTTCATGATGCTTCTCCTAAAATTCTTGGTTTAGCAATATTGCCAAACTTCCTCTCTTCTGAAGTCCTACAGCATCTTGTTTGTACCCCTTTCATGATGCCAACATCTTAAAAAAATTCTTACATTCTCCATGTGAACTTGTGGAATGAAAGGATGCAAAGTCTCTTCCCTTTTGAAGAATCCAGGTCTTTAAATTAGGTCTGTTTAGTAGGTGACTGGGGAGTGAAAGCGTGTGAGCCCGATCTTTGAGGATCCCTGGGAAAACACAAGTTCCGGGGGGTGTATTTCATGTATTGGTGGGAAAAGAGTTTTCTAGTCATATACATTTTAAAATCAGGTTTCTTTACAGCAGGATATCATAAGCCTTTAATATGCCAGCGTGCCCTGCATGCATCTAGGATGGGGAGGTTGTTTGGAGGATTAGCCAGCATTTTCTGACAAAGCACTTTCCTGTACGGGATATCTTGCTGGTATTTCATAGAACACTCTTTGGAAACAGTGCCTCAGACTGAGGGAGCTGGTGATTAGGTGAAAATACTAAATGCCTGCAAAGGAAAAAGGAACTAAAGTGCATTCCATTTTCCACATTCAGTATCAGGACTCACTGACATCTGCTCTCTGAATGCTACTTCAGTACCAGGTCAGGGCAGTTGGTTCTGGAAGACTGAGAGTGCTCTGGAGGTCAGCTTTCACGTGTGAGTTTGGCTGCATGGCCTTTGGGTTTAAGAACCAGCCTGGGCTCTTGCCTTGTTTCTTGTTATCTAGCTCTACTACTTGTCCCAGGCCCAGTGGTTGCATCCCCCAACTGTCTCTGTGCTCCCTCCTTGGGCCTCATGTGGCCACGTTCTGTGTCATTGTCCTTTCTCTTCCCCCATCTCTACATGAAGGAAAAACACAGCACACATTCATTCATCCCACAAATTGAGTGTGGGGGTTCTGCCTTCATATCCTGCTTTTAGGCCTCTTCCTCCTACATTTCCATCATTTGTCAGAAGGCAGAAGGAGCTCGCTGAGAGCACTAGTGTGATGTTATCTTGTTTTTGTCAAAGGGAGTGTGTATCATAGTAACTTTTGTAAAGTCGGTCTCCTTGGAAACCCACTGACACATAAATCCTCATCTTGAAAAGCTTTTGAGACATGCTTCATTCCATAGCCACTTCAGAAACTCTTGTATCTTTAAGTGTTCTTCCTGATCAGGAATACCAATACTTTTTTGTCTTCTTATTCAAGATGTGTATATCTCAGAGTTCATGGTTTCTTTCTGGGAAAGAAGGTGATAAAGAAAACTAGCACTGATTTAGTACTAAAATTTCCATAGATTTTGCTCTTTACAACTGCTCTCAGATGCTGGCAGAGGCTACCTTTACGTGCAGAGGAATTAAACTTGGATAGATGGTTACCCCCAGGAAAGAGGATTCAAACTTGCTGACTCTCACCTCCAGCTGTTTGTTCCATTAGAAGGACTCTTCCAGATCCCACTATCACCCACCCCAAGCACGATATTCTTGAAGACCTAACTTTCCTTCAGATCTGTGTGATGGGTGGAGGACTCCATTTTGATATGTCTAATGTGCAGTTTGAACCATTTTAAGTCCACCAGAGCCATTTCCATGACATGTGGGTAACAAAGGTGTGGATCATTAACAACCACAGACAATTTCCACATCCCATTTTAAACTAGCGTCACCAGCTGCCTCCTGCTCAAAAACGTCACCCCAAACTGCTGAACTATGAGGGCTCAAAGGACTAATCTGAGTATTCTCCATGCTTCCTGCCTTATAAACAGTGTGTGCATACCTGCCCAGGAAGACCGGCACTGCCAGTGTGTGGAGCCACTTCTTAACAGTGTTCATCTGTAGAAATCTCTTTGTCTCAGGTCCATTTCCCTAAGAAATACATCATGAAGGAGCGCCTGGGTGGCTCAGTCGGTTAAGCGTGTCCAACTCTTGGTTTCAGCTCAGATCATGATCTCACATTTGTGAGTTAGACCCCCACATCTGGCTCTGTGCTGACAATGCAGAACCTGCTTGGGATTCTCTCTCTCCCAGTCTCTCTGCCCCTCCCCTGCTCGCTCTTTCTGTCTCTCAAAAATAAATAAACTTAAAAAATTAAAAAAAAACAAACACATCATGCAACTATTCATTGTGCAAGTGTGTAATGCTTGTGTGATCCAAGTAAGCCTCATCCTTCCTCCTCCTAACATTGTTTCTTCCCACCTCAACTGCTTAAGAGATGATCTCTCCACAGTTATCCACCAGGAGTAACTCACTTATGTTAGGCACCCCGGGAAGCCAAGACCCTGAGTAATCTGTCATCATCTTCTAGATATTCATTTCCATATAGCTCTTTTATCCTTTATTTGGATTCAGTGTCTCTCTTCTGTCCATTTCATTAAATGATTCATAAGGCCCAATGGAAACCTCATTCTCCTAATTTGTAAAATCCCCTGTGCCCTCATTTTTCCTCTGAGTGGCCACTTTTCCCTTTTGCTCCATCTAGAACTGGGCTGTCTTTGGAGGACCTGCTTCCACTGGATGTTTTATTCTCCCCTGCCCCACCAGGCCCACAGGTGTGTACATGAACTTCTTCCTTCTCATGGCTGCTTCAGGCCACTGTTCTTGTCCCCTCCTGAGAGGCCCCTAGGTCTTTGGAAGCTTCAGCCACAATCTGTACTACCCACGACTCCTTGTTATAATCATGAGTAAACCATCTCCAGTCATTCCTTGAAGATTTTTTTAAGGGAACAGTTGAATATTTATTTATTTTGCATTTCATAGTTTATAAAACATTCACGATGTGTTTCAATCTTCATCAGAGCCCTGTAGGTGGGGACATCCCTACTCTACTTATTTAAAAACAAAGATACTGAGATGTATCAAGTTACAGAAATGTATCAAGTTACAGAAATAGTAAGTCAATAATATAACATCGAATTCAAGTTTTCTATCTGAAGAGCCAACATGCCTTATGAGAACCAGGAGGATCTTTCAATAAGTTGAATGCCTGATCTTTCTATTTATGTGTTCCCTCACTATTAAATGTAAGTGAAACCCAGAGTCCTTGAAATACATACTTGCTTCTCTTCTTTCTGCACTTATGTTGTTCATCATGGATGAAAGCTGGGATAGAGCGTGAGTAGAGAAAGGTATATGAACTAATTTAGAAAATATTATCAAGGAAGATATTTTTAAAAATCAAAGGTTCTATCTGCCTTAATTGCCATGTCATTACTTCAGTTACTATTTATTCAAATGACAAGTTATTTCTGATAAACTGACAAGCTATTTGTTAACCCCAAATCCAAGACAATCCCAAAATTTCTTCATTTTTTTTTTTTTTTACAAATATGCCACAAGAATCACAAGAATATTCTCCTGTGAGTGTTGGATCTACAAACTCCCTATTACTGTTTTCTTTTTTTTTTAATTTAAATTTATTTTTTATCTTTTTATTTTCTTGAAGACTTTTGTATCTGGCCTACTACTCGTCACAATTTTTGGTGGTTTTGATGTACAAGTAGATGACCCTCCTAATATCTTGCTCTTTTTATTAATTTATTTCCTCATTTTCAATGACCTTGTCCTCTCTTGGCCATTCACTCTCATGAGCATACCCTAGGCTTTGTCATTGCTAATCATTGTATAACCCTCCCTCAAATCCCATTAACAGTATCCTACTTGTTGACTAATCAATCCTTTCTTTCCTTTGAGACCACTCCTAGGAGCAAGCTTACCGTCAACAATTATTCAACCCCTTGGGAACTCCAAACAATTGACTCTACCTTCTTTTCACTGGCCAGCACTCCCTCAGGTCCTCTGTCCCCTCCTTACTCATCTTGTTTCCATGGGCCACCATTATGATCACTCCTTTGAATACCCTTTTTACTCACCCTCTATTCTACTTGTTTGGCAACACCATGTTGCCCGGAAAACCACCAATTCTGCCTACTCCCTGGCAGCTGAATGTGGCTAAGAAAATGTACAACCATGCTGACTGTTATTTAAAAATTCATGACCATGAATCTCATACTGGACCCTTGTACTAGCTGACAAATCTTAATCAGTACCTTCCTTCCCTTTGAGAGACAACTATTTTATACCCTCTCTTGTCTCTTCAGAATTTTCACAAATCTTACCACCTCCTCATTCTCTGCAGATGACGGTGTTTCTCATTTCCCTGAGAAAATAGAGACAATCACAAGAGAACTTCCACATGGTCCCATTGCCACCTCTTACTGTTCCTGCGTCCATACATGTCCTGCATTCATACTTTACACTTGCTGTTTCTCCCCACATCCTCTGACCTGGTACAGTAGATACACTGTGTCTAAGGCCAACATCTCTACAGTGCAATGGACCCTATATTCTCTCACCTTCTCAAGAACTTGCTTTCAATTATCCCCCCTCCACTACACTATCGATTTTTCTTTTTCTTCTGGATTATTTGCACTGGCATACAACCATGCTTTAATAGCTTCTATCTTAAAAAAAAAATCCTGTATGGACACAACATTCTCCTCCAGTGATTGCCCCATTTCTTGGATTTCCTTGGTAGGAAAATTTCTCAACATATTTTTTACACATGAGGACTTAGTTTTTTCTCTTTAATCTCTGCCAAACCCACACTCTACCACAAAGGTGGCATTGCTTTTGTCAAGATCACCACTTCCACATTTACCGCCACTTTGGCCAAATCTAACAGCCATTATATTTGACCCTTAGCAGGACTTGACACAGTTGCCCACTCCCTCTTCCTTAACACTTTCTTTCACTTGGCTTTGATATACTAACCTCTGTTCTTCAGTGGACGTTTCTTGTTTCTTCTGTGTTTGCTGTGCTGCCTCAGGGTTTAGTCTTTAGGTCTCTTCTCTAACTACATTTACCTTGTGGGTAAGCTAATTCAGTCCATGGCTTTAAATACCAGTGATGCATTGTTCACTGTAGTCTGGGCTTCCCTCCCTGAATTCTAGACCCATATATCTAACTGCCTGTTTGATACAACCATTTGGATTTTTTACAGGCAGAACATGGCCAAAACCAAACTGATCTGGTCTTCACTCCTTAATCTGATCTTCCTCTAGTCTTTTCTACTCAGTTTATGGCATCTCCATTCTTGCAGATGCTTGGGCCAAATTCTTTATAGTCATCCTTGACCTTTCTCCCTTATATTACATATTCATCCCATCAGCAAATACTGTCATATCTACCTATAATCCTGAATTTACTTCTCCCTATCTCCACCTCTTCTCTTTGTTGTTGTCGTTTTTTAAAAATGTTTTTATTTATTTCTGAGAGAGAGAGGGAGACACAGCGTGAGCAGGGGAGGGTCAGAGAGAGAGGGAGATACAGAATTTGAAGCAGGCTCCGGGCTCTGAGCTAGCTGTCAGCACAGAGTCCGATGCAGGGCTCGAACCCACGAACCATGAGATCATGACCTGAGCTGAAGCCGGACGCTTAATTGACTGAGCCACCCAGACACCCCTCCACCTCTTCCCTTTGACCAGATTACCATTTCTTCTTGACTGAACCACTGCAGTAGCTCACTAATGGGTCTCCCTGCTTCCACCTAACAAACTCTTAAAGGTTCTATACACAGCAGCCAGAATGACCCTTTTGAGGTATATTTCAGATTATAACCCTCTTTTGCTCAAGACTGTCTGATGGCTGTCCATGGTCTAGAGGGTCCTATATAGTCTTATTCCCAGATCTCTCATTCAGTTCCAGACACAAGGGCTTCCTTGGTGTTCCCCCTCCCCTTACCTGCACCCACCTGCTGCAAGTCTCTGTATTCTGGTCTCTGCTGAGATAACTCTATTAGAGACTTTCCTGACCATGCTCTTTAAACTAGTACTGTATTACTCTATCCCATTAACTCTGCTTTATTTTTCATTACAGTAAATAATGCCATCTGATTTATTAAATATGTATTAGTTTATTTTCTGCTTCCCCTCTCTTAAGCTCCACAAAAGCTTTGACTTATTTTGTTCACTGTTGAATTATGAGCACCTAGAACAGTGTCTGGTATATAGTAAGCCCTCAATTAATATTTGTAGAATGAAGGCATATACATTCTATACTTAACCTAGATAATGATTCATTATCATGAAGTATGCTGTAATAATTATGAAATGTTTTAGGTCTATAAGGTATGGTGTATAATATAATGAGCATCCACATACCTACCACCCAGTTAAAGGAATAAAATACTACTCTGTCAGGATGGGCTAATTTATGCTACTATAACAAACATGTCTCAAACAAAGAACAAAGAAACAACAAACGAACAAATAAAGTTTACCTCTCATGCTTTATGTCCCTATATGGGTGGCAGAGGCCCAATCTAGGATCCAGGCTGCAGGCAAAGGGAAAGAAAGATGACAAATTGCACCCATAAGTGACACTTTTGCATACATTTGCTTGACAAAAGCAAATTGAACATACTTGCCTAGTATAAAGCCAGGTGGGAAGGGCAGGGAATGCGCTTAGGAGAGGAGAGCTGAAGTAGGTCTAGTGACTTTCATATTTACATATTTGGTTAAAGCTCTTTGTGAACCACTTTCTGGTCCCATGTCTTTCCCTGTCTCCAGAAAACATCACTATACTCAACTTGGAGATATTTCATTGTGGTGTTAATTTTCATTCCCCTGATTGTTAGTGAGGTTGAACATCTTTTTGTGTTTAATAACCATTTTGGTTTCCTCTTTTGTGAGTTACATATTTATATGATTTCTTGAATTTAAAAAATTATTACATTATTTGTTGCTTTTGTATTAATTTATTGGAGTTCTTTGTGTAGGTTGGATACTAGCCCTTTATAGGTTATATGAATTATATTCTTTTGCTTGATGGCTTATATTGCACTTTATAGAATCTTTGAAACACAGAAGTTAAAAATTAAAAAAAAATTTCCTTTATGGTTTGTACTTTTTGCTTCTTGCTTAAGAAATCCTTTCCTATGCTGAAGAATAGATATTTTCTTTTGAAAGTTTCACTTTCCATGTTTAGGGCCTTATTTTACCTGGAGCTGAGAGTTGAGGATGGTATGAATTAAGACTTTATTTTTCTCCAGTGTGGATCATAAGCAGTTCCAGAATCCACTAATTGATAATGCTTTTTCTGTCACATATCAAGTGTCCACACAGCCAATATTTCAGGACTCTTTTTTCTATGCTATTTTTTTGTATCTCATTCTGGGCCAATAAAGCATTTTTAATGGTTTCATAATTAAGTGCTAATTTCTGGTAGAATGAGAATTATCTTTCCTCCCACCTCTGTTCTTCAAGATTACTTTGGCTATTTTTGGACCTTTGTTCTGTTTTAAAAATTTTAGAACATGCTTGTCAAGTTCGATGAAAAACCTTGTTGGAATTTTGATTTATTTGTTCAACAACAATTAACGTATCATCTACTATATGCCAGGCACTGTTCTAAATGCTTTGCAAATACTTATTCAGTTAAAATGTATACTTTTGTTTGGAGAGAATTTATGCTGTTGAGTTTTCCCATTCATGAACATAGCAAAGATCTGGCCTTCTTAAATATCTTTTAATACAGTTTTATAATTTTCTTTATAATGGTCTTGATGTTTCAGCTAGATTTAGTCCTTGGCACCTTGTAAGTTTTTAGTGCTGTTGTAGAAGAGATCATTTGAAAAACGACACTTCCTAATTGTACAAGGCTGGTGTAAAAAGATCCAGTATAGATTTTGTTGTTAACCTTAAATCCACAAAGTTGCATAACATTCTTACTAGTTCTAATTATTTGCATGTGAATTCTCTTGGATTTCCTAGATGGAAATTGTAACCTGCGCTGGTAAGGACTCCTCCCTGAGCAGGAGTGGTGACAGGAGTGGTGACAGTGGGTATGCTCTCTCTTTCCTGACTTTAGACGGACTCCTCATTTTTCACCACTGAGACGAATATTTGCTGTAGGTGTCTGATAGGTTCTATCAGGTTACAGAAGTTTCCCTCTATTCGTAGTTTGCTGAGAGATTTTTGTTTTGTTTTGTTTTGAATTTTATTTTTTAAATGAACACAGACTTTTTTTTCTGGTGTATAGCTGTAGGTATTTTAACACATGCTTAGATTTGTGTAAGCCCCACGACAGTGACAGTATGGAAGAGTTCTATCACCCCCAAACCCTCATGCTATCCCTTTATAGTTAAATCCTCTCTCCACCCCTAACACTGGCACCACTGATCTCTTCTTTCATATACTTTAAGTCTCTTTGAGAATGCTACATGGATGGAATCGTACGGTAGATAGCCTCTTGAGCCTGGCTTTTTTCACTCAGCATAATGTCTGTGAGACGCATCCAAGCTGCATGGATCAGAAGCTGGCTGCTTTGGATGGTGGAGCAGTTCTGTCGCACGGTTGTTACAGTCTGCTGTTTATCCCTGTACTCACTGAGGAACCTTTCGGTCGTTTCTGATTTTTGATGGTTATGAAAAGGGTTGCCATAAACATTTGTATACAGGGTTTTGTGTGATGTAAATTTTTATTCCTTTAGGATAAATACCTATAGTAAGTGTACATGTAACTTTGTAAGAAACTGCCAAAATGTTCTCCAGGGTGGCTGTCCCATTTTGCATTCTCACCAGCAATGTTTGAGAGTGTCAGTGTTCTGCACCCTCTCTAGCATTTGGTACTGTCGAAGTGTTTTATTTTAGTCATCCTGCTCATCCTAAGAGGTGTGTAGTGGTATCTCATAGTGGTTTTAATTTGCATTTCCCTCATGGCTAATGATGTTGACCGTCTTTTTTGTGTGTGTGCTTTGTAAGCTTGCTATATATCTTTCTTGGTAAAATGTCTAAATCTTTTGCCCAGTTTCTTATTGGGTTGTTCTTTTTCTTACTATTGAGTTTTTAAAATTGTGGGGAGATTTATATAACATAAAACTTACCATTTTAATAATTTTTTTCTTCAAATTTTTATTTAAATTCAAGTGAAGTAACATATAGTGTAATATTGGTTTCAGGAGTAGAATTTAATGATTCATCACTTACATATAATACCCAGTGCTCATCATAACATGTGCCTTCCTTAATACCCATCACCCATGTAGCCCATCCCCCACCTCCACTCCAGCAACCCTGTTTGTCCTCTGTAGTTAAGAGTCTCTTATGGTTTGCTTTCCTTGATCTCTGTTTTTTCCTTCCTCTAGATTCATCTGTTTTCTTTCTTAAATTCCACATGAGTGAAATCATATGGTATTTGTCTTTCTCTGACTGACTTATTTTGCTTAACATAATATACTCTAGCTCCATCCATGTTGTTGCAAATAGCAATATTTCACTCTTTTTGACGGCTGAGTAATATCTATCTTACATTATATATACATATATCCATACTTTGGCTTTTGTTGATAATGCTGCTATAAACATCAGGCTGCACATACCCCTCTGAATGAGTATTTTTGTATCCTTTGGGTAAATACCTGGTAGTGTAATTGCTGGGTGGCAGGGTAGTTCTATTTTTAACGTTTTGAGGAACCCCCATACTGTGTCCAGTGGCTGCACTGGTTTGCATTCTCAACAACAGTGTAAGAAGGTTCCCCTTTCTCCACACTCTTGCCAACATCTGTTGGCAATTTTATGAAATAAACAATAACTCCCCATTCCCTGCTTCCCTCTGGCTTGTTAACTCTAGGCACTGCATGTACAGAAGATCTTTAGAACTTATTCATCTTGTACAATTGAAATGTTATACCTATTGAACAACAACTGCCCGTTTCTTCCTCCCCCCAGTCCCTAGCAATTACCATTCTATTCTCTTCCTTTATGAGTTTAAGTATTTTAGATACTTCATATAAGTGGAATTATGTAGTATTTGTCTTTCTGCGACTGGCTTATTTCACTTAGCATATGCCCTTTAGGTTCATCCATGTTGTCACACATGGCAGGATTTCCTTCTTTTTAAAGCCTGAATACTTGGATTTCTCCATAACAAAAATTGTAAATAAAATTTTAAAACTTAGAACCATAAAAAAAAATAAAGCCTGAATAGTATTCCATTGTATGTATATATCTTTTCCTTTATCCACCTACCTGTCGTTGGATGTATAGGTTGTTTTCATAGTTTAGCTATTATGAACAATGAACATGAAAAGGCAGATCTCTCTTTGAATACTGATTTCAGTTCTTTTGGATACATGCCCAAAAGCAGGATTGCTGGATTGAGTGGTAGATCTATTTTTAATTTTCTGAGGAAACTTCATATTGTTTTTCATAGAGGCAGCATCATGTTACATTCCCACCAACAGCTATATACACCAGTAGTGTACAGGGTTCCAATTTCTCCACATTCTCACCAGCACTTGTTATCATATATATATTTTTTGGAGAATAGCCATCCTGACAGATTTAAGGTGATATATGACTGTGGTTTTGATTTGCATTTCTCTGATGATTAGTGATGTTGAACACCTTTTTGTATACTTGTTTGCCATTTGTATGTCTTCTTTGGAGAAATGTCTATTTAAGTCCTTTGCCCATTTTTGATAGAGTTGCTTATTTTTTGCTATTGATTTTTATGATTTCTTTATATATTTTTTATGTTAACCCCATATCAGATATACAGTTTGCAAATATTTTCTCCCATTTTGTAGGTTGACTTTTCATTCTGTTGATTGCTTCCTTTGCTGTGAAGAAGCTTTTTAGTTTGATGTAGTTCAATTGTCTATTTTTGCTTTTGTTGCCTGTACTTTTGGTGTCATATCAAAATATCATTGCCAAGACCAATGTCAGGAAGCTCTTCCCTGTGATTTCTTCTAGAGGTTCATGGTTTCAGGTCTTACCTATAAGTCTTTAAGCCCTTATGTGTTGATTTTGTGTCTGATATAAGATAAGGATCCAATTTCAACTTTTTGCCTGTGGATTCCCAGTTTTCCCAACACCAGTTATTGAATAGGCTATCCTTTTTGCATTGCATGTACTTGGCCCTCTTATCAAAGATCAGTAAATTGTATATTCATGGATTTATTTCTGCATTTGCCATTGTGTTCCATTTGTGTATAAGTTTGTCTTTATGCTACTACTCTTTATTTCTTTTTATGAGGTCTACTATATTTGATTAATACAGCCACTCCTTCCTTATTTTGATTAGATTTTCCATGGTACATCTTTCTCATCATTTTGATTTTAGCTTTTCTATAGCATTACACTTAAAATGAGTTTCTTGTAGACCTCATATGGTTGAATTCTTTTAAAAATCAATTTTAATGGTCTCTTTTAAGTGGTGCATTTAGACCTTTTGCATTTAATATATCATTGATATGTTTGAATTTAAATGTATTTTATTATTTATTTTCTGTTTGTTTCCTCTGTTTTTCTTTTTGTTTCCTGTTTTCTGCTTATGTGAATATTTTTTAGTTCTCTCATTTTGTTTTATCTACATTGTTTTACTGAGACACTCTATCTCCATTATTTCAAGAGTATTTGCCCTTACTTGTTGGAGAATTTTTATAATAGCTGCTTTAAAATTTTTGTCAGATAATTCCAGCCATTTGCCATTCTGATATTGATATCTGTTAGTTGTCTTTACTTATGTATGGTTCTTTATATCCAGATAAATTTTTGACTTTTATCCTAAACATTTGGAATATTGTGTAATGAGACTCTGGGTATTATTTAAATCATATGGAGAATTTTGATATTTTTGTTTTGGCAGCTGGAACCAAGTTGTGTTCAGACTAAAAGTTTTGACTTGCCTTCTGTGGGCTGTGATTAGAACATCAGTTCTGTTTCAAGGCCTTGGCAGTATTATTCAGATCTGTCCTATGTGTACCACTCAGTAGTCAGTCGTGGTTGGTGCTGCCTTCTGCAATGGTGCATGGGAGAAGAATGAGGCACAAACAAGTCAACTGTAAGAGAAAGGGAGCAGGGGATGACAGCTGAGACAGACTGTCGACCGGAACAACTCTGCATTCCCATATTTACTGGAGAAGCGATAATCAATCAATAAAAGACTTCAGGATTGTTCTAGTGTTCAGAGAGTGACCTCATGAGAAAGACAGAACTTGCTTAGTAGGTACGTTATGGTTGATCAGGCATAATCAATAAGTTTCATCTGATAAGGTGGTCTCTGAGGGAGCAGGGAAGTCAACACAAAAGAAGCAGACAGTGTTCCACCCTGAGCGGGCCGGGCGTTCCCAGCTGCTCGGCTCCTGTGTCATAAATCAGACACTTTCCCAGAGAGACATTACAGTGTGTATTTCCTTAGAGCTATATTAATCATTTATTAATCATTATATAGTTTTGTATACTGTTTTTCTCTATGACTACATTTTATGTGTCACATTGTTCTGAGGGGTTGTCACAGGTTGGGTGCTGGTCTATCTTTTAGTTCAACTTTTTTTTTTTTTTAAATATTTTTATTTATTTCTAGGAGAGAGAGAGACAGCGTGAGCAGGGGAGGGTCAGAGAGAGAGGGAGTCACAGACTGAAACAGGCTCCAGGCTCTGAGCCGGCAGTCAGCACAGAGCCTGACGCGGGGCTCGAGCCCACGAACCGCGAGATCATGACCTAAGCGAAAGTCGGACGCTTAACCGACTAAGCCACCCAGGTGCCCCTCTTTTAGTTCAACTTTTAAGGTCTATGCTGTTCTGTTTAGAGTCAGGTTCACACATGTACTGCTCAGAAGTGAACCTAGAAGATCATATACCTCTCACTGGTTTGTTCTCCTGAACTTTTTCTTCTCCCCAATCCCCATTATACTTTATGGTTTCCTAATGCTCCCCTTTTAGGTCTCTGGGTAGAAAGCTGGAACTTTGTTTAAGTTTCTCTTGTGCTCACTTCCCATGATTGTAACTGAATCCCACACCAAGGGGCAGGAAGATGGAGAGAGAAAAATAATGCAATGGAGGTTTACTCTACTCTTTTGGGACCACAGAGAAGAAGATACTCCTCCTTTAGTCTTAAGAGCTTGTGGGTGTCTAGGGGCTGCCATGCAAGAGAATATACAAAATAAGAAACAAAAATACATGGATATCCCCTACTTAAACTATTAGAAGACTCTTTTCCCACTCTTGTTCAAGACCTGGAAGTATTCACCTAGAGCTCTCTTTTTCCATGGTGATGTCTACTCTTCATGCTGTTATCCACTTGGATTGCTTTGAGGCAAAGCCAGAGGACAATAGAAGAAAAACCAGAAAGCTTACTCCTGGTTTGGTGGTACTTTGAATTCTCTTCTTTTCTTTTAACCTACCTGCTACTGTTTACTCTCAGCATCCTCAAGTAGGTGCTCCATGCATTCTATCCAGGTTTTGTAGCTGCATTCAGTGGGAGAGATAGGGCGGAATGTGCTTATTCCATTTCATCTGGAAAGAGATGTCATCCTTTTTGTTTTGTTTCATTTGTTTTCTTTTAATCACAAATAAGCCTTCAGTTTTTTTTTAAAAGCTTTTCCTATATCTACTGAGATATTTTTATTTTCTTATATAATCTCTAAGTATTCTAGATTGTATTATGGGATTAATAGATTCTCTAATATTCTTACACTTCTGTGATAAGCATAATTTGTTTACGCTTTATAAGAAAAAATGCCTTTTTACTTTCAGTTTGCTAACTGTTGTTGGGTCTGGTGTTTAATATACTATTATTTCACCTGTGTTCATGTTCATGTTAGTAACATCATGGGAGTATTCAATTTTCCTATACTGTCTTTCTCTTTTAAATAATTATTCCCACATGTCAACTTTAAGATTTAGTTAGCTCCTGTGAAGTGGTAAATTGGTCTTTATAAACACTGTACTCTAAACATGATGGAAGAGGCTAAACCAGACGATAGCTGTGCAGAAAGATCTGATAGTAGTCCCTAGATCCCTTTTCCAGATGTTGTGTGACCGCTTCTTCTAGTATCAGTTTGCAGGTAATTTTGGAGTCTGTTTTTTCCTGGGCCATGCAGTGTTTGGAAGCTGGGAGTCTGGAGTCCTGCATCTTCTTCCTGCATGGGTCCTAACTGGCTGTGTGCAGTGGCAGTGGCAGGGACTCGTACAGGAAAATGGGTGGATCGGGTTCACGTAAGGAGCCATATTCAGTGATACTTCAGATGTCCTCTCATGAATGCTGTTGAGCCTCTTGGGCAGTCACCCGTCTCCCCGCACTTCAGTGTCAAGGTTGAGGTCTCTGTGGCTCTAGAGGTCCGTAAGGCCATCATGGCTTTGAGCCTAACTTGAGCTCCATTGGCTGGTTAGGAAGCTGAGTGGGTCTTGAGTCAGGGGGCAGTCAGGAAGGGCTGTTAATGAGGCAGCCTGACAGGAACAGGGCCGAACAGCAGCCTCTGAAGGGTGAAACATTTTAATTGGCATCTTCCACAGAACAGTAAATTGAGTGCTCGGATTTCCTCCTTGTGTTCTTTGTTCCTTGGCTCCTGTTGCCCTGGCTGGAGCCCAGGCAGAATTGAACTGCGGCCTGGGGGCCATCACCATGGTGTTCAGGGGCTCCCTGGGAGACCTGTGCAGAATCAGAGTTCTCCCTTCAACGTGGATGCCAACTGCCAGGAGGGCCACCAGGGACGGCCTAGAAGCTTCCACTTAGCAACAGTTTCCCTCCCAGGACCTGACAGGCCTGCAGAGGAATGTACTTCTTGCCAATTCTGGAGAAACTTCTGAGCTATGGTTCCTTTAGGTCCTCCTTCCTTCCAACCCTTTTTGAAGCTTGGACTTCAGAAAGTTGTTGAGTGAGTGACATTTCCTGAGACCCTTCACTCACTGCCTCCACCTACAACTGATTTTGATGTGAACAAGAGTTGAGACTACTAGCTTAGATAATAGTGCTCTGATCATCTCAGAGCCAGACCTACCTTCAGCTGCATAGAATGTAAGTCCCAGCTATGCCACACACAGCTGTATAATCTTGGGCAGCTTACTTCCCCTCTCTGGGCCTTGTATTCTTCTAAAACAGAGGGAAGGTTTCAAGGTAGATTATCAGTTGCCAACATCTTTTCCCTCTGGAGTGGTCTAGAGGTCTGTGGCTCCATGTTTGCCAGTTCGACTGTGAAGAACTTGATATGGAAATGCATAAAGCTATCCTAAGGAAAGTATAGAGGTCTGGTGGAAGGAGCAAGGGCTTTGGAGTCAGACCTCATCTTTTTTGGATCAAACAGCAACTGACCAGCCGGCTGATGGCTATCTAGTAGAACCATATGTGCCTTTGTACAAATTAGAAAACTATACCCCTTCTGAAGTCACTTTTTTCTGCTCCCTGGAATTGTGCAGTGCACAACCTGTCCAGCTATACACAACTGTTGTCTATGTACTTGGGTAATTTCTTCAACTTGCTTGGCCTCTGTTTACTTATCTGGAAAAAGAGGATAGTGACACCTATCTCACAGGTAACAGCCAGGATAGAGATGTGTGTGAAACACCCAGAGCTTGTACAGAGTAGTTTTCCTGGAAGTATAAATTTCCCTTTTATTTTTCCAGGAACAGGCTTCCTGAGACGTGGTGTTCAGGCCCTAAGGCACCTCCCCCTTCCCGAAGAGCAGTGTAGTGGTGACCTAGTGTTTCCAAGGTGGGTTCTGAGCTTGGAATCACGTTCTGTCAGTTTGCCTCAGTTTCTGCTGCTGTCTTGGGAATTGATTCCAAGGCCTTGGGATGCTGCCTCTGTTTGCCCTGCAGGAGAGAAGGGAGAGCCCCCAGTGGCTGGGCGAACACCTGGGGCACAGAGTAGCGTCACTGTTGCGAGGCAGTGAGGAGGCTCAAGAGAGCCGCGGCCAGAAAGGAAGAGTGGCACAGAATGTGAGGCATTTTTCCTGGCCGGAGGTGGTCCTGGAGAGAGAGGGACACGGGCCGTTCGTGCCTAGTCCTGTTCTCCCTGGCAGGCAGAGCAGAAGCACTGGGTCACCCACTGAGTCAGGGGCGCTGAGGTAGAGACTGCTGGTCGAGGGGTCACAGAACTCTGCTAACGGCTCTGGTGTTAATTCCTCCTGCACTTGAATTTGGGGACTGCCACTTTTGTTCCCCCCAATTCCTATGCAGAGGCCCTAGTGCGATGGTATTTGGAGGTGGGAGGTAATTAGGTCATGAGAGTGTCGCCCCTGTGATCGGATTAGTGTCCTTATAAGAAGAGGGAGAGAGCAGCTGAGCTAGGTGGGCTTTGGGCCACAGTCTCTTACGAGATCATATTCAAGGCATCAGCCAGGCCTATAGTCATCTGAAGCCTTGACTGTGGCCGGGGGACCAGCTTCAGTGTGACTTACATGACTGACTGGCCAGTTGATATTGGCTTTTGGCAGGAGGCCTCAGTTCTTCACCACGTGGGCCTCTCCATAGAGCTGCTTGAGAATCCTCACAGCTTGACTGCCTCGTTCCCCCAGAGCAAAGAGCGGGGAGAGCAAGGTGTGAGTCGCAATGTTTTATGACCAGCACTTGAAAGTCACACACCACCCACTTCCAGTGATCTGTTCATCGTGTAATGAGTCCTGACCTACTGTGGGAAGGGAACACACAAGGGTGTGAGCGCTAGGAAGTGAGGCTCACGGGAGCCGCCTTGGAGGCTGATCCCATGTTTCCACAACAGAATTCAGTGTTCTGGTGTTTGGCAGCCTTCATTTACTGATGGTGTCTTTCTGTGCCTCTGCCACATGCCAGCCATGTGTTAGGTGCTGGGAATGTGGGTGTGAACAGACAGACAGGGTCCCTGCCTCATGGGACCCACGGTCTAGCAGAAGAGATAGATATTAATCCCCCAACTCATTATTCCGTTACAGTTTTCATAAATGCTAGGGAAGAAAGCAAGGAAAGGAAGGGGGTTCAATGAGAACTTATGATGAGGGGCCTCATGTAGTCTGGGCTGGGGATGGGAGGTGGGTGTTCCTGAGAATGTTTCTCCGCTGTGCCTGCAGGGCATGTGGCACTGAGGTCCACGCTGGTGCTTCTTCAACTGGGCCATCGTTATTTTGACCAGTTTTTTCTCCACTCCTAACTCCTCACCAAACAGTGAGCTCCTCAGGAGCATAGATCTCACCTTGATGTAGCTCAGTGTCCCCAGTGCCTGGCTCAGAGCTGAACGCACACGAGGGGCCCAGCACATGTAAGCTGAGTGACTATGTGATGTGCCTGCAGNTGATGGCTATCCAGTAGAACTATATGTGCCTTTGTACAAATTAGAAAACTATACCCCTTCTGAAGTCACTTTTTTCTGCTCCCTGGAATTGTGCAGTGCACAACCTGTCCAGCTATACACAACTGTTGTCTATGTCCTTGGATAATTTCTTCAGCTTGCTTGGCCTCTGTTTACTTATCTGGAAAAAGAGGATAGTGACGCCTATCTCACAGGTAACAGCGAGGATAGAGATGTGTGTGAAACACCCAGAGCTTGTACAGAGTAGTTTTCCTGGAAGTATAAATTTCCCTTTTATTTTTCCAGGAACAGGCTTCCTGAGACGTGGTGTTCAGGCCCTAAGGCACCTCCCCCTTCCCGAAGAGCAGTGTAGTGGTGACCTAGTGTTTCCAAGGTGGGTTCTGAGCTTGGAATCACGTTCTGTCAGTTTGCCTCAGTTTCTGCTGCTGTCTTGGGAATTGCTTCCAAGGCCTTGGGATGCTGCCTCTGTTTGCCCTGCAGGAGAGAAGGGAGAGCCCCCAGTGGCTGGGCGAACACCTGGGGCACAGAGTAGCGTCACTGTTGCGAGGCAGTGAGGAGGCTCAAGAGAGCCGCGGCCAGAAAGGAAGAGTGGCACAGAATGTGAGGCATTTTTCCTGGCCGGAGGTGGTCCTGGAGAGAGAGGGACACGGGCCGTTCGTGCCTAGTCCTGTTCTCCCTGGCAGGCAGAGCAGAAGCACTGGGTCACCCACTGAGTCAGGGGCGCTGAGGTAGAGACTGCTGGTCGAGGGGTCACAGAACTCTGCTAACGGCTCTGGTGTTAATTCCTCCTGCACTTGAATTTGGGGACTGCCACTTTTGTTCCCCCCAATTCCTATGCAGAGGCCCTAGTGCGATGGTATTTGGAGGTGGGAGGTAATTAGGTCATGAGAGTGTCGCCCCTGTGATCGGATTAGTGTCCTTATAAGAAGAGGGAGAGAGCAGCTGAGCTAGGTGGGCTTTGGGCCACAGTCTCTTACGAGATCATATTCAAGGCATCAGCCAGGCCTATAGTCATCTGAAGCCTTGACTGTGGCCGGGGGACCAGCTTCAGTGTGACTTACATGACTGACTGGCCAGTTGATATTGGCTTTTGGCAGGAGGCCTCAGTTCTTCACCACGTGGGCCTCTCCATAGAGCTGCTTGAGAATCCTCACAGCTTGACTGCCTCGTTCCCCCAGAGCAAAGAGCGGGGAGAGCAAGGTGTGAGTCGCAATGTTTTATGACCAGCACTTGAAAGTCACACACCACCCACTTCCAGTGATCTGTTCATCGTGTAATGAGTCCTGACCTACTGTGGGAAGGGAACACACAAGGGTGTGAGCGCTAGGAAGTGAGGCTCACGGGAGCCGCCTTGGAGGCTGATCCCATGTTTCCACAACAGAATTCAGTGTTCTGGTGTTTGGCAGCCTTCATTTACTGATGGTGTCTTTCTGTGCCTCTGCCACATGCCAGCCATGTGTTAGGTGCTGGGAATGTGGGTGTGAACAGACAGACAGGGTCCCTGCCTCATGGGACCCACGGTCTAGCAGAAGAGATAGATATTAATCCCCCAACTCATTATTCCGTTACAGTTTTCATAAATGCTAGGGAAGAAAGCAAGGAAAGGAAGGGGGTTCAATGAGAACTTATGATGAGGGGCCTCATGTAGTCTGGGCTGGGGATGGGAGGTGGGTGTTCCTGAGAATGTTTCTCCGCTGTGCCTGCAGGGCATGTGGCACTGAGGTCCACGCTGGTGCTTCTTCAACTGGGCCATCGTTATTTTGACCAGTTTTTTCTCCACTCCTAACTCCTCACCAAACAGTGAGCTCCTCAGGAGCATAGATCTCACCTTGATGTAGCTCAGTGTCCCCAGTGCCTGGCTCAGAGCTGAACGCACACGAGGGGCCCAGCACATGTAAGCTGAGTGACTATGTGATGTGCCTGCAGAGACCTCTTTTCCTCAGAGGCTGTGTTTGGGGAGGGGGGAGGGCAAAGGTGGAGGATGTAGGAGCCAATGGAGGATGAAATACAATGAATTTGCCACCCTCCTGTGTAAGTCCTACTTCTTAATGGCCTCTGCCCCCATGTGGCTGTTTTTGTAGCAGCATGAAAAGAGCCCCCAGAGCTGAATTCTGACAGGGCCCTAAGGCTCTAACTGTTGCAGTGCATTGGGTTTTCTCGGCTTTGGCTCATCCACCAGTAGAAACTAGCTGTTTTAGCAGCAGTGAGAATGACAGTCATTATCACGTAGCTCCTGCTTATTGCATGCTTATTATGTGCTGGGCTCGGCAAGGTGCATTCTCACCATCACGTTCCACCTCAGGGCCTTTGCATTTGCTGCCTCCCCCCGCCCCCCACAGCTTGCTGTACTTTTCTCTGGACATCCCCCCTTCCTGTGGGTGCCCGCTCAGATCTCCTTATCAGAAGTCCTAGCTGACCGGGACACCTGGGTGGCTCAGTCGGTTAGGCGCCTGACTTCGGCTCAGGTCATGATCTCACAGTTCGTGGGTTCGAGCCCCGTGTCAGGCTCTGTGCTGACAGCTAGCTCAGAGCCTGGAGCTTGCTTCAGATTCTGTATCTCCCTCTCTGACCCTCTCCTGCTCACGCTCTCTCTCTCTCTCTCTCTCAGAAATAAATAAAACATTAAAAAAATTATTAAAAAAAAAAAAAGAAGTCCCAGCTGACCATCCTGTCACAAGTGGTACCCCAGGCTCCTTTCATCTTCTTCTAATCTTTATTGTACTGATCATATCTACTCTTATGTTGTTTTAAATACGAACTTTGGCATCTTAGTCTGTTTGGCTATGATAAAAATATCATAGACTGCGGTATTTAAACAACAGACATTTATTTCTCACAGTCCTGGAGGCTGGAAGTCCAAGATCAAGGCACCACCAGGTCTGGTTCTTGGTGAGACTAGTAGACTGTTGCCTTCTGTATCCTTGTGCGGCCGAGAAAGAGAGGGGGCTGTGTCTCTTCCTCTTCTTATAAGGGCTCTAATCCTATCATGGGGGCTCCACTCCCATGACCCAGTCACGTCCCGAAAGCCCCACCTCCAAGTAATACCACATTAGGGCTTCCATGTGTGAATTTTGGAGGAAACACAAACATTCAGTTTATGGCACCAAGAGATGAATACAGGGATCACCATCTTTGTCCTGAGGAGTGAAATATTAAAATTCTCTGTGTTCGTTGAGATGTAAAATTTCACAGCATGAACAGAAGTGCTGTTGATACCCTCATCGGCTTATATTTACAGAGTGCTTCTGAGGTAGCTTATGTAGCCCTTCCTTAGAACAACACTGTGAGAAAGACAGGACAGGTGTCCTGCATTTAATGCTGTTTTCTAGAAGCAGCTCAGGTCCAGAGAGGCTGAATGAGGGTGTCAGGGCCAGGCAGAGAGAGGCTGGCATTCCTAGCAAGCCCTGGAATCCTAAATCCAGAGCTCTGTTGTGTACTCTCTCCCTGTGTGTGTGTGTGTGTGTGTGTGTGTGTCCACGTGTGCATGCGTGTGTTTTAAGTTTATTTATTTATTTTTGAGAGAGAGAAAGAGAGAGGCAGAGAGAGAGGGAGACAGAGAATTCCAAGCAGGCTCCGTGCTATCAGTGCAGAGCTTCATGTGGGGCTCAAAGCCACAAACCGTGAGATCATGACCTGAGCCGAAATCAAGAGTCAGATGCTTAACTGACTGAGCCACCCAGGCGCCCCTGTACTGTGTTATAAGTGACAAACTTCAGCGGACATCATGGTCTGCAGTCACGTGAAAATAGCTCTCATAAGCCAGCTTTGTTAACACCCTGCCCAAAGTGAGTAGACACAACTGCTGCCACTGGCTGTTTGTCTTTTACCTTTCTTTTGAGTTCCTTTTAGCAGGGCTGCGCAGAGGTGACCTGAGGGAATGGTGGAGACGCAAAGGCGGTGTCGTTTTTCAAATCTCAGCATGGCCTAAATTTAATTTCTTCAGAGGGGCCCACTCTGCTCCCTGATCTCAAATACGCAGCCCTACAACCTTCCTCTCTTTGAGGGCACCCTGGGCTTTTTCTGTCGTAGCCCTCATTGCAATCCTTAGCTGTTAGACCCTAAGCTCATTAGCAGAAAAACCTTCAGAGAGAGAGAAAATGAAAACTGCCATCGTCCTGCAGGCGGTCGGGGGATGTGAGGTCGTGTGTGCGCTTGGGAGAAAGAGAGGGGCTTGTGTAGAAGCTGCAAAGGGAAACACAGAGGAGCACGCGTCAGGCGTGTCCCATGAAGATGCGCATTCCAGAAGCACAGAGTCCTCCCAACACGACTGAGCTGCCCCGTGTCCGCTTCGTGGGGATGCCATGGGAGGGTGGGACGTGATGAGCCATCAGCCTCTCTGAAAACGGATAATGATCACTTTGCCCCTACTGCTTCCTTTCTTGCTGGTTCTCCAGTGGACTGTGATATATTTTACTAGTTAAAAAAAATTTTTTTTAAATGTTTGTTTATTTTTGAGAGAGAGAAAGAGAGTGTGAGTGGGGGAGGACAGAAAGAGAGACAGGGAGACAGAGTCTGAAGTAGGCTCTAGGCTCTGAGTGGTCAGCACAGAGCCCGACGTGGGGCTCAGACTCATGGAGTGAGAGATCATGACCTGAGCCACAGTCAGTTTAACTGACTGACCCACTCAGGCGCCCCTAGTTTTTTTTTTTCTTTTCTTAATTATTAGAGCTGGCCACCACCGGCCAGCTCTCTGTGAGTGTTCTTTATCTCCAGCTTGTCCTCTACCACCTCCTCCCAGAGGCCACGGCTGGGTCCTCCTTGCCCCCTTTTCTAAGTCGGCTTTTCTAATGTAGGACCAAAGTCCTGAATGCATAGTTTCTGTCCATCTCTCAGTTTTCCCCTTATTAGTAGTAAAATGAAAGGACCAGAGCGAGGCTTTGACCTCCTGCGATCCCAGATTTTTCTGGAAGCAGAATCCAAAGATGCCATTCATGCATTTATGCAGGAGATGGTTACCGAGATTTGTGTGTCATGCATGCACGTAGCCGTTAAGACGAAAAGGAGATCAAGAGAGTGTCCTTAATCTCATGGAACACACACATTGATGGAAAAGTAGACCCTAAAGAAAGAACACTAACACCATCATCTACCTTTGTGGAGCATCTCATCATGGCTGTGTGCTAAGATGGTGCTGAGTGTTTCCCACATTTCATTTCCCCCACGACAACCTTGAGAGGTAAGTGTTGTGACTTACATATGCACACGAGGTAAATGGCTTGGAGAGGTTTGGTAACACAGCCGAGGAGCCAGAACTCCAGATGAGGTCTCCCTGACTTGGAAGCCTGTGGTCTTTCCACCTGCCATGACAGAAAACTGATGTCAAGAGGACAGGAGCAGGATCACAGGGGGACTTGCTCTTCAGGGCGGGTACATTTGGTCCCTGATGTGTGAGTGGGCATTTGTGGGTTGGGAAAAGTGGAAAAAGATGTGAAAGTCAAAGGAGGGCATGAATAACGGCTGGGATAGGAGAGTGTCCAGAGTGGGACCCACGGGTAGAGAGTTCAGGATGGTTGGTGTGTGGGGGGATGGGTGGGAGTGCAAGGCCAGAAGGGTGGCTTGGGCCACGTTGTGCTGAGACTTGGCATCTGGGTGTAGACTCTGTCCTGTGGAGCAGGCGGGGAGACTACAGATAATACTACAAGACAGGACAAGATGGAAGATTAAAAACTCAGATGCCTTCAGAGGCCAGGCAGTAACATACACCAGGCTGTAGGTTAGTTCATACTTGTTGAGGGGGCTTTGTGCCAGGAACTATTCTGAGTTCTAGAGGTATAGAGAATAAGCCTGCTGGAAGCTGCCTTCAGGGAGCTTATGTCTGTGTTTGTGATGAAGAAGTGTGTTAACTCCAGATTCTGACAGGTGCCTGAGAGAGGATGATGGTCAAGGAAGACTTTGGGGCTGTGCCATCTGGGTTGAGACCTGAAAGCTGAGGGGGCTGCTGTGCAAGGGGTGAGATCTGTAATGGGCAGGGTATGTGGTGGGTCAGGGCAGGGTGCTGGAATTAGACTGCCCAGTGAGGAATCTGGCTCTGCCGTTTGTCAGCTGTGTGGCCTCGGGAAGGTCTGTGCCTTAGGTACCTTATCTATCAAGTGGGGATAACAATAGCACTACGTCTTAACGTCATCAAGAGGACTGCATGAGTTATCACATGTAAAATATTTAGACCAGCACCTGGACCTGGAAGGGCCTGGAAGGGGAGCCACTGCTGTTGGGACCCTTGTTACCAGTAGCACAGCGTTCCAAGCAGGAGAAGCAAGTGACCTGGGAATATCCTTTGGGAGGGAGAACGGAGGCTGGTGTAGCTAGAGCTTAGTCAACTGGCAGATGAGAAGAGGAGAGGAGGTCAGATCAGGGAGGGATGTGTCGGCAGCGATTTGAACACAGCGAGAAGCGCTGGAGGGTTTTAAGCAGGGAAGCGATGCAGTCGGCTGGGCTGGTGGTGTGCGGAGAGGGGCACGAGTGGGATGATGCTAGGGTCATCTAAGCAAAGGGCCCTGGGTGCTGGGGCCAGAGTTTTAGGTGAGAGGAGCTAGAAGGAGTGGTAGGAGTTAGGGTATATTTTAGAGGTAAGGCTATAGGGTTACTGATGGAAGGAATGGAAATAGGGTAACATCACATAGTTTTGTCCTGATCAACTATGGTGGAGAAAGGAGTGTGAGGGAGGGCGGTGGCATTTACTGAGATGTGCAAGCCTGGGCGAGAGCAGATTGCTGGCAGAAACAGTCCTGCTTTGGCTCCTGCGGCTTGAGAGTCCTAGCGCTTGTGTCTCAGCCAGGCAGCTGGCACCAAGGCCGCCTGGTGTGAGCAGCAGGGATTTGTGCACCTGTGGTGAAGTGTTCCCAGTGGAATTCGGATCATTTAAACACTCTGCTTACCAGGCTCAATACACCTGCNCAGCTGAGAAGATAAATCACCAAGTGAAGAGCAAGCCTTTCACTGGTTGGTAGCAGGGATCTCTGACTCCTACAGAGGAGGAGTCCTAGCAGCATGTGGGTCTCTATCTCAGGGCCTCTGTGGCTTCGCTGGCTGCCTCCACTCCCCCTCCAGCTCTTCACTCAGCAGCCACGTATGCAGGCCCTGTGCGAGGCTGGAGGGAAATCCCATGGGAGACCTGGGCTCTGCTGTGGGGGGCTCAGCCCAGAGGGCATCAGAGTTCCTTGCCCAAGGGTTCGATGATTTCTGGGCCAAGTTTTATTTATTTGATGTGTTTGATGCGTTTGATCTGCTCAGCCTGTAGCCGGTCAGTAAGGATGCGATGATCTATGTTGCTGGACAGCATAGCTCCGGTGGCGCGTACCTGACCCATGCTTGGGGGGAGCCGAGCATGCACACTAGCTGTCATGAGTTGAAGGTCCTGCAAGGAGCATGCATGAAGATGGAGCAGCTCTAGTTTATCCTGGCTGGGAGGTTCACTTCTTAGCTTGGATCTGAGGAGCTTTCTGCTCACTCTGGGCTTTGCACCCTGCTGGTGGCCTGCTCTGGGTGGGGAGTGATTTTCTAGTTCGGCTCAGTTCTTTTTCATGCCCATTGAGGGGGGTGAGTTTCCCTCTCCCTTTCTGCTTGGACGCTCCTTCTCATATGCACACACTCTCAGTATCTTTCCTGAAGTACGTTTCAAGGTCCTGCTGTGAACAGTTCTTTCTCACAAAATTGCTAGAAAAACAACCAAGGGAATTGGGTGTTAAATTCCATCATGTGCATTTTCAAAACCACGCTGGGGCTTTCCAAAGGGCTCTTAGAAAGTGTGCTTAGCTATTTCTTTTCAAAGCGGGATATGTCCTTTAATACTTCTCTATTCAGAGTGGGGTTTATGGACCAGCGCCAACGGCATCACCTGGGAGCTTGTCTGAAATGCAGAGTCTCAGGCCCCACTTCTGCATTTTAACAAGATCCTCCAGTGGTTTTCATGCACAGAAAAGTCCCAGGTGTGGTGCTTCAGACAGCAGCCTTCTAGAAATCACTCAGTCCATTCGGTTGACTCCTGATTACACAGTACAGACAATGGTTCCCAGGTGCCCTTTGTCTCGATTTGGCCTAGCCTGAAGATCATCATGGAGGTGAATGTTGTTAAGCAGTGTGTTGCAGAGGCTTATTTAAAATAACACACATATTCTCTTTTGGCAGTGATTTAAATGACTTGACTTCTGTGGGTGAAGACCTCTGGTTATTTTTGTCAAAGGAGGAGGGAACTGGGAGTGTCAGTCTGGGGACAAGGGGGCTCAAGGGTATGACAGTTGTCATCAAATGTTGAATGAGATTTCATCATCATGAAGAAGAGCCTTCTAAGGTTGTAGAATAGGTTAAAGATGAAGGGGCCCATTTCCAGAGGGGGCTGTTCAGGTATGAGCTTGCCATCCGCTTGTCTGGGGTGTTGTAGGGGATCCAAGCAGGGAATGTGGGGTTGGATCAGACATCTTTTTAAAAAAAATTATTATTGTTTTTTAATTTTTTAAATGTTTAATTTTTGAGAGAGAAAGAGCATGAACAGGAGAGGGGCAGAGAGAGAGAGGGGGACAGAAGATCTGAAGCAGGCTCTGCACTGACAGCAGAGAGCCTGATGTGGGTCTTGAACTCAGGAACAATGAGATCATGACCTGAGCCGAAGTCAGATGCTTAACAGACTGAGCCACTCAGGCACCCCTTAAATGTTTAATTTTTGAGAGAGAAAGAGCATGAACAGGAGAGGGGCAGAGAGAGAGAGGGGGACAGAAGATCTGAAGCAGGCTCTGCACTGACAGCAGAGAGCCTGATGTGGGTCTTGAACTCAGGAACAATGAGATCATGACCTGAGCTGAAATCAGATGCTTAACTGACTGAGCCACCTAGGCACTCCAAGGATCTTTTAACATGTGTTCCAGCCGTGTGAACTACAGAGAAAAGAGAAGGGCTCACAGAACTGAGTTTCAAGCCCCGCTTTCCCATTTACTAGCCCTGATTTGGTCAAGTTACATAACTTTTCCAAAGCCTCGGTTCCCTCATCTGAAGATAATACTCAGCTCGTGGGATGGTGTGAGAAGTAAATGCAAATTACGGATGTTCCTATCAGGGCCTGACGTGACATAGGGGCGTAACGCATTTTCGTGTGCCTCCTCTTCTTCTGTGTACTTCTCTTTGCCCTGTCTGGGTTGGACTGTAATTAGTTGACAGTTTGAGCAGCCAGCTTGATATTGGATTTTAATCTCATAAAGTTCTGATTCTTGTTCTTCTGTGAACAAGGGCTTTTATTTAGCATTCAGCAGAGTTTGGATCATGTCACATGTTAATGTTATGTTTTCCCAACTTGGCCTCAAGCTCTGTGAGGTTAGGGGCTGGTACCCTGGCCAGGTGGTTTCCACAGAAATACCACGCACCATGATACATCCTTATTGCAACAACTCCAATAATCTGCGTCAGAAAGCTCAGTGCCCGACCTCTGGGCCTCAGCTGGACTCCTAGCTCCCCAAGGGCCATTAATGTCCATCCTTGCACCCAGCACAGCAAAGGGAAGCGGGCCCTCAGGGGGGATTCAGTAGAGGTTAATCAATTGTTTGATCTAAGTCACAGAAAGCCATGGGAAGTCAGTTTGAAACCTGACAACTTGGAAAGAGGGCTCGGGGAAAGGAAGCAAGGAAGTGATTGAAATAAGTAAATTTCACTTTTTATTCATATCCCACTTCACTCCATAAAGGATTGGTGCATATAGCAAAACAGAAAACAATATGTAATTTGTGGAATGAGGGAGGATATAAGTAAATAAACAAACGTATAAAATTAAGACCAGAGAAGAAAGAAATACATTTCATGAATCTTCCCATATGACCCAAATTCCTCCAAATTAAAAAAATAATAATAAAGGAAATCTGTTTTGCAAGTAGTCTTCTCCGGTTGGCAACAGCTTCTTTGCTTTTCCCTCTGTGTTTCGTTGCACCCTGGGCTGAGTGAGCGGGTGAGCCATTCTGCCCTCTGGCAGGCAAGCCTTGCCCTCTGTAAGGATTTGCCCATTAGCCTCGGAGAGTAGGGTCTGGAAGGTGTGCCATCCCTGCCACTCTTAAGTTATCAGCCCTGATAAGTCATCAGTACAAACTGATTGTATTTTCTTTTGTGCAAGAGCTTGATACAAAGTCAATTTGACAGCCAAATTGGCCCGGAAGGTATAATGAGGCAATGGTGAGCATCTCTGAATACAGAAGGGGAGAAAGGAGCAGGCTGAGGTGTGGTGATGTTTTTTATGTTGTTGGGGCACAAATTCCAGCTGGATTGCAGAGCTCTGTTCTGCTTAAGGAACCAGAGAGCAGGTGCCTTCCTCTGTGAGCTTCTAACTTGAGGCTAAGTGGAGGGGAGACGAGGGGCTCTCCCACCTGGTCTGGGTTTCTTGGCAGTAGGGCTCAGGAGATAGTATGCACATTTGAGAAGTGTGATGGATAGCACAGGGGTTAAAAGCGCTGGCTCTGGAATAAGGTAGCACTGGATTCAATTTCCAGACCTGCCTCTCACTAGTCGTTTCATCTCAGGCAATTTACTTAAGTACTCAAACACTCAGTTTCCACATCTGGAAAATGGGAAAAAGATACCAGTATCTTTAGAGAGTTGCTGTGAAGATAAAATTAGGAAATGAATGAACAGCTCTTAGTCTGGTCTTTAGTTATTATATAGCTAGCATTTCTCATTTTAAGCAACCCTAATTACGTATTTTACATACATAAAATATTTTACATACATGATAGAGTATATAACTCTATTATCTTTGTGAATTATACATTTTGCGGCCCTATTTTATGTGTCGTCTAATCTGGCAGAGATTTTCCCATTTACCCATCCCCCTGCACCCCTAGCTTCCTCCGCCACCCCTCCCCCCCAGCCTCCTCTGCCCCACTTGCAACAGACTTTGAGGATTCGTCAGCACCAGAAGCCTTCTCAACACAGCACTTGAGTCAGCCATCCTCAGAGTTATACATTTTTGGGCTTAAAGTGAATCCTGGAGTTGTCAGGCATTGATACTTATCAAACCCAGTGGGGAAACCAGAAGCCAGACCCTTTACTTCACTCATGACACATCGCTGTGTGAGAGCTGAAGAGACTGACTTCAATTCTTTTTCTGAGAATGCTGGGCTGGAGCTGGAGAAATGGATGATGTTTCTGACTCTGCTGCTTGGCTTTGGTCTGACCTTGGACAAGTCACTTGATCTCTTGGAATATCAGTTTCCTCACCGGTTAAAAGAGAATAGGTCTTGCTTCCTCAGGCTGTTTTTATGAGTTGTAGTGCTTCTCATGCTAACATGAATTCGATTATTTCTATTCCCTTGTTACTATTTTCTACCTAGAGAGGGTTTAAAAGGGCTAGGGGGTCAGTTGGTATCTGGGGCTCTTGTAGGAACATGGCAGTGAATCTCCTTCCTTTGTATCTAACCTCTCCCTCTTTTGGAGGCCACTGTTGTGAGTCCTCGCCCCCACACCCGCCTCACCTGACAAGTCTCCTGGGCTTTCTCAGGCGTGAGGTCCGAGGCAGGTGACCTCTTCTCCTCTCTGTAGGCCAATGTGGCTCTCACCAGGGTTAGAGGCATGAGGGAGAGGGGCAGGCCTTAGTAAGACTTTTCTCTAGGTATAGCCTCCTCTGGAGCATGGCTCCTATCTGCCTCCCCTTCATGGAAGGCAAAGAGGAAATGGGAAAGATGGCATGAACATGGGCTTCGGAGCCAGGTACACCTGGATTCGGATTGGAGTTCTGCCACACAACTGTGTGGTCTTAGAAAAGTTACCTGACAGTCCTGAATTCCAGTGGCCTGAATAGTTCTCAAATGGGAATATCAGTCTTACTCAGTGGCAGGGGCCATGTCTGGTTGCTCACAGCTTTACGTGGTATCTAAAGTTTAGTCAGTGCTTGATGAATATTTCTGAAGGGCTGAATCGATACTTATAGTGCTGTGTGCTAATGTCCTTGTGCCTTCCCTCTCCACTTCTTCTTGGCCCCCATTGCACTCTGCATGGTAGGTTGGTAGAAGGTTGGTCATTGATTCATACTGTAAATATTGTGTGCCAGGCGTTTAGGCACTGGGGATGTCGTAGTTCTTTCACTGGCAGAGAATCATGCTCTGAGTTTGGATCATGTCCCCATGATCATGTGATCATGATCATGACCTTTTCCCCTGGTGCTTATTCAGAGAATCCCTTGTGGTGGAAGGAGAAAGGCAATAAGTGCAATGAATAAAGTACAGAGCATATGAGAAGGTGGCAGTGCTATGGGGAGGAGCAGAGCAGGGAAGGGAAATGCGGACAGAGGAAGAAGGGGAGTCAGGAGCTGTGGCCTTGGTAATGTCATGGAAAGTCTTACTTAGAAGGTGATACTGATGATCTTGGACCAAGTCTCTTTCTTCCCAGCATTCCATCCAGTTTTCTTTGCTGTCGCTTGGGTCTTTGCAAGTTGAAGGCAATGTGAGGTGAGACAGAACATCTGTGAGCAGTTCGGAGCTTCACCTTTTACAGTAATTTAGGAAGGTGCCTGGAACCTCATTTAAAGCCTCTCTTTTCTGGGAGCCCCTTGTGCCTGGCTTTCCAGCCCCTGGGCTTCCCAAAGGAATTCACCTTGAGAGGGTCCCTGGGCTGGCCTCAGAGACTGTGGCAAAGCAGCAGGTAGCCAGTGTATCAGGCAGATTTCCTTCCAGGAAGTCCGGCTCCATTGCTGGCTTGCTTGCTCACTGTGTTTTCACCCTGGCACCCAGCACCCCAGCTGCGTTTATATACCCCCAGGTGGCAGAGCTTTCAAAACAAGGGTGGTAGTATTTTTGGTGCTAGTTTTGGTTACAAAGCAGTGTGCACCTGTCCAGGCCACCACCACAACTGCTTGGACCACTCTGTCTTCTTGGCCCGGATCGTTTGCAGCTTAGCTGGGACCTCAGTGCCTCCTTTACTGCCTGGGGCAATGGTACTCATTGTTCTGAGTTAACTTCCCGTCGTCTCACCTGCCTCCCTTTCTCTCTCTGGTCTCCTTGGCAAGCCCTTCCTTTAAGATTTGCTTCTGGCTATTTTTTTCTGGGGGGGGGAGGCAGGGGAATATATAACAGACAACAGACATAGCTTCTGAGGCAATTGATTAAAATCCAGACTCCTGTCCCCACTTGCAGGGATTCTGATTCAGTGTTTCTGGGATGGGGCCAAGGAAACTGGATCAGCACATCATCATCATCATCATCATCCTCCTCCTCCTCATCACGATTTTAAAGTCCATTCCCTAGCTCATCAGGCTGAGATAAACCCAGATTGAAAGGCATGGCTTTCTTCCCTAATTTATTTCTAGGTGAAGGCTGAGGGTGAAATCTCTTGTCGCAGTCCACCCAGAGTCTAGCCCAGTGCCGAGCTCATGGCTGGCACACAGT
This sequence comes from Crocuta crocuta, assembly GCF_008692635.1. Classification (NCBI taxonomy): domain Eukaryota; kingdom Metazoa; phylum Chordata; class Mammalia; order Carnivora; family Hyaenidae; genus Crocuta; species Crocuta crocuta. Next base: position 4,708,133 of record NW_027532002.1, read on the forward strand.
ACGCATGTGTTGAAGGTTAGAGACCATCGTTTTATAAAAAACCCTTTACAATCTGAAGAGTTGCTTGCTAATCGATCCCCATAGTTATGTTTGCAATCTTAACAGTTGGTTTTTTTCTTAAAGCAGAGACAGGTGTCTGCTCAGGATCTTAAGGACAAAACGAAAGCATCCTGAAAGAAGAACTGAAAAGACATAATTGCTTTTTGAAGGAATTTGAGCCACACCTTCCTCCCTGAATGTTGCTTTTATAAAGACGTATGAAGTGACACTGTTTATTAGTAATTCTCAGCTGCTCAGTGGAGTTAGCTAGGAGCTTAAAAGGTACCAATGCTTGGCTACCATCCCCAAGGTTCTGTTTAATTGGTCTGAGATTTGGCCTAGGCACCAGGATTTTAAAAAGTTTCCTAGGTAGTTTTTTTTTTTAAGTTTATTTTTTTTATTTTTTTTATTTTGAGAGAGACAGAGACAGCACAGGTGGGGGAGAGATAGAGAGAGAAGAAGAGAGAGAATCCCAAGCAGGCTCTATGCTGCTAGTGCAGAGCCCACAGTGGGGCCTGAACCCATGAAACTGTGAAATCATGACCTGAGCTGAAACCAAGAGCCAGATGCCTAACTCAACGAGCCACCCAGGTGCCCCCCAAATTTCCCAAGGTAATTCTAATGTGTGACAAGGGTTGCAAATCTCTTATTTAGAAGGTGTGGAACTCCTTGGAGAACAGAGTGGGAGATTTCGTTTCTAGAGTCCTATAGGGAATCCTCTTGGACAAGAGATGGAAAGTCCCCTGGATTCTGTGATCCAAGCCTCCTCTGGAATCTGAATCTAAAATATAATTTATATAAATAAATAAATAGACATATACATACAATATCTAAAATTTTAATCTATATCAAATAATAGACCATTTTTTTCCTACCCCTTTAATAAGAACAGTTTTACCTGATTACAAACATGGTGCATGATTATCATAAACTATTGGGTTTATGCCGAAAAGTATAAAAATCATCCCAAATGCTAGGATACAGAAGAAATAATTGTTAATATATCTAGCACACATCTTTCCACTCCTTTCTCTGTGCCAATATGGACATGTAGCCTAGACATACAATTCAATGTCATATGTAATCACTGAAACATACTGGTCTGTGTATTTTGCCCAATAGTATGATATGGATAAGTTTCCTTAAATCTACATAATCATTTTTATGAGATTTTGCCAAATTCAAGCTCAAATTGCATCTGATAAATGGGACATCTACTTTGTTGTTAAAGCTTGCTGTATATTTTTAAAAGAATAAAGGGCAGGGTGCCTGGGTGGCTCAGTCAGTTAAGCGTTGGACTTCAGCTCAGGTCATGATCTTGCAGTCTGTGAGTTCAAGCCCCGTGTTGGGCTCTGTGTTGACAGCTCAGAGTCTGGAGCCTGCCTCAAATTCTGTGTCTCCCTCTCTCTGCTCCTCTCCTGTTTACACTCTGTCTCTCTCTCTCAAAAATAAATAAACATAAAAAAAAGAAAATAAAAGGCAAACAGCAGATGAATCCTCTGCTGGCCATGAAGCCCAGGTGTGTCCCAGACATCTGAGGAGCCTGCCTGGGCAGTTTGTGGGCTGGGGACAAAGGGTTCAGCGAACTTGGCCACAACCACTTTTTGTAGTGCTGGTCTCTGTTAAGTTTTAGTTTCATTCAAACCAAATATTGTTTTCATTTGCCTTGTGGACCGTGCAAAGAATATAGAAAGTTAGCAAAGAGCTGGATCCTGAGCTTGCAGGAGACAGAGCCACCACCCATAGGGGGTGTCCCAGGGGTGAGCCGTTACTGGCCTGTGGACTGGACAGGCGTTCAGTTATTGAGAGAAGCCTACAATCTAAATTTTATATTTGAAATCTCTTGATTTTAAATGTAGACAATTGTTTAAAAATTAAAAACATTGTGAGACCAAACAACACACCTGGGCCTCTTTATAGTCCTCTGGAAGCCTATCTTAGGTTTCTGGTCTACTAAGCCATCTGTGGCAGTGGTATGGATTCGGTCTACTGGATTTACTTTTTAAAAAATGTTTATTTATTTTTGAGAGAGAGCGAGAGATAAACAGACAGAGTGCAAGCAGGGGAGGGGCAGAGAGAAAGGGAGACACAGGATCTGAAGCAGGCTCCAGGCTCTGAGTTGTCAGCACAGAGCCTGATGCTGGGCCCAAATTCATGAACCATGACATCATGACCTGAGCTGAAGTCTGACGCTTAACTGACTGAGCCACCTCGGCGCCCCTACTTGATTTAGTCTAGAAACACTGACTGTATGTGTTATTCTGTGTGGCACTCAGAGTTCAGAAGACTGGAAATGCAAAGATGCAAAGTTATGATCCTTGTCTTGGGTGGGGTAGGTTGTAGTGGAGAAGAGCTTGTCTCAAAATATGGTCCCCAGGCCAGCTCCTCAGTATCCCCTGGGAACTTGTTAGAAATGCAGACTCTCACTGAGTCAGAATTTCTACTGTAACAAACCCTGCAGTCTATTCTAACCAACCTTCCTGTGGTTCTGATGCCTGCTAAAGTTTGCTAACTCCTGTCTGGGAGGGGAATTGGGTGTATGCAGAGATCTATGGGATGGAGAAGGCCGTGGTGAGTGTCAGGGAACCTTTTTGGAAATGAATGGCTCCACCTGAATCTTATGGGATGAGTGGGTGGAATCTGACTTGGCAGGTGAGGCAGTGGGGAGGGGTGTCCTGGGAAGGGAGGATGTGTGTAGGGCACGTTTAGGAATTTTCAGAGCATATGACTAAAGGATGCTCTGGCAAATAGAGTGAGCTGAGAAGAATAAGGGGGGGGGCACGTGTTCAATACCACGTTAGCTGGATTGTGTCTTGTAAGTGTTGGGACATTGCTGGAGACCTTTAAGGGAGTGTGGCACGGGGTCTGTGTTTAGGAAAATAATACTGCTGGCATGGTTCAAATTCCTTCTGGGTAGACACAAGTCTCTTGGTACTCTACTGGCCTAGATCTCAATTCCTGCCTCTCCTGGTGTGACTTGGATCTGGGTCAGCAATTCCCATCCTTGGATAGGGTGGTGGGGAGAGGAGGTAAAAGCCCTTGAGTGAGGAAACAGCCATTGCTGCATGTAAAATAGTGACAGTACTGTTACTTCCCACAGGGAAGATACTCACTCTTTAAGTTGAACATTTTAGTGGCTGCTGGTGTTCACAAGCAAGGGCAAAGGTTTTTGTTTTCCTACTTTTGTTTTTTCTACTTAAAACCATGCCCCCTTCCCCCTGCCAAAATAAAATAAAAGCAGCCCATCAGTTTCTGCAGCAAATATTTTTGGGGGAAGAAACCCTTGCTCTGTTTCTTTAAAGAAGGATCTCTGGTGTCCGAAGAGGAAACAGTTTCAACTCAAGGCCAGGGAAACACGTCAGTACCTAAGGAGGCTGTGATTCTCCCTCTCTCTCTTACCCTCTTCCTTTTTGAAATGCTGGGGAGGGTGGTAATG
>NW_027532002.1:4711721-4857548 GCF_008692635.1 Crocuta crocuta
GTCTTGTTTGCTTGTTTGTTTGTAACCTACAAAGAGTGCAGACAGTGGGCCAGTGCAAATGACAAAAAAGTAGACAGATTGGATCCATGAATTTTTAAAATCTGTCCACATGTGGTGAATTGTGAAATCCTTACCTTTGTGAGAGGGTGAAAAGAATTTTTTTACTCCTTCCATGATTTGCAAAATTGATGTAATGTTTATGAAGTAGTTACTTCTTTCGTCCTGCTGCTGCAACTTTGCATACATTCATGATGACTTTAGCAACTCTTTTATTCTGCCTCTCTAGTGAGTGTTTTTTTCCTAAGCTGAAATGAACAGGTTTTTCCATTTGATTGCTTTGGGTGCTCTGTTCAAGTTGACTACAAATATCTGTGCCAGTTTACTATGAAAATATAAAACAACCAAGCTATAATCTTTATGGGCATTAAAAGTGATATTTAAAGTGAATGAAACTTATGTTTCTACTTAATGATTGATCTCACCTTTAATCACAAAGGTGATATTCATAAATATAGGGGATATTAATTATGACTCTATTCACATGATAAATTATATAGAGGCTTGTCAGAAGAGGGCAAATTGCCCTGCTGAGAAGCTTTAAGGGTAAGGTTTTCTAGAACAATTCTCTGAAGAATTTTCTTGGTCTCCCCACCCCATTTGAACTCTCCTGTTTGTTAGCACCTCAATTTAAATATCCTTAATAAAAACCAATCCTGTTGTTACCTTCTGAAATCCTATCTTGCCTTTGGTCCTGTCTGTCAGAGCATAGTGGATTTATGGTAAGTGGTTGGGGTGCATTTATATGTTTTAAGACAGGCTGATAAGAGGAAGCTTGAACCAGAAGGACATACACTGGCTTGGAAGTCAGGCATCCATGCCTCTTACTGTGTGGGTGCAAGCCACTTTATGCCTCGAGACATAGGCAACTACATATTGCTTAGGTTCTCTCCAGCTTGATTCAAATGCACTAACTCAAAATGATGAAGACATTTGTCCTCATTTAGACATCGAGCGCAGCATTGGAAATACAGACAGAGAGGAAGTGAAGTTGCTTTTATTGTCTTACAAAGGTCCTCAAACATGGTTTAATGTGAAATCAGCCAGAGGATTAGCTGTAGATTGGGCATATTCTGTGGACATATGTGCCTTGTTCTTATTGCATTGTCTGCTTTTCTTTTTCAGTCGCAAATGAAGCTGGAGACAAGCCTGCCAGACCACTAGCCCGCTTCTCCCGTGAGTCGATCTTGTTTCTACTCCCTTCCTGGGCTCCTTCAGAGGCTTTTTGCCTGCACAGTGAACCTCTGTAATCCTGCCAGCCGTCAGTAAAATAGAGTAATATAGGAAATATCTTTAGTGGCTTAATATTTCATTTGAGCCCCGTCAGGGGTGAGCTGTTCATTGCTATTGCCTTTTTTTCTTTAAATATTTTTTATTTATTTCTGAGAGAGAGAGAGAGAGAGAGAGACAGTGTGAGCAGGGGAGGATCAGAGAGAGAGGGAGACACAGAATCTGAAACAGGCTCCAGGCTCACAGCTGGCAGTCAGCACAGAGCCTGACGCGGGGCTCGAACCCACGAACTGTGAGATCATGACCTGAGCCGAAACAGGATGCTTAACCGCCAGAGCCACCCAGGTGCCCCTGCTATTGCCTTTTCAATCCTTAGAGCTATGGTTTAGCAAACTGTGCTTTAGGGTTTTGCTATTCCAAGTCGGGTCCTTGGGAGTAGGAAACTTGACATTGCCTGGGGACATTTAGAAATGCAGAGCCCCAGGCCCACTGAATCAGTATCTGCATTTAACAAATCCCTAGATGGTTCCTCTGCACATTTGAGTTTGAGAACTGCTGCCCTGGGAATGTCCTCAGAGAGTTCTGCCCTTGGGGTGGGTTTTTATGAAGACGGCGTGAGAAAGCGTATGTGAAATGCTTGTGGTTGCCGAGGTCCACACATGTGTGACAGCACTGTCAGCACCCATAGTGGATTTAGAGGCTAGTGCCGCTGGCTTTACCTCACTTAGGTGACATTTTGAAGCTTGTGTGAATATTATGAAATAGATTGAGTGTTTTTCCTTGGGCACAGGGATCCCTGTAAGGGCCTTGGAGCTCCCCATCAATTTCACTAGTTTCTTTTGTCTCCAGGTCTTGATATGGGAAAACAGGAGTCAAAAGCCTCTCAGTGTTTTCTGTGCCAGTGTGATCAGCAAATTATGAGGCAAATGAATGCTCTCCCTGGAATGAAAACCCAGATTCCAAGGGAACAGAAATACCAGAGACTGAGCAGGACTGGGTGGACATGCTCCCCAACAGACAGGCAGGGAATGGAGAAATGGTGGGGCTGTAAATCACAACAGGGGAGTATTTCTCTCCAGCACTATCACTACTTGCTGGCTTTCACTTAAAGTAATTTCACTGATAACTTTCTGGGCCTCTGTTTTCTCCATCTGAAAAATAGGAAATTCATACCCATCTTCTCTCCTTTATAAAAAAGTTAACTTCTTTTGAAGTAATGGCACACAAATTCCCAGTCACTGCATTGTTTACTAAGGTGGATCGAGTCTTGGGTGTGGATACGGCCATCGTAAGCCTTAACGTGTAGAATCAAAATTATACTTTCTCTATGTAGAGAGCCTTCTTCCAAATTCTGCCTTCCAGCTTTTTTGGGAAGACTTCAAAACTTTGGGATTGATTCCTAGAAATGGCTTTTATAGAACTGTAATAATAGATGATAATGCGAGAGCATTAAGTGCTCACATTTGAGAAGGTGTGTGTAATAAAACACTCCTTTCTCACTCCCCTCCTACCTGGAACCATTACTTCTCAAAATAAGCATTTCATCCCACGGCTCAATGAGGATGATGAATATACTTTTAGTCCCTTTATTTCTTGATCTCCTGAGCAGTAGTCAGGCATGTTAATAAGCTGGAATGGTAGCCCAACCACGCTGGGTGCATTACTACCTGTACCTCCGCGGGAGTACCTGGTGCTGTGATGCTCATCGCTGGTGTAGAAAGGGGATGGGATGGGAGCCTTTCACCATGGAGCCAGAATGATACCTGGAGCAGCTGGTCCCTTCCCAGACAGAAGAGGGTGACTTCACTTGTAAATGGCTTCCACAGCCTCTAAGTTGTGTGTCTGGGTTGGAAAGAGGATGTGTCACTTGAAAGCTTATTAGGAGAAGATAAGTGAAGAGATGAGAGAAAAAAATATCCATGTAGGAGAAAAGTAATTAGTGACAAACCAATTAAGTTGGGCTGATTCTAGACCAAAAAAAAAAAAAGAAAAATATTTCCTGCCAGTGCACTGTCCTGGGAAAAAAAATTAGATGGCACATTAGCTACTAATTTTTTTGGTAGCAGATACTAGAGGGAAAATATGAGGTGGCTTTTAGGAAGAAAAAAATATTTTTAAAGTTTATGTCTTTATTTTTGAGAGAGAGAGGGAAAAAAAGAAAGAGGCAGAGAAAGAAGGAGAGAGAGAATCTCAAGCAGGCTCTGCACTGTCAACACAGAGCCCAACCCAAAGCTCAAACTTATAGAACTATGAGATCATGACCTGAGCCAAAGTCAGATGCTTAACCAACTGAGCCACCCAGGCACCTATGTATCTATATCTATCTGTATCTGTATCTACATCTACATCTATCTCTATCTCTATCTATCTCTATCTATATTTATATATCTCTATATATAAACTTCTTAAAAGTTTATTTATTTTGAGAGTGAGCATGTGTTCACGTGCATGAGTCAGGCAGGGACAGAGAGAGGGAGAGAGAGAATCCCAAGCAGGCTCTGAGTTATCAGCACAGAGCCTGATATGGGGCTCGATCCACAAAACTGTGAGATCAAGACCTGAGCTGAAATCAAGGGTTGGATGCCTAACTGCCTGAGCCACCCAGGTGCCCCATATGTATCATTTTTGGTGGAGGCCCTGGGGATTGAAAAGGCCATTGTGAAGAAAAAAATAATTCTTAATGTAGCATTGTCTGATTGAGACCTTACTTACCACGTTGAAAATGACCTTGATGGTGTGATATGGTGTGAATGAAATGTTCAGTTTGGGAAAAGTAGAAGGATTTGGTTGACAGACTTTTCTTTGGAGGCATGGCTCTAATTTTTGCCTCAACTAAGACACACATAAAAGCCCGACAGTGAGCACCACCTAGCATGGATTTAGGCCCGATGGGAGTAGGCAACGAGAACATAGGCTAGAGGTGCTGTGAAAGCTTGACCCAAGAGGTGGAGTGGGGCTGTCAGCAGAAAGAGCTCAGGGTGGAAGGAAGGGGCTGGCCCGCTGGCCTCCTAAGTCATCCCAAGGGTTTCATTCCCTTTGGCAGGAGGAGGGGGTGGGGGTCTCACCTTCTGGTTCCTGATGCTTCTGGAATATGCTGCTTATTTCTCTGTAGATTTTGCCCATGCCTGAATCAATATACTTTCCTTGGCTTCCCCGTATTGCAATAGAGATGAGCTGTGTTAATTGTATTAAGAAATTCCAAAAGAGAAGCAGAGGGAAGTAGAGTGTAGTATTCAGGAAAACATCTAGCTTTTCCAAGGGCTGGTTTCTGATCATGCCTTGGCCAGCTGGTTTGCCAGCCTTGCGGGCCTTATTCTGGTCACTTCTGCAATACAGCCCATCCCTGGCTTTCTTCTTGGAACCCCATCTCTAAGAGGCTGACCCTACCACCCAGAACCACTGAGCCTTCCTCAAAGAAATCGATGCCAAAGCCCATGGGTCAGGCTCAGTTCCTGTCACCTTTAGACTGGAGACACTTGATATGCCATGAAGTAGCAGTGCTGTGGTTTTGGACCCTGTGGAGTGAATTATGTGAGTCTCTGGATCCTCTCAGGGACCCTTCATCACCTGCCCCCATCATTTTATGCTCATCAGTGGCTTTTGACCTTAATCAGAGCATTTGTTTTTTTTTTTTTTTAAGTTTTTTAAATGTTTTATTTATTTCTAGGAGAGAGAGAGATAGCGTGAGCAGGGGAGGGTCAGAGAGAGAGGGAGTCACAGACTGAAACAGGCTCCAGGCTCTGAGCTGGCAGTCAGCACAGAGCCCGACGCGGGGCTCGAACCCACAAACCGCGAGATCATGACCTAAGCGAAAGTCGGACGCTTAACCGACTAAGCCACCCAGGCGCCCCTCAGAGCATTTGACTAAGAGCCAGAGGCATGGAGAGTAACCAGGAAGTCATTCTTTTAGGAGTGGAGGTAAGAGAAGGAGTAGGAAGGAGAGAGGGAGGGGAGTGAGATTCAGAGGCAGTGGAGAGTATTGTCTTTCCCTCCAAAACCTGCAGAAGAATGACAGTGTCCAAGAGAATGAGGAATTGAGAGTGACCCTGACAGTAAGGTACTGTAGGAGCCCAATGCGGGTTGGCTCTAGACCAGCAAATGGTTTAGAATGGCACTCATCATGAGGCTAGCTGTCCTGGGGCTGGAGCTGTTGTGTGTGGGGACTTCCTTCCCATGCATCAGGGCCGGGGTGGGCGTGGGAGCATGAGCCTGTAGAGCATCTCACCTTGGTATTGCATGCAAAGCTCTCTGACAGCCAGTATCTTCACTGTGTCTCCATTTTAAAGATGAGGACAACAAAGTTGGGAGAAAACACTGAGAATTTCTCACTGATGGAATTCTAGGGCTCCTAACTCCAAGTCCTGGCTGTTCCCAGTGAACATTACTCCTTGGTCTAAGGGCTGGGTTTGGCAGCTCTGTAGCTCAAAGAGTTGGGGGTCTGCCAGTTTGGTAGGGGAGATGCTCAAACTTTAGCTCAGGGAAGTCATCATAGATCCACACTGTAGTGACTGTCACTACAGTTGGTTCCATCTGGGTTGGGAAGACCTTTCCTCAAACACCCCCTCTACCAGCTCACTGATATCAGGAATTCCCTGAAATAAGTGAATCACTTGAAGACTTGAAACGCACATTCTCTCCAGAGTGAGGACACAGGGGTTCATTCTTATTATAGTGAAAATGATTGATATCAGACCTCTTAATTTTTCCCCCAGACACCTGAAAAAATACAGTATGTAAACAGAGGGAACAAAAGAGAGGCAACCTGGGGTCGAGCCGAGAGGAGTCTCTGTGCTAGCCTAAGGAGTGGACCCTGATTCTGGGGAAGCCTTTGAGAGGTTTTCACACTTGGCTGGCAGCTCAGCCTTCTTTTGGAGATGGAGGTGACGTCTGGGGACCAGGGCTGTGCTGTAAAGAGCTGGACCTTCAGGTGAGGAGCTCCTGGAGTCCCCCTGTGCCTGGGGCTCCTGGACTTCTGGGATGAAGTCACCTGGCTGTAGGACTGGGTCCCCTGCTGGTCCAGACATCTGAGATGCTGGCATGGCTGCCCTCCAGTGCCATCCTGGAGAGCCCTTTTCCCCGGAGATGTCTGTTTATGTGTATGTCAGTCTTCCCAGTAGACAGTAGGCTCCTGGAGGTGGAGGGCCCCACCTGGTCGGCTGTGTACTAACCTTGCCTGGTGTAGGAATAACTGCTTGCTGAGTGAAGACAGAGTCAACTAGGACCTTCTGGCTCTATTCCCCACTTCTCTTCCTCATCCTCACTTCCTAAGCAGGGGGACGTCATCCCATTGCCAGTACACACACTCCTGAAATCGGAGCATGTCCTCAAGGGTCTCCCAGACACGAATGTCAGGGTGTCGGAAGCCATTAAGGACACAGGCTCTGGTGTTAGGCCTGGGCTTGGGTTCTACATCCAGGAATTCTGAATTCTGTGTGAATTTGGGCAGGTAACTTACCCCTCTATGCCACACTTTCTGCATCTGGAGTCCAGGACAATATTAGAAATTATTTCCAGGGTGATTGTGGATGATCGCATGCCAGGGCGAGTGCTGAACTACTTAAAAACATGTGACATGGTCACCGATCTGTTTAGAACAAATATTAGTCATTTGCTATCTCTCCTCACCTCCCTTCCTCCCTTCTTTTCACATATATTTATGGAAGCTTCTGTGCCAGGCCCTAGACACACACATGAGCATAAGTTTGTCTTCAGAGAGCTCACAATCTGACCAGACAATGCAGAAGTCAGCGGCTCTAGTGCAGTTTATGGAGGGAGATGCTAGAGATTGTATGAGGAGCTGCATGAACCAGATGGAGAGAACCCATCTGACCTGGGATGGGAGTAGATTTAAGGGAGTCCTCCTAGAGGAGATAAGTATTAGCTGAGGTTTGGGGAGTGAGTGGAGGTTAACAGGTAGAGAAGGTAACTTCTAATCTTAAAAAAAAAAGCCTTCATGGTCTGTCTATGATCATTATACTAAGTGAAACAAGTCAGATAGAGAAAGACAAATACCTTATGGTCTCACTTACATGTGAAATAATACTCACCCCCGCCCCACCACCAAAAAAACCAAACTTGGAGACAGAGAACAGATAGGTGGTTGCCAGAGGTGGATGGGGGAAGGGATGTGGGGATGGGTGAAATGGGAGAAGGTGGTCAAAAGTACAAATTTCCAGTTATAAATAAGCCCTGGGGATGTAATGTATAGTGTGGTGATGACAGTTAATAATACTGTATTGTGTATTTGAAAGTTGTTAAGAGAATAGATCTTAGAAGTTCTCATCACAAGAAAAAAATTTTGTGGCTATGTATGGTGACAGATGTTAACTAGCCTTTTTGTGGTGATAAGTTCACAATATATGCAAATAAATCATATTATTCACTTGAAACTAAGATAATGTTATATGTCAATTATATCTCAAAAAAAAAAAAAGGGCAATGCAACTTTTCAGGGCTGCATGCAGTGTTCAGATATGGCCACAATGTGGCAGCAGAAGCCCAGAGTTTGGTGTGCATCACTACTCTAGGAGACTTAAGAGGCAGGCATTCAGTGTGGTGGACTTTTGTGAAGACCATCCAGGACATTCATTGGAAGAGCCTGTGCAGTGGGAGGTGTTGGCTCCAAAGCTTGTGTAGCTGGGAAACGCCATTCTGGAGTTTTTATTGCTTCTCTAATTGACGCGAGAATAATTTCTCTCCTGAGATGAGCAATGGCTGGAAAGAAAATAGTGGCATCAAAAGCAGTAAGGAAATGGAGCCTTATTTGACCTCTTTTGCTTTTGGAGGTAAAAATCCAGATAGTGTTGAAAACAGGTTATCCTATTGAAGAGCTGGAATAATTTGGGTAGATGGAGTTAAAGCAAAGGGAGGGTCACTTGCTATATTTGTATTGGGTATATAATGTGGGTAGGTGCGTGATCCTCTTCCCTGGGCAGAGAATGGGCAGGGGCAGATAGGGGTGTACAGTGAGGCTGAACTCTGAGGTTGGGATAGAGGGTGAGACAGCACCTATTACATGGTGATGCCCATTGTGGAACCACAGGGCAAATTCAAAATCCTATCTGACAGAGTGCTAGAATCCAGCCAGAGAGCTTTGTGAAATTGCTTGTCATAGCTAGGGAGGCCTGTTGCAATAATTAGGAGCTTGAGTTGGAGTTGGGTGGGTTATGGAGCCATAATGATGAGAAGAAGGAGGAGATAAAATGGGTAGGAGGAAGGGCCAAGAGATGCCATAAGCAGTGAGCTGTGGCTGGTGGCTGGGTGTTCAGTGTTTCCAGGAGCATGTACTGTGGATGAACTAGAGCCAATATAAAGGGCCCAGAATAGAGCACGAACTGGATCTGGAGATTTTCTGATTTATCTTAAACAACTCTATTTTTTTTTTGTATAGAGCTCTAGGTCTCACCTCAACAGTATTTAAGGACCGAATATCTTCATTTCCCAGTTGTTCCAGCAGAAGCTGGAATTTTAGCTTCAACAATGGCAACTCTAAAATTTCTACACATAAAGGGCTTTGGGGAAGTGATCTAGCTCAGTGGTCCTCAAAGTGGGGTCCCTGGAACTTGTTAGAAGTACAAGTACTTGGACCCCTTACCAGATTTGCTGAATCAGAATCTCTTGGGGTGGGTCCCAGCAGATGCTATTGGTGATTCTGATGTACGCCAGTTTCAGAACCACTGCTTTAGTTGTGAGGGTGGTGGTGGAGGTAGAGGCAGAATCATACAATTAGTATTATTAGTATATTTCCATAGCCACTTGTAATTAGATGTACATAAGACAGAGCAAATGTTAACTGCCCTTATCAAAGAATGGTGTTTTATCATTTTAAGATAAAAATAATTTTAAATTATTTTTGTGGGGGATTGTGGAGGATGGCTGAAGGTGAGTATGGGGAAGATAGTCTAAAGGCACGCTGACTCCTACCCAACCCTTGGAACTGGCACTTCTCTGCATCATCTCTTGAATAAAATTCTCTTTCTAAGGCTATCTCTTGCCTATGCCTTTGCGTCTTTACAACAAGGTCATTATAAGACCTTTATTTGCTGGCCCACTGGCCTCTCGCTTGCACCTCCAGACCACATGTACCGTCACCCTCAAACTGCAGTTTTTGTCATGATATATTTGTATTTCAGAACCATAGACAGTTCCCTACTTTTGTTCACCCAAGATTTGTCTGCTTGACCACAAGGGGTTCCAGATTGTATCTTACTCGTTTTCTCCACCCCTTTCATCAAATATAGTTGTTATCAGCCAAGCCAACCTGTTTGATTCAGTAAACAGATATATCAACCCATTATCTTACATTTGAACAATTTCATGTTAGACTAGAACTTAAAAATGATCTAGTCCAAAGCTCACCACCTCATGTAAAATTCACATCCTCTTTATGGCATCCTTGTCGGGGGTTCCTGAGCTCTCTACAAGAACTTGTCTAATGGGGAAACCTCAGCTTGTCCTGGAAAGGGTTGATGGTCATGGTCCTAGTGAAGGATTGGAGAGCATATGTGTGTTTGAGGAACTGAGGCGCACTTTGATTTTCTCTTTTTGAATGTCTATGATCAGGTCTTTTAATATATCCACTGTATCACTTGGTCCCCAATATATTAGCCATTGGTTCACCAATGGATGTCTGGTGATACTATAAGTAGGTTCTAGGAGCTTGTGGATGGTGTGTAGCCTACATGTTAACTGGAGGCCCCTGGCCCATTGAGATCTAGGTAAAGAGGCCCAAGTTACCATTGTGTGCCCTTTGGAGGTTCAGAGTACTCCTTTATGTTTCTGTGAATACCTACTCTTCTCCTTGTCCTGATTTCCTATCTCTGTTGATTGTTTCCTTCTATATGCTCTGGCTGTCTTATCTGCTCTGACATAGACTCAGATGTGGAACAAAGCCTTTGGAGTAACCAAAGGCTGTTGGTCAAAGCAGAACTTGACCGAAGATGAGAGACCCACGAGAGAGATTACAATATGCCACTTATGGAGACAAGTAGAATTCACAGCCCTGTTCTCAACAGCCCTATCATCCATCTCACCACCAATGATTTTTTTAAAGACCAATTTGCCCTTGTAGCTGCTGGCCTTCCACCCCTTGATCCTTCTCTGCCTACCATCCTCCTTTCTTTGCCCCATATTTCCATTTCCCTCTTAGGAATTGAAAGGCACCCCTCCCAGTTTCTTACACAGAGTACCTTGATCATCACGTTCATTGCATTGGTATGTGCTGACACTTTTGACCTCAGCACCTCATCTCTACTTCTTTTGACTTTTTTCCCCTGCATGTAGACTAATTTCTTTTTTCCTGTGAGGAATTAGAGTTTAACTTGTTGAGATACTAACAAATATTTACTCCTTACTACATATATGTAGGCTTACAGAATTTAAAAATCTTATTAGAAATTTTCTGTGTGTAATGTAACCTCAGGGAGGGCAAAGAAGACATGGGTTGGCTATTACATGTCAAGCACTTCCTCCTTTCCCCTCTCAACACATGCTCCTTTGAATAAAGTTAGGATGAAGTTTCTGGTTTCAGTGAAAGGTGGACTAGGATAGCCTGAAACCACTCCATTTTTATATGCATGTAGAAATGCTGAGTAAAACACTTAAAAAAACCTTTAAAATGCATAGTTAAACTTGCAATAAAGAAAGGGAATTATGCAGGTGTAAATGAAGGAGGAATTTAATATTAGTACAGCAAGGTGTAAACATGCCTGCTGATTGTGCAGCTATGCTGTGTGGGGTGGTGTTGCCAAGCCCATGGTATCTAATAAAGTATATGTTGACATCCACATGGGGTAAGGATTTCAGGCCTTGGGCTGTGCAGAGTGGCAAGTTGGATCTGAGACTTCTGCCTGATCTTGGGCTCTTAAAAGTTAGATGAAATGGATCATTTCCTTGAGAAACACAAACCACTACAATCTGCCAATTATGAAATAGCCAATAGCTTTATAACTATTTAAAAAATTGAATTAGTAATTAAAAATTCCTAAAAATAAATCTCCAGACCCAGTTAGTTTAACTGGAAAGTTCTACCAAAATTTTTTAAAAAAATTAACACCAATTCTACATATTCCTTTCCAGAAAATAAGGAGGAGGAAACATTTCCCAATTCATTTTATGAAGTTAGTATTATCGTGATACCAAAACCAGAAGACTACAGACCAATATCCTCATGAATGTAGATGTAAAAGTTTTTAACCGAATATTAGCAAAATGATTCAACAATATAAAAAGAATTGTACATCATGCCAAGTGGGGTTGATTCTCTTTCATAATTGAAAATTAATGTAATTCACCATACTAACAGGCTAAAGAAGAAAAATCAAATGATTATATCAATTGATTTAGAAAAAGCATTTGATGATGTTAAACATCAGGGAAATAAGAATATATGGGAACATCCTCAATTTGATAAAGAGCATCCATAAGAAACCTACAACTAACCTTATACTTAAGGGTGAAAGCCTGATGCTTTCCCCCTAAAGCTGGGAACATGATGAGGATATCTGCTCACATCCTTTTATTCAACAGAGTGCTAGAAGTTCTAGCCTGTGCAATAAGGGAAGAAATAAATGCATGAAATAAAATGCATACAGTTCAGAAAAGAAGAAATCGAATTATCTGTTTGCAGAAATCATGATTGTTTATCCAGAAAATTGTCAAGAATCTATTAACAGCCTTCTATAATAGTGAATTCAGCAAGGTTATAAGATGAGATAAACATAAAAAATCAAAATTAAAAATAAAGTAGTATTTTCAGTTGGTGAAAAGAAGTGAAATATATAGGTGTAAATCTAGTAAAACATGTATGAGACTTATATGTGGAAAACTACAATGGTGATGAAGTGTCAAAGAAAATCTGAATAAATGGAAAGATATACTGTATTCATGGATTGGAAGACTCAACACAGTGAAGATGTCAGTTCTCTGTAAATTGACATACAAATTTAACACAATTCCTATTAAAATGCCAGTGAGAGTTTCTGTAGATATAGACAAGATTATTTTATAATTATATGGAAATTAAAAAGAACTAGAATAGCTAAAACAATTTTGGAAAAGAAGAATGAGGTACAAGGAATCAATCTATTTGATTTCAAAGCTTAATGTATAGCTACAGTGATAAAGACTAGGTGTCACTGGTAAAAGGATAGATTCATAGGTCAATGGAACAGAATAGAGAAGTCAGAAATAGATTCATACAAATATACCCAACAGATTTTGACAAAGGTGTAAAAGCAACTTAATAGAGCTACTCTAGCCTTTTCAACAAACAGTGTCAGTGTATTTGGACATCCATAGGGAAAATATAAACCTCAATCTAAGTCTCAAACTTTATATGAAAATTCACTCAAAATGGATTATGGATTTAAACATAAAATCTAATGCTATGAAACTTTTAGGAAAAAAAAGTTCTTTATCTTTAGATAAAGAAAAACGTCACAGGATTATGAAGGTAGGCAAGAAAGACTTGGCACCAAGAGTGTGATCCATAAAAGGAAAACATTGATAAATTAGACTTCACCAACATTAGAAACCTTTGTTCTGCAAAAGACCCTGTTAAGATGTTGAAAAGACAGCTAGAAAGTGGGAGAAAATATTTGCAAATAATTATGCTCTCTAACAGAGTTCCAATATTACATAAAGAATTCTCAAAACTCAAAAGCAAAAAAGAAAACACGCCATTCAGAGTATGGCCAAAAGACAGAAAGAGACATTTTACCAAAGAAGATACATAGATGACAAATAGGTACTTGAAAAGTTGTTCAACTTGATGGGCCATTTGGGAAATACGAATTAAAGCCACAGTGAGAAACATCTACCAGAATGGCTAAAATAAAAAAATAGTGACCACACCAAATCCTGAAAGGATGCAGAGAAATGACATCATTCATACATTGCTGGTGGCAAGCCACTTTTAAAAAGTTTGGCCGTTTTTCTTTTTCTTTTTCTTTTTTTTTTAAAAAGTAAACAGTGCAACTACCATATGACTCAGGAATTGCACTTCTGGGCATTTATTCCAGAGACACGAAGACTTATATTCCCACAAAAACCTGTATGTGTGACACCTCACACCTGTTAGGATGGCTAGTGTAAAAGAAAAAAAAATAAAAGAAAACCCCAAAGTATTGGCAAGGTTATGGAGAAATTGAAACCCTTGTACACTATTGGTGGGAATGTGAAGTAGTACAGCTGCCATGGAAAACGGTTTGGTCATTCTTCAAAAAATTAAAAATAGAATTACCATATGATCCAGCAATTCTGCTTCTGGGTGTGTACAGCAAAGAACTGGGGTAAAGAATTGGAGTATTATTCACAGTACCACAAAGGTGAAGCAGCCCCGGTGTCTATCAGTGGATGAATGGATGAATCAAATATCTACAGAAGAAAATGTACATACAATAGAATGTTATTCAGCCTTAAAAAGGAAGGAAATTCTGGCACATGCTACAATATGGATGCATCTTGAGGACGTTATGCTAAGTGAAATAAGCCACTTATCACAGAAAGATAAGTACTCTATGATTCTACTTACTTGAGGTACTTAGAGTAGTCAAATTCATAGAGACAGAAAGCAGCATCATGGTTGTCAAGGGCTGAGAGGAGGGGACAGTTCATTTCATGGGGACACAGCTCAGTTTTGCAAAATGAAAGGAGTTTTGAGGGTGGATGGGGGTGACAGTTGTGCAACAACATGAATGTATTTAATGCCACCGAACTTGGTTACACATAAAAATGGTTATAATGGTAAATTTCATATTATGTATAATTTACTACAAAAAAAACCCTGTATGCACATAGTTATAGAAGTTTTATTCATAATAGCCACAAATTGGAAACAACCTAGATTTATTTATCCAGTGTGTGGTTAAACAAACTGTAGCCTGCTCGCACAGTGGAATACTGCTCGGCAATAAAAAGAACAAGCTGCTGATGCAACAACGCATGTGAATCTCCAGAGAATTATGCTGCATTAAAAAGCCAAGGTTATACGTATACGTATGATTCCATGTACACAGCATCATTGAAATGAAAAAATTCTAGGAAGGGAGAACAGATTAGTGGTTGTCAGGAGTTAAGGAGGGAGTAGGCTGGGAGGAAACTGGTGTGGCTATAGATGGATAACATGAAGATCTTTGCCATGGCAATGTTCTGCCTCAGTGTCCACAGTCTGGTTATGACATTGCACTATAGTGTTGCAAAATGAGGGCTGCCTAGGTGGCTCAGTTGGTTGAGCATCCGACTTTGGCTCAGGTCATGATCTCACAGTTCGTGGGTTCAAGCCCCACGTCGGGCTCTATGCTGACAGCTAGCTCAGAGCCTGGAGCCTGTCTTTGGATTCTGTGACTTCCTCTCTCTCTGATCCTCCCCTGTTCGTTCTCTCTCTCTCTCTCTCTTCCTCTCTCAAAAATAAATAAAACATTAAAAAATTAAAAAAAAACCATTACTATTGGGGGAAACTGGGTACACGGGATCTTTGTATTATCTCTTACAAGGGCATGTGAATTCATAATTTTTTTAGAGTAAAAAGTATAAAAAAAACCTTTGAGATGACTTTTTGTAGCCTAGAAGTCAAAATTCTTGGCATATGACACAAGGCTCTTCAAATTCTGGCCCAACATGACCTCTCCTCTCATGCCCTAATTCATTATTTCAGCCTCAGAAAAATGAAATTAGTTGCCCTCCCATGCTGTTTCACTGCTCCATGCCTTTGTACATGTGGTTCTGCCTGAAATGTTCTATCCCTCTGATGATCCCCAAGCCAACCCATTCATCTCTCAAAACTCTGGTCATAGGCCACCTTTTCTGTAAAGCCTAGTCTGAACCCTGGGACAAAATTATCTCTCCCTGCTTTGTTTGGTATCAATGTATTTCTACACAGTTATATTATTACTTGCTTCATACTGTATTATAAATTTCTCTTTAATGACTATCTCCCTACTAGATTTTTGAGTTTCTTGAAAACAGAAACTGTACCTTGTCAGTCAGTACTTAGTAAGTGTTCAATTGGGTTGAAAGCAGAGTGAATAGAAATGTTCTAGATCTGTAACAATTCCAAACAAGGGGATAAAGCCACTTACCACTTGGACAGTTCTTAGAGATTTCTACTCAATTCCCTTACTAGAAAGAGTTCAGATGCATTTTAACTTATGGGACTCCCGTGACTTACCAGTCACAACTTCCCATGATACCTTCTTTCCAACAAATACTTATGGAGCACCTACTGTGTGCCACGTACTACATTCCATCCCTCTGCCTTCTCCCCACTGACAGGCAGGTAGACTAAGGAGGTGC
This sequence comes from Crocuta crocuta, assembly GCF_008692635.1. NCBI lineage: Eukaryota > Metazoa > Chordata > Mammalia > Carnivora > Hyaenidae > Crocuta > Crocuta crocuta. The sequence goes on from NW_027532002.1 coordinate 4,727,301, forward strand.
AGTGGTTCCTGCCATGGTGTGTGTTAGGTCTTGGCTAACCCTTGGGTTGAAGCCCAGGCTGGACATATCCAGTTTTGCAGGCTGTAGTATGTGCAATGTCAGTGTTTATCAACGTGCAGATTAAGCTATGAACAGCTCCCTTGTAGTTATGAAGTCTTAGTGGAAATGATCACATGAGAGCGGCACTTCTGGGAACCTATGAGAGAACTGCCTAGTTCTTTCCAGGCCAGTAAATTTTATGAATCCAGGTTCCCTAGTCCATAGGGTAAGATAGGAAGAGAGGTCAAGGTGTGAAGCCATTTGGGTAAGAAACTGAAGAAAACCCATGCATGATACAATTGAAGTACATGGAAGGAAGAAAAGACTGAAGTTTATTGAAGTTTCTTACCATGATTTCTACAGTCTCAGAAGCAGGTATCTTAGATGCATATGAATAACTTTGAAAGGACATTTTGGGTGCAGGAATATAAAAATGAGTAAGTCACGGTTCTTTTCCTAAAGGAGCTTACTACCAACAAATGGTCCATTGTTTTTATTTTATTACCAGCAATGGCTAGTTTGGGTCAAAATTTGAAAGGCTCTTCTCTGTGACTATATATTACCTCAAAGTCTGTTTTTCTGGAACTCTTGATTAAAACACCAAATCTCCAAGCAATTCATTTCAAACACTTTTATTTTTGATCACAGTACACATACCATTTCAACATGTCTAGGATGAATGTGGCACATTCTTCCAAATGCTCAGAGCACTTTCATACATACTGAATTCATTCCTACCAAGTTTTTATAATGAGGTTAAAAAATCCGTGCTGGAACTTCCCAAAGGAATACTAGGCAGATTTACAAATGAATCATCCAGCAGATGGTAAAACTTAGATTTTTGCATGCTTTGCAGACATTAGCATATTTCAAGGTAGTTATGCATTGAAAAATTTTCACTTAATTATGGGGGTGGTAGTGTCTGAATTAGTGGAAAGTCTAAATAAATTATGAAAAATTTAAAAAAATGCTATCTTTTTACTCTCAAGTACCTAACTTACACTGACCATTAACAAAGTGTTTGTCAAGTAGATTTCATTCTCAACAGATAAACTTCTCTTTTAATTAGTATACTAAATGAATGCTGTCAAAGTTCTTGAAAACAGTCTCCTTTTAATCTTGTCTACATCATTACTCTGCTGAACAGACTCATTCTTCTGATGTATGACAAAGAGTAATCGAGACTTTTCCTCTTGGAATTGATGGTCTCACTATATAGTGATCTACTACACCATATGAATTTCTAAATAGACTTTGGAAATTATGTGGGAGCTGTGCCTATCAGTTGGGCAAAGACAGATGCAAGGCTTTACTCTTGAAGCAGGTTGGGCACAATTTTTTTTGTGCTCACTCTTTAGGCTTGGGTTATGCATTGCTTATTATGGTAATTGGATATAAATGTCAATCTTACTCTTGGTTCTTTATGCTGGATTTGTCTGGCAGCCCAAGTAGACAATGAGTGAAACCTAGAGTGACCTACATACCTTGCCTGTTGGAAAATAATAATCTCTGTATGAATCTTTTTGCATTCCAGAATGACTTACCTAGGGTTAAGTCCAAAATAAAGTCTAAACAAAATATGAAGAACTAGAGAAGTGAAATGCCATCATAAAAACATAGCGAAGAAGTAGCCTTCTGAAAAATGATTTAATGTAGAAGCCAAAAGAAAACATGTAAATGCTCCTTTGCATTCTCCATAAGAAGAAAGAACACATAGCACTTCTAAGAGAGGAGCAGAAAGCTGTAAGAAAAGAAGCAGGTTGGGGCGCCTGGGTGGCTCAGTTGGTTAAGTGTCTGACTTCGGCTCAGGTCATGATCTCACATTCGTGGGTTCGAGCCCTGTGCCAGGCTCTGTGCTGACAGCTTGCTCAGAGCCTGGAGCCTGCTTCAGATTCTGTGTCTCCCTCTCTCTCTGACCCTCCCCTGCTCATACTGTCTCTCTCTCTCTCTCTCTCTCTCTCTCTCAGAAATAAATAAAACATTAAAATAATTAAAAAAAAAAGAGAAGCAGGTTGATTTTGATTTAAGATGCATAGAGAAACAGTACAAAGAAAGTAAATATGGTACATAGGAATTAAAATTCATGTTGAAATATAGAATTTACCTCGAAAAAATATAATCAACTATTGGAAGACAAACTTGAGAAACAGGGTCTTACACCATAGATAAAAATGATAAGCAATTGAAAATGATGAGAAAAGATAAAAGGAGGTCAGAGAAAGAACCAACACATGTAAATGAATCATAGATGCTCTGAGACTAAAGCCAAACAAAATAATTGGAGCAGAAGCAATAATCAAAGATAAAGTTGAAGGCAGCTTGCCTGAATGGAAGAAAGTAGGGCTTGAGTTTCCACATTGAAAGGGCTTATGGTGTTTCAGGAAAATAAATTTAAGAATCAGTAAAAATAACTCACAATTACATATATGCTAGCAAAATGTTTGAAATACAAAGATAAAGAAAAATGTTTGCCTACAAAAGAAAGAAAACCTATCAGACTTGGCTCCTAATTCTCTTCTATAGCACGTAAATGTCAGAAGATAATGAAGAAATATGTTGAGTTTAATGTAAATTCAAAAAAATCTCTATTAAAGTTGTTGTTCATATATAACTCATTAACCCTGTCATTCCTGGAAAGAATTATTCAAGGGTATACTTTAGCCAATTGAAACATGAATCAAAATAAATTTTGTAGAGCTGTACTGTCCCATAAAACGTGACTCTTGAGCACTTGACATGTGACCAGTGCTAACTGAGATGTGTTTTAAGTGTAAAATATCTGCTGGATTAAAAAAACAAAACAAAACAAAATCTAATTAATGTTTTTATATGGATTACATGTTAAAATGATAATATTTTGGATTTATTGACTTTAAACATAGGATGCATGTATCTTTTCAAATTATTGTTTTCATTTTCTTTTTTCTTAGATTTATTTATTTATTTTGTGTTTTTTTTTTAAATTTTAATGTTTTATTTATTTCTACGAGAGAGAGAGAGAGAGAGACAGTGTGAGCAGGGGAGGGTCAGAGAGAGAGGGAGTGACAGACTCTGACAGGCTCCAGGCTCTGAGCTGGCTGTCAGCACAGAGCCCGTCGCGGGGCTCGAATCCACGAACCGCGAGATCATGACCTAAGCGAAAGTCAGACGCTTAACCGACTAAGCCACCCAGGTGCCCCATTTTTATTTATTTATTTTGAGAGAGAGAGAGAGAGCACATGCACGCAGGAGGGGCAGAGAGAGAGGGAGAGAGAGAGAATCCTAAGTGGGCTCCATACTGTTAGTGCCAAGCCCAGCATGGGGTTCGAATTCACAAACAGTGTGATTGTGACCTGAGCTGAAATCAAGAATCAGATGCTTAACGAAAGAGTCACCCAGGTGTCCCTCAATTTCTTTAGATAAATGCCCAGGAATGGAATTGCTGGATTATATTGCTGGTAGTTCTATTTTTGTAAATATTTATTTTTGAGAGAGAGAGAGCAAGAGCAAGAGAGAGCAGGGAGGGGAGGGGCAGAGAGAGAGGGGACAGAGGATCTGAAGTGGGCTCTGTGCTGGCAGTAGAGAGCTTGATGTGGGGAGTGAACTCATGAACTGTGAAATCATGACCTGAGCCAAAGTCAAAAGCTTAACTAACTGAGCCACCCAGGTGCCCCTATGGTAGTTCTATTTTTAATTTTTTGAGGAACTTCCATGATGTTTTCTATAGAGGCTGTACCAATCTACGCTCCTACTGTGTACAAGGGTTCTCTTTTCTCCACATCCTTGCCAACACTTGTTATTTCTTGTCTTTTTGATAGTGACAGGTGTGATATGGTATCTCACTGAGGTTTTCATTTGCATTTCTCAGATGATTAGTGATGTTGAGCATCTTTGCATGTACCTGTTGACCATTTGCATGTCTTGTTGTTGTTGGCACACCCAGTGCAGAGCCTAACATGTGGCTTGAACTCACTGCCCTGAAATCAAGGCAAGAGCTAAGATCAAAAGTTGGACCCTCAACCAACTGAGCCACCTAGGCACCCCTTGCTGGTCTTCTGTTTGATTAACTTTAAATTGCTAAATAGATGAATGGCTACCATATTGGATAGCTCAGCTCTAGAAAGTAATCAGAAAAGAAAATAAATATTCAAAACTATTAATATATAGGTGATGATTAAAATAGAAAATGCATCAAAATCTATGGTAATGAATTTGGATATCTCTACAAAATGGCAATTTTAAAGGAAAATACACCTAAAGAAATAGATGCCTGAAATTCAGCAATAGCACGATGACATTGAAAAAAATTGTGAAATAATTACTTTGCTAAAAATACGTTGGATCTCAAGAGTTTTATAGGCAATTATATTCAAATAACAGGGATAGGTTATTCCTATGATGACAACTATGTAGAAGAAGAAAGTAAAGGCTAATCTTTATGAATATAATTGCAAAAAGCTTTCAATAGAACTCTAGCAAAGCAAATGTATCAATATACAACAATAACAATACAATTTGACCAGGTAGAATTTATTTGAGTAATCCAAGGTGGCTTCACTCTTATGAAGTGTTTTAATGTATAATCCAGATGTCATATAAACATGCCTTTTAAGGCCTGCATGAGACTGTTTCAAAGCTCCGTCCCACATCTATTTTTTAAAGTTATTTATTTATTTATTTATTTATTTATTTATTTNGTGTCAGCACAAAGCCCAAAGCAAGGCTGGATTTCACAAACCACAAGATCATGCCCTGAGCCAAAATCAAAAGTCAGATGCTTAGCTGACTGACCCACCCAGGTATTTCCCACATCCAGTTTTAATTACTAAAATTCTATCAGTGAATTTTTCAAGGACTTCTCACCATCATTTCCTGAGTCTGATGAAGTTTTTCCTACCCTTTGTGTCTTGCAGATGTTGCTTTACTTTTTTTCCCAGACAATAAACAAAAGAGGAGACATAGCCTGTTCTTCATAACTTTCAAATCCTCTCCTCATCATCACTTTCATAAAGCAACAAGGGTGTAAGGCATTTTTACTGTAAGACAGTTTTACGGAGAGGTGATTACATTGCAGTTCTACCCGGCACGTAACTCAAACATGGATATAAGGTTTATGTGTTCTTGGAAAGTTCTTCAGTTACTGCTGTCAAGTATGGTTGCAGCTTGGAGCTCTCTTGAAGACTGTCTCTCCCCCACTTCTTTCCCCTCTTTTCTGCTCCTGCCCATTTCTTAATTCTTTTCATTCTATATGCAGAAGTGTGTGACTCTTTCTTTTTCCAAATTTTTAATGTTTTTTTTACTTTTGAGAGAGAGGCAGAGTGTGAGTAGGAGAGGGACAGAGAGAGAGAGGAACACACAGAATCTGAAGCAGGCTCCAGGCTCTGAGTCATCAGCATAGAACCTGATGCAGAGCTTGAACTCAATAACAACAAATTCATGACCTGAGCTGAAGTCAGATGCTTAACTGACTGAGCCACCCAGGTGCCCCTATAACTCTCTCTTTGTTGTTTCTTTTCAATCCATGCCTTTAGGGCTTTCACCTCTGCCCCCCACCCATCCCTTGTTTTATGAAATTATTTTTCCAACAAAGTTCCTCTGAGGATATTTGATTCTATCTGGGAAATAAGTTTTTTTCTTTCCATTTTGCTATCAATATAACACATCAGTAGGTCAAAAAGAGAGGGAGAGAGAGAGACTGGGGGGGGGACAGTGCATGATTATCTTAATATATAATAAAGCCATTATTATTGAATTGTATATTTTTGGGGATAGATAATCACAAACTCAATTATAAAAGGGAATTTTATAATAAGGCTACAACAGAAAATTTTATAGACATTTCATAAATAGAAAATTAAGTGAAGCTAACAAAATGATAAAATTGCCTGTTATTGCCAGTATGGTTTAAAATTCTTCTGGAAATTTTAGCTGATGTAATAAGGTACAAAATAGAAATAGGAGGCATAACGATTAGAAGTGAGAAGGGAAGAGGCGCCTGGGTGGCTCAGTCGGTTGGGCATCCAACTTCAGCTTAGGTCATGATCTCGTGGTAATGGGTTTGAGTCCTGCATCGGGCTCTGTGCTGACAGCCCGGAGCCTGGAGCCTGGAGCCTGGAGCCTGGAGCCTGCTTCAGATTCTGTGTCTCCCTCTCTCTCTGCCCCTCCCTCTCTTTTACTCTGTTTCTCTTTCTGAAAAACAATCATTAAAAAATTATAAAAAAAGAAATGAGAAGGGAAAATTATTGTAGATGGCATATGTACTTAGAAAAACTAAAACAAAGAAACTAGGAAATCCTTTAAAAGAGTTAAGAGTTTATTAAGGAGACAGACTGTTAAGTAAATACAATAAATAAATAGCTATCTTATATTTTAGCAATAATGATTTAGAAAATATAATCTAAAAGTATACTCTGTGAACAAGAGTGGACCAACATATACACTGCCCCGAAAAAAGCCTACTAAGAATTTCCAGGTCCATAGAAAACTAAACTTTACCCAAGGAAATAAAAGTCTTGAATTCATGGGAGAACATTTTTGTTGGCAGGTGACAGAAACTCAGTACAAACTATTTTAAGCTCAGAATGGGATTATCTGCAAGGATACCATAGTAGTTCACAGACCTATGGAAGAGCTGTAGCACTGGGGATACGAGAGATTACGAGCAGGGATATACCACTCTCAGGATTCTTTTTTCCTGATTTCCTTAGGGTACTAGCTTCATTTTCTCAGGCTTATTTAGTTATTGGGATGTGGTGGCTTGCACTAGCAACCTACCAAGAAAGAGAAAGCTCTTCCTTTTAGTTTCAGTATGGAAAATACCAGGGAAGATCTGTGGTTATCCAAGGTTGGGTCATATACTCACTCTTTGACTTATCACTGAAGCCAGAGCCATAGAGTAACATAGCTGAGAGCCTGTAAGACTCACATGGAGTGGGTAATGTGAGAGGAGATGTTCTCAAAATCAAGTGAGAGGTGCTGTTATAAGTAGGGAGGGAAAGTGCTTGAGTAGGTCACTACAACAGGTGTTTCATACAGAAAGGACCAGTCATCTACCTGGATGAGATCATGATGTATGTTAAGATGATAGTTCTTTTCCTTAAGTAATTAATTATAGTTTTCTTAAGTAGCATCTCAATATACATTCAAAAAGAAGAGTTTTCTTTAGAAATTGACAGTGATTTAAAAAAGAATTATTTGAGAGAGAGCAGGGGAGAGGGAATCTCTCCTCTAAGCAGGCTCCATGATCAGCACAGAGCTCCATGTGGTGCTCGATGCCACAACCTGGGAGCATGTCCTGGGCCAAAATCAAGAGTTGACTGCTGAGCCGCTCAGGCGCCCTGACAAACTGACTTTAACTGAAGTTTTCTTTGAGACATAAGCAAATAAGAATAACCAAAAAAGAGAAAAGAGGAGGCCTTGCACTATCAGATAATTAACAGATACTATGAAGTTATACTAAGTAAAATACCGTGATGCAGTCATTAAAAAAGCTGAGTTAAACTGATGGGATAACTCAGAAATAAGCCCTAACATATTTGAGAATTTAGAATATGCCTTTACAAATCAAGTTGTATTCTTACATTTTGATAGAGGAGACCCCCCCGCCCCTTACCTTTGTGTGTATAAAGTTAGAAATAGACTTAAAGTTTAAAATCTTTTTGAAATTGCAGGAAACGAAGTTTCTGAAAAGTTTTCAAAATCAAGAGTTAATGTATTAAAAGTAAAAGAATAGTGCCTCTGTGACTGATTTAAAGATATTCAAAGTATTATTGATACTTATTTTTTCCATTATTATTATCATTATTGTTTTTGGGGAGCATAAAACTTTTCATCTGGGTTTTATGAGGTTCATTCCTCACCTCTGTGCCGCAGCCCCACTTTTCCTAACCTATAGGAACTTCAGGACCCTTATCTTCCTCAGAAGGGGGTATTTTTGAGAATCATTGATGTTTTCTTAAGAATTTTTTTTAAACCTTTTTGGAGATTTAAATCTCCTCTTTCCTCCGTGCTTTTTCAAGACTCTAATTTCTCTGCCTTTTCCAGCATAATCTTTATGTAGTTTTTTTTTTTTTAAATCAGGAACCCAGTTGATAAGTCACTTGTCAGATTTAAATAGGATTACCACATCTCCTTGGATTCCTCCTGCCAGCAGTTTATCAGGCTGCCACCGTTAGACACACTTCAGAATGAATGCGTGGCTATTTCCGATTTAGAGCCTTCTCATCTCATTTTCTTTCTTTCTTAAGAAGTCTTTTCTCAACCCGTTACACTTACCTTGCATTATTCATCTCCCCATGCAGCCTGAACTTCCTTCTTTTAAAGGAAGCTGCAAACTGCTTCATGCAAGAGTCTTAGCAACATCAAGGCTCTCTCCAGTTGCAGATAGGATGTATCTTATTTCTTATGTCAAAGAATGTTTCATAATAACAAGTGTGGAACATTCTGTTTGATCTACATTATGTGTATCTTTATTTACTCATAAATAAACTATAAACAGTGTGATATATCACCTGGAAGCCTGGATTAGGGGAATGAGAATTTTGGGCCAAAGCAATCTGTTGTTTTCTAACTCTGTGATCTAGGTTATTTGATCTCTTGGAGTCTTAATGCCCTAGCGTTCAATAGTATTTCAATAATATTTACTTTGAAGGGTTGATTTGACAATTAAATGAGATAACAGAGGTGAAGCCATCTTTATAATGTCTAGCACATAACAACCACTGACCAAATGTTTGTTACATCTGAATCTGAGAACTTGTCTGATAATCTCAGTGGTACAAATGCTGCTACCAGAGTTTATGAGTCTGGAAGATATATAATCAATCTGGAGGGTTCATGGGGTCCATGAAAAGTTGTCTTTATAAAAGGAAGGGAGAGGATTTATCACAGGGACAGAGGGGAAATAACAGAAGACGAGAATGTAATAAGCTTCAAATGAGAGTCAGAAACAAGTCAAAGGAGACAGGAAAGCCTGGGTGGGGAGGGGATGGGAGGGGAGTGGGCAGAAGCAGATGACATTGAGTGCGCTGAATGGAGTCACTCAGCTCCTGCACCTGAGCCACATTATTTTTGGTATCCTGAAGGCTTACTTTATCTATGATTTCCCTCATGGGGTTTTTGATATTATTGAGAGAGACCTGTGTGACTCTCTCTGTTTCCATATTTTTGCCTCTATTTAGTCAGAAACATTTCATGCTTTCAAAATCAGCTTAAAATAAATCAGAGCAGGAGAATTTTTTATTTTTCATTTTGTCAGAGCAGACCATTCCAGTGTCCCTGGAGAGTGCTCTGCCCACATTTGTGGAGAATCAGAGGAAGAGTTTTTCCTCCTCTCAGAGTTCAACTCCAAAGGGCCCATATCACATTGCCTTGGGAAGAGCCATGGCAAAGGGCTGTTGTGATCCTTCTAAGGCAGGAATGAGTAGCAGATGGGATTCAGGTTGTATTTTCTAGGATACTAAAACTGTGTGGGAACTCTATGTATTAGGTACCTCTTGAGCCCAGCTTCACATCCTCTTGGCCCACTTTCTAAGCTCTAGCTTAATTGATTTCTCTGGATTTATGTCCTGGGGATTCTCTGATGATGTGGGCATCGTCCCTCAGTCATGCATAGTGGACCCGGAAAGCCTAGGTAATTAATACCCTGTGGGGTTAAACATCCTTGGGATGAAAGCTTGCATATAAATATTCCTTCTCCCACTCCTCAGGAGGATAATTCTGAGTATCACACACAGCTCCTCTGAAGATCTCTGACAGCAATTTTACAAGGGACAGGAGGGAGGAATTAGGATTATTTTGTTATTATAAGGTACTTACCCTATACCTGAAGTGGTATGGTGGTATATGAAAGTAGACTTGAATTAGCTGTAAATGTATGTTGTGAACTCTAGGGTGATTTTATTAAAAATAAAAACGAACTATAACCAATATGCTAAGAAAGAGAGAAAATGGAATCATGCAAGATACTCGGTTAAAATGACACAAGGCAGAAAAACAATGGGAGACAAATATAGGAACAAAAAACAAAAGCAACAAATAGAAAACAGTGATGAATGTGGTAGATATTAATCCAGTTGTATCAATAATCATTTGGATGTCAGTGGTCTAAATGCTCCAATTAAAAGAAAGATTATCAGAGTGAATCAGAAAACAAGATCCAACTATAATTGCCTAGAAGAAACCCATTTTAAATATAAAAACTCATATAGATTAAAAGTAAATTGATGGAGAAGAATATACCATGCTAACACTATTCCAAAGAAAATGGGAATATTTGCATTAATATCAAACAGAGCAGACTTGTAACAAGTAAAATTATCAGGGATAAGAGGGAATTGCATAATGAAATGGGTCAATTCTCCAAGACCTAACAATACTTAATGCGCATGTGCCTAACACGACAGAGTGTCAAACTATGTAAGGCAAAAACTATTAGAGCTGCAAAAAGAAATAGATGAATTCACTATTACAGGTGGACTTTAACACCTTTCTCTCAGAAATGGATCGATTTAGCAGGCAGAAAATCAGCAAGAACATAGTTGAACTCACCATACCATCAATCCAGGGAATTGGAAAATCTGTCTCTAAATCAGAGGTATATATCTTTTTGTATTGCATTACAAACCCCATGAAGATCTAATAAAAAATTTGAAACCTCCCTTCAGAAATAAACACAAAGACTTTTTTTAAATCAAAAAGTTGCTATAATTTTTTTTCCTTTCTAAGGTTTTTATCAGAAATCGATTTTAATAGTAATAACACTTATGAATGGATAGTTGTTTAGGTGCTAATTAGGATAAATAGAGGAAATATTTTTTCCAAAGTATCATCATATATCTTTAGAAGGATTTCCTCATCTCTGGGATTGGGTAGTGAGAGGGAAAGTACCATAAAGTTTTTGCAAGGGGTCTGAGAATGATCTGATACTGAACATATACTAACTCTTATATGCATATAATACTCTCTGTGTACATACATGTTGTTTTAGTGAATGAAATAAAATTTATTTGAAAAGGAAAAAAAGCCCATACCATCAATCAACTGGATGTAATCAACATCTGTAGATTGCTTCATCCAACAACAGCAGAATACACATTTTTCTCAAACTCACATGGAACATTCACCAAATTAAACCACATTCTGGGCCATAAAACACATCTTAACAAAAATTAAAAAGACTAGAAATCATGCAATGCCTGTTCTCAGACAACAGTGGAATGAAACCTGAGATCAATAGCAGTCTCCATTTGTGACCCCTATTGGAGAGAGAGAGAGAGCTTAGGTCACGTGACCCTTGTAATTCACTCACTGAGAAAATGGTGAAAACCTATTATGAATTCATTAGTGCTTTACATGAATTTGTAATTTATTAATCTCATCTATATCTACTTAAAAATCAGTCATAAGTACATGTAAGACTTTATTTCATCTATGGATGATATGGATTTACAGACTTTCATATGACTGTGCTATTCCTCACAAGTTCATTGCTCTATACTATGCCAGTCTCCTTTCTCAAACATAGATAGATAGGGCTTTCGTGTTTCGTTTCATTTTTGTTTTTGTTTTGTCTAAAGAAGATATTCTAAATGACTAGCATTTTATTCAAGGCACTTTACGACTTGTCTAACCAGCCTTTGACCTTATCCTCTCTCACTTTGCTCCAGCCTTCACAAGCTATGTTGTTATCCTCTGAGCCTTTGCACATACTGTTTGCCCTGAATGTTCTTTTCTCTGTTTCTCATCTGCTGAAGATCTGTTCCTGCTTTAGAACCATATCAGATGTGATGTTCTCTGTGTAGATTTCCCCAGGGCCCTGAAGCAGAGTGGGTGAGCCCTCCTCTGCCTCCTAGAGCACATCATTTGTCCTTAGTTATGGTGCAGTGCCCATTTATTGTGATTGCTTATGGGTTCATCTTTCTGTTTCTAGGGCCCAGAATGGAACCTGGCATGTTGAGGGATTTAATATGTGTATATTGAATGAATAAATAAAAGAATGAAGGGAAATGGGCAAGAAGTTTATTGTAAAGCCTTCATTCAGATCAAATTTAAGAAAACAGGCTGCTGCTGTTGTTCTTCCTCCTAGAACCAGACCTTAGTTAACACAGAACAGACCTATATTAACACAGAGCCAGACCTTCATTAATAGGACCAGATCTTATTAAGATATCTGTTTAGGACTTTAGAAAAGCTGCCCTGCATTTCAGGAGTTGGAGGCATCTGATTCTTGGCACTAGTGTGCTTTATTTTTCTCTTGATTCAGACAAAAGCAGTTAGGATGTGGAACATTCCAAAAGGGTCAGTCATAGCTGTGGTCATTGAAAGAGTTCTGTGCTGACCCATTTGTGTCCTTGGTGAAGGTTCAGGGATCTTTGTTGAGATATTATCCTTAGTGTGTGAAGTTCTTTTGATCTTAGTGGCAAACCGTCCTTCTGGTGATTTCTTCTGTTGTAGGCTTCCAGTAGCTAATTAAGGTCTTGAGGAGACACCCCCATGTGCGTACAGACTTATTCTCTGCCCACCTATCACATGCATGTGCATTAGCTGGCAGTGCTTTTTACCCCTCCATGCACACCCCCTCAGATCCCATAAAGAGTCTTTGTGTAACTTAGATAAAGGTACTCCCTCTGCATGGATTGAGTAGAAAAAGCCAACCCCTTCTGGATGGACACAGCTCCATGGGTGCATGACTTGGAAACCCAACAGTATTTTTGTGCAATGATAAAAAGCTTTCTTTCTTTTGGGAAGAGCATAACTGGGACAAGCCAATGGTAATTGGGTAATAGTAATGTTAATACCCTCAGGCTCCACTTAAAAAATTTTTTTTGCTCACAGACTTCTTTTATAATGGCTATTTACTTATAGTATTTTATTTATTTGTATTTTATAATAACTTTTGTTTTAGAACAGCTTTAGATTTATAGAAAATTTGCAAAGATAGTACTAAGAGTTCCCGTATACCCCAAGCCCATTTTCCCCTATTATTAATCTCATATTAATGTGGTACATTTGTCACAATTAATGAATTAGTAGTGATGAATTATTATTGACTAAAGTACATACTTCATTCAGATTGCCTTAGTTTTTGCCTAATGTCCTTTTAAGTTTCACAATCCCATCAGGACACCACACTACATTTAGTCATCATGTCTTCTTAGACTCCTCTTGACTGTGATAGTTTCTCAGACCTTGACAGTTTATAAGAGTATTGGTCAGGTGTTTGCAGAATGTTCGTCAGTTGGTATTTGTCTGATGTTTTCCCCATGACTAGATTGGGTACTTGGATAGGTTTTTATTATTACTTAGGCATGGTAGGGCCAGCAGATCTAGAGATGACTGCTATTGAAAAGATAGTTTTTTAATACTTGCAGGTCCCCAAAGAGGGGGTACATGGCACACCATGGAGGCCATGCTGAGAAGTATTGGTGTCTGTTATAAGGCAGAGCTGGGGTGGGGGAAACTGTGAGCAAGAGTCTTTACTGTGGTTTTTGTAGGGAGTCATGGGTAAGTCAGGGTAAGCAGGCTTAGGATTGGCTAGTTTGAATAGTTTCAATGGGATTTGGGGCATAGGGGCTGTCCCTAGTTTTCTGGTACCTGGGCTGGAGTGAGTTGGGAAGGTGAATAGTGGCCCAGAGTGCAAAAGCTCAGTAAGAGAGGTGTTGGGGGTATGGACTCTGATTTGATTGGTTTGTATTGAAAAGCATGCCCCTGAGAGAAGGACTCTTCCTGAAGAGTTAGGGGAAGGAGAAGGTGAGAGATGAGGGAGACAGAAAGCCAAGACAAGGTGACTCAGAAGCATTACTGAGTTGTCTAGAACAAGAAATGTCTGGGATAAGAACATTGAAAGAAATACCCTATGCATGTAGGGCAGATGTTAAAGCATTAAGTTTACAGAAGCTAGAAAAATGCTTTATATACTGGGGGTATGTGTTTTGGGAAGGAAGACCACAGAGATAAAGTGCCATTTTCATCACATCATATCAAAGGTACATAATATCAATGTAATGTAATGTAATGTAATGTAATGTAGTGTAGTGTAATGTAATGTAATGTAGTGTAACGTAATGTAAATGTATCCCTGTTGATATTGACCTTGGTTACCCTATTTTGTGACATTCTTTCTATTTCATGTTTGCCTTTAATATTCATCTCATATGCCTGAAGTGTTTGTCAGGTAGAGTATCATTAACATGCAGTGTAATTTTCTTGAGTCTTGATCTTCTAGAAGACTGAGCCTGTCTAAAGTTCTGGTTTCTAGAGCTGGGTCCCTGTTTAGGGTGGGTATCTCCATAGAATGGAGTCTTGAAACTTGGGCTTCAAGCAAGCGGAGTTCATAAGGGAGACTTGTGTCTGAACATCTTACTCTTCTCTAAAATGGTAGTCCTTTGTGTACTTCCAATTGCTAATAAATATATAAATAAATACCTACAGCTGTATTAGAGTTGGAGTTGATTACCACTGAAATGAGGCAAGATATACATCCTTTTTTTAAAAAAAAATATTTTATTTATATCTGAGAGAGAGAGACAGCATGAGCAGGGGAGGGGCAGAGAGAGAGGGAGACACAGAATCGGAAACAGTCTCCAGGCTCTGAGCTGGCTGTCAGCACAGAGCCTGACGCGGGGCTCAAACCCACAAACCATGAGATCATGACCTGAGCCGAAGTCGGACGCTCAACCGACTGAGCCACCCAGGCGCCCCAAGATATCTATCCTTAATACTAAGCTGTGGGTCAAAATATTCAGGGTATTAGCCTATTCTCTGCATATAAATTTAAAACGTCCTGGTTACTCCCTATGTTGCCTGAACAGTATCTCTTGGAGCCCTCTGATGTTAGAGGTCATGAAAAATATGGAAGTTTCCCTACTTTGCTTTTGAAAATCCTGAGTTGGTCAAGGCAGGGCATGCTGTTGGTTCGGAATTGACTGCATGCTTTTTCCCCCTTACCCCTCAGGGTCTAAGTCACAGAACTGTCTGTGGAACTCCCTCATCGATGGGCTCACGGGGAATGCCAAGGAAAAGCCACGACCAACCATTGTCCACGACCCCCGACCACCAGAGGAAATCTTAGCTGATGAATTGCCTCAGCTTGATAGTCCAGAAGCCTTGGTGAAGACATCCTTCAGGTTTGGTGGATTGCAATCAATCTGTTCCTTCTTATTTGCTGCGGAGTTATTTCAATCCAGTTGGATGCATCGTCAGCGTGGCCAGAAAATTACCTCATTTCTTTGCACTGAGTAAATTAGAATTGATGAAGGAGTGTTGGAATTAATGCTAGCTGGACTTCTGGCTGGATTTCCTGAATGTAGCGCAGATCCCATCAGTAGTTAAGTTGCTGTTGGTATTTAATTGGTATTGGCATTTAAATGCTGAGGCAAAGGATTTACTGATGTTGGCAATTTGAATTGGATTAATGAGTCTTTGCTTCAAAGGAGGATGACGCATGGAGATAAGTGCACAGAGAAAAAGCATGTGGTGGGAATGAATTCAGCTCCATGTCTTTAGAATCTCTGGCTCGGGGAAGGTTTCTAAGTCATAAGAGATGTGAGAGCTGCTGCCTCCTGAACGGAAGCAAAGATCTTCCTTGTGTGCTTTCCCAGGTGGCTGCTCACTGTGTTCTTGTCCATCATTTGGTCTTGCGTCTTCTGCAAAGGCCTCTTGTGTTTTTTTCCTGTTTTGCACTCCACGCTATCATAACTCTAGCACTTGCCTTTCCACCGTATCACATAAAAATCATTCTGACTATGGGACATGGTGTATAAAAGTGATTTCTTCCCCCTGAATCAGTCTTTCAGACTCACTTTTGAAATACACAGCAGAGCTGATTTCAGAAATTAAGGTTTAATGTTTTTCTTTTTTTTTTTTTGACATCCTGCCTTCCTCCCCTCCTTTCTCCCTGTTACCCTAATTTTACTTCTTTCACTTTTCTTACCATTATATAAGGCTTTCATACTCTCCACATGGCTTAGTAGGACATACAAACCTTGCTTTTCTTCTCCCATAAACAACTCAGACAACTCTTGGCATCCATGAAAAACGTCCTCTCTTTTGCATCCAGGTGATGTGTGTAATCGCTCAGTAAAAGCTGTTTCATTGTGTGAAGGTTCTTAGTGTCGACTGAATTATAGATGAGCTCTGAAAAGCAGTGATGAATAGGGGTTTGGATTTCTTTATGTAGTGTGACTGATGCAGCGGCAGGACAAGAATTGCAAAGCAAATGCTTTTCTTATTCCTACTAAGGGTTTGGTTTCTGCATTGTGAGGTTTTACATGAAACAAAACCCACTCAGGTAGAGAGAAGTAACTTCCGTGAACCTGCACTTCTCTGCACATGATGGTGGAAGATGGGAGGGTGAATGGCGTTTGTGGGCTGTATGTTCTCATTTAGGAACGTCTCTGGTTGGAGTCACCCCTTCACATGCAGCCTTCTTGTAGCAACTCCTTCCAGCCCAGACCAGGTTCATTGTCCTCTTCAATGAACAGCTAGAGAGGCACTTTGATGCAAAGAACATCTCATTTGCTTGCCAACTCTATTCTTTCTCTTTGCATTTGGTGCTCCTCCATAAAGAAAATGTATTGATGACCATGAAAATCATTTGATCTGCTAGTTGTATTATGTATCAATGTCTGGGGTCCGGAAAAAAGATTAAATTATGTTTGTTAAGGTACGGTTTTATTTTTAGGTCCTTGTAACACTTGGTGCGGTAAGAAAAACACAGCCAGTGTAAATATGCCAACCCTTCAGCATTTGAAGCTAGAAATCCATTGGCATTGGTTATTCATTTATTTGTCTCCTTAATACAACTGTGTGTTATTCTGGCATCATCCTTTCTTCTGAAGAAGATAAGTGAGTTCAATGGGAATGTCAGAGGGTAAATACCCTCTAATGCTGTTGTCCTTAACTGTGGTAGTCACATCATTGTGAGATTATTTGTATGCAAGTGATCATAAGCAACGTATTAACATGTGTAAACAGTTTATCAGGAAATAAGTTAGAGGAGAATCAAGGTTACCCTTGTAATAATGCCACTTGTTTTCTATATACTTTTTGGACTGCAAAGAACGAAATGAGTTGTAGCTGGATTTTAAATAATGCCAATAGGAATATATCACTTACATGTTCTCCACCCCCCAGTCTCCCACCACGGCCATTTCACTAGAGTGAAAAGACCTGAGAATTGCTGACTTCCCAGTGTTAGTAACTCTGGGAAATCTGGGAAGAAGTGGCAACTTTGGTTACTCCCTTGTCTTCCTTTTTGTTCATACTTGGAGGGCATTAGGAATCCTGGGCCATGAAATATGGTTATCAGTTTTTATAATCAAATAAGATCCAAACTGCAATGACAGTAAACCCAATGTGCCTAAGGATTAAGAAGTCTAGTGTTTTCTTGAAGTTCATCTCCCTGACTGTACCCAGGGACTCCAGGCTTACTGACTCAGCCTTTCACCTGCTCTGGTGCCTGTACTGGCCAGGGCAATGGGGTCTCATGTGGAGGGAGGGTGGACTTTCTTTTTTATTATTATTATTTTAAATGTTTTTTATTTATTTCTGAGAGAGAGAGAGAGAGAGAGAGAGAGAGAGACAGCATGAGCAGAGGAGGATCAGAGAGAGAGGGAGACACAGAATCCAAAACAGCCTCCAGGCTCTGAGCTGGCTGTCAGCACAGAGCCCAATGCGGGGCTCGAACCCACGAACTGTGAGATCATGACCTGAGCCGAAGTCGGACGCTCAACCGACTGAGCCACCCAGGTATCCCGGAGGGTGGACTCTCAGTGAAGTTCTAAGTCAGTGTCCAGTCCAGATCTCCTCTTTCTTGTGATACCTCCTCTGGCTGGCATCTCTTCTTCCTTCCTGACACCTTACCTTAGCACAGTGTCTCAGACATATTCTAATGACGTGGATCCTCAAAGGGGAGGGATCAGATGCTTACCCTAGAAATCTTTCCTAGCTCTTGGCAAGTAGGTGGAGATGATTACATACCAAGCCATTCCCAGGACAAAGAGTGTATGCTTGTTTTCTATTTGCATAATATTCCATTCAAGTAATTCCTTCTAGATCAAAGGGGCAGTCTGCCCTAAAGGTAAATTCCAGTCTCTATTTCCAAAGAAATAAGGTAGGAAGTGTTTATACATTTACTGATGATAGGCATTTTTCAAAAAAACTTCAGAAGTTTGTATGTTTAAAACTCCCCCAAGCTCCCTGTTACAACAACAATAACAATATGACTCTTATATTGCCAGGCATGGCCCTAACAACCCAAAGATGATGCCCATTTTAGAAATGGAGAAACTGGTCCAGAAAGGTAGAGTCCATAGTTCTGATTAAATTCAAACACAAACTAATAAGGACAATTGCTTGCCAATTGGTGGTCACCAGTGGTGGAAACAAGGGGTAGCTTGGGTAGACTTCAGGTCCTACCTAGTCTTTACCAGCTCCTGGAATCCCTCCCAAGTAAATATATCATGTAGAAACTCACATTAAAAAGCATGCCTGTGATGCAAATGGAGCTTCAGGATAACTCCCTCCCAAATGACTTCCACTGGTGGCCAACACTCTCTGTTTATGTCAGTTAGCAGTAATGCGAGGAGGTGTAGCAGAAAGTGAGAATTCGACACACAGATTTAGAAATAAGGATTTTAGAAAATGCAAGGCACGGCCTCTTTCCTCCAAGGCTTATAAGTTGATGGCTGAGGTGTGTGTAAATGCCATCTCCATTCTGAATACGTTCCATGGCACTCTCCTGTTGAATCATCCTCTCGGCTGGCCAGCAGTGATGAGGCAGATGTTCTGTGTCTAAGAGCAGGCAGTTCAGCAGAGTGTTGAGGGAAAGATACGAGTGCATGGGGAGTAGGGTCTCCTCATTTTTGTGCACTTTCAAATCCCAGCCAATATCTCTGGAAGGTTACATAGTTTGATGCTGTTGTACTATGGACTTTAGTCTTTACTCCTCATGAAAGCGACCCTCTAAGCTACCCAGGTAGGAAAATTCAACTTCTGAAAGTGGCTGTACTAGGCTTTAGTCTAGATTCTGTGACCAAGGCAAATTGTATCATCTCTTTGAACCTCTGCTCTCTTAACTATCACGTCTGAGGGTCGACAAGAACAGTGGGTTTCAAACATGGATGTGCATTGCAGCTACTTCGAGGGTTATGGACAAAGACTGTTGGGCTCATCCCCAGGTCTGGGTGGGATCCTAAGATGGGCCTTTCCAACAAGGTGGTGCTGATGCTGTTGGTCCAGGGACCACAGTTAGAGAATCACTGGACCATATGATATTGAATAATCCCTGGAGCTCTGAAATATTTTGCTGTATTAATTTGAACAGATCACTTATCTAATCTGGTCTCAGTTTCTTCAATCTTCCCAAAATAGGGATAAAGATGCCTACTTCCCAGGGTTGGAGGGAGGGTTTAAAGGAGCTAATATAAATGAGAGAGACAAGCACAGTATCTGGCTCCCAGAATGTGCTTTTGGGTGCTAATCTATTCCTACTCAGCTCTCAATGGAAACCTTACGTATATTTGAGCGTATACACACAGAGTAAATAGGATCAGGCTTGGGTGTTGTGGCTCCAGGTGCAGACCCCGGGGGCTCTGAAAATTTGCTAAGCCTCTGGCATGAAAAATCTGCTTTCAAGACTGGAGACTTTTGAAAAGAAGAAAGTGGGAACATAACTAAGAAAAAAAAGCTTCAGTGTCTGGAAAATAGATACTCCTGGGAATTGTACCCCAGATGCCTGTTTTCCTTCTTCTTCATGATCCGTCTCTTTGAGCCTGTTGTTCTGCTCAGGTTTTTCCTAAAAGAGGTGAGAGAGAAAGCTGAACAGGGAGCATGAGGAAGACAGACAAGTCCAGCCAGTCTGATTAGTGATAGGACTCAGTACCTGCCACCTGAGGACCCAGAGAACAGGAGGGAGCTGGCTGCTGGGAGCCTTTTCTGTCCCCAGACTCTAGTGTGCACATTTGCAAAGGTGAGACCCAGTCCAGATTGCACTGGGAGGCAAGGAAACCAATGTTTATTGAATATCTGCTATGGCCAGGAATTGTACATTCATTTGCTCATTTAATCTCCCAAGGTTATAGGTAAATATTATAATCCCAGTGGTACAGGCCAGGAAACTGAGGTTCAGAGAGATCAAGCAGCTTACCCAAAGT
Source organism: Crocuta crocuta (assembly GCF_008692635.1). Classification (NCBI taxonomy): domain Eukaryota; kingdom Metazoa; phylum Chordata; class Mammalia; order Carnivora; family Hyaenidae; genus Crocuta; species Crocuta crocuta. Next base: position 4,747,472 of record NW_027532002.1, read on the forward strand.
TATTCAGCAGGTGGAAGAGCTAGAAATTTCAGCCCAGTCCACCTGACTCCAAAGTTATGATCTCTCCACCATGTTCTACTACTACCACATCACCTTGGCTTCTGGGTTTGTTGTTGGTGAATAAGATAGCATGATTGGCTCTACTAATTTGGATGTAGCAATTTGGATATATAGTCTGATGCTTCTCCTGTGAGACCTACCCTGTTCTTTTGTACTGAATCCTTTTTCTAGTTCAAATTTATGTTTTAATCCAGCCATGCTTTTGGATAGAACTGCTTTAAAGGCAGTGTTTCTCAAACTTCATGAATGAACTCCTTTGAGGATCCTATTCAGAATCAGATTCAGTAAGTCTGGGCTGCAGCCTAGGAATCTGCATTGCAAACAAACTCTCAAGTGATGTCATGGTCTGAGGACCACCCTCTGAGTAGAAAGCTCTGGAATACCACAGGTATGAGTTTGCAAATGCTCTTCTAACCTATGTGATTTGAGTCATGGTTTTAAATCTCAATTTCCTCATTTTACAAATGGAAACTGAAATAACAACATAGGCCTTGGGGACTGTTGCTGGATTAAGAGGGCTAGTGAATGTGACAGCCCTTAATTCCTTCTCTTCCAGTTTCTAAAACCCTGTTTAGGAGTGGATTGATCCTCCACACCTTGACCTCTTATGTGACTGGGTTGTGCAATGAACCCCAGGGTGGGAATAGCAACTCCATGGATGCTTTATGAATAAGGCTGTCCTGGCCTGACCTCCTTAGACACTAGCGGAAACCCTGAAGCCATCGAATGCATTGGCCTTTTCGGTTACTTACCTTGAACTGTGTGACTCTCAACGTGGGTTGAGTTACCAAGTTTTGATAATTTTGCATTTGGAAGAATAGCACACTCACTCTCTAGAGAATCACTGGGGCTTGTACCGTTTCTTCCCGCTTAGAATGGACTTATTTGGGCTTTGGCAGAAGTGTTCCTGATTCTATACATAGCTTACTAAGAATATATTGCAGAGAGCAGAACTGCATTGAGCCAACGCCCTCAGCTATGGATGAGATTAAGGCCTTGTCAGATCCCATTTAACGGATTGTGTTTTCCATGCAGAATTAAATCGTTGAACTCATCCTCATTTTGGTTTTTGGCAGTCATTTTTCCACCAGGGGCTACTGCCAAGAAGCCAGTTTCTGACTTGATTACTTTCAGGAAATGTGCAATCTGGCTGATGATAGGGCATGGCGTGGGGTGGCGGCCCCTGCCGCTTCGGACCCCACCCCGGGATGAGTCATGGGTGAAATTCCCCATTAGCTCGTGAGAAGTCTGATCACACATCTTTCTCTATCACCGTATGTTGGTCACCCACTGGGACTTTGGAGATACCTACTTTCCTGACTTAGTGCTGCCTCCCTGGAGTTGACATTTTCCCCTTCTGGTCTTTGCTAATCCAAATTGTAGAGTCTTCCTCAAGTTTGCTAAGGGGAAAATGAAAGAATTAATTCTGAGGTTTTTGTTTTGTTTTTAACTTAGAGGAGTTTCTATTGCAAAGTGGGCTTCGCATAAGGGAAATAGTTAGGCTTCTTCTTGTAAGTAAGTTTTTATGCACAGATTTTTTAGTGTTCGAAATTGACAAAGCATGTATCATACAGACACTATTCTTCTTGCATTCTTCCTGGTCCTTCCCTGGTATTTTGGGAAAGAGGAGATTTATCCTTGCGGCGGCCGTGCACCTTTCACATTTCCAACCACAGGGAGTGTACTTGACCAAGGCCCCAGCTTCTGTGTGAGAAATTTGTTTTGGTGATGGCTGAGGCTGTATTTCCCAAGTGTTCTCTCAGCCAGTGACCGAGAGCATCAGAGATGCTAAGACTGGCCATTCCTGGAAGACATGGGATTTCTCTAATGGTGACATTGGCTTGAGGACTCCATGATGGCCTTGCTGAACTTTCTTTGGAACTGCACTGTAATCAGAGATGCTTCCGCTCAATCTTCCTTCCTTCTCTCCTTCACTGGGAGTCAGACTTGTACTCCCACTCTCCCAGCCTCCCTGGCTCCTTCCCCATTTTCTCTTACAGATGTTCCCCCTGATATATTTCTTGCACGTCTTGGTAACTGCCTCTCAGAAGACCTGGGCTAACACAGTCTCCCATCTCACTGTGATCCTCTGCTGGCTGACCACTGCTGGCTCCGTGCTGTGGGCATAGCTCCAAGGCTACTGGCCTAGAAATCCTGGGCCAGTCTCTCTCTATTTGATTTTACATTTTGTAGTTGATGTTGCACCTTCCCCATGGGCACTAGTGGTAGGGTAAATATGGGGCAGGCCACAGTTTTCTTTAGTATCTTGTACTTTTATTGCCTACAAGATACTTTGCTGAAACATTTGGATTAACTAAAGAAACTACAATGTAAGAGGGGAGAATTTTAAATCACACCTAAAATATATCTGCTCAAAAATGTTGAACATTGTACAGATGATTTGCTTATGGATACACTCTAGTTTCCAGCCAGGGTGCTTATCTCCAGGGCTGAGTTCCCCTAGAGAGTGCATCCTTCTTCAGACTTGACACATTCTTCCTGGGCTTTTGGGGAGCCCAGCTTTCCAGCCACAGGAGTGGACCTTATCTGAGGTATCCTCAGCATCTCAGTGTACATCCCTCAGAATAACTCCTAGAAGCACATTGTACACAAAATGTAAACGATTCATCCTGGAATAACCCTACAGGGAGGGTCAAGTAGCTTCAGTACTGTCAGGTGGGGGAGGGGGGCTGGGACACTCTTAGAACCTCTGTCTAAATCTCCCTGCCAGTGTGATGTGTGCATCAACCTCTTGTGCCTCCTAATTAGCAATAGAAACTTTTGCCCTAGGCCACACAGAGACTTCAAGTGTGCGGAAAATCCCTGATGCTCTGTCTTAAGTGAAAGAAGGCCTCCCCACTCCTCCTCTGGCAGAGCTTTGGATCCATTGAGGTTTGGTTGTGATTCTAATATGGTTCTGGGGCACTTGGGTGGCTCAGTTGGTTAGTGTCTGACTTTGGCTCAGGTCATGATCTCATGGTTCGTGAGTTTGAGCCCTGACAGCTCAAACTGTGCTGACAGCTCAGAGCCTGGAGTCTGCTTCATATTCTTTCTGTGTCTCGCTCTCTGTTTGCCCCTCCCCTGCTCATGCTCTGTCTCTCTCCCTCGCAAAAATAAATGAACATTTAAAAAAAATAAAAAAAATTTAATATGGTTCTGGATCAGTTGGTCCAGCCTTCGACCCTGGGCTACGTTGTCCCCATGTCAGCCTCACTGGCCTCACTGGCTTTGTTGTGCCCGATTCGCGAGTCCCAGAGACCTCCAAGGAGCCGGCACCAATGCAAATACAAAAGGGTCTTTATTACAAGCTCGAGCAGGGGCTCATCTGCCTACTGGTGTCGTGGAGGCAAGATGAAGCAAAGAACAATAGCGAACAGGGTTTTTAAGGAGTAAGGGATGGGGGTGTTACAGTACATGTAGCATCATCACATAAGCACCAATTACAATTACAGCTTTGACCATTCAGTATCTGTGAGGTGTTCATTACTTTTGGTGGGACCCAATCATGACTCTTGAGAATCCTTTGAAAATGACCAATTATGAGGTGAGTTCAAAGGGCCCACATGGGGTTCAAGCAAGCGGTGAGAAACTGGCTAGTTTGTATCTGCAGTTCCCAGCCTTGACTCAGACCATAGGAATGTTTTTTTGATTAGCTGAACTGAGGGTGGTCCGAGGATGGCTTTAGACTTGAATAGTCTGAGGCTTTTCCTGGACCTGGGACTGAGGCTACATGTAGCCCAAGGTTGCTGTTAATGGAGGACTTAATTTTTGGCTCTTCAGCTTCACTGGCCAACTCTTCAGTCATGGTCCCAGATCATTTCTGAGGTCTGCTCTCAGGATTTCATGGGACCATCTGGGGCCTGGCCAAACCCCTCAGAACCTAAGAGAAAGCTAAAAACTAGCCTCCCACTGCCTAACAATAGTGGCCACTGAGTGTACTTGGATGTGTCTAGAGATAAAGACATACAGATCTTACCCTTGCCCCTCTTCGGTCCTGGTTTCCCTTCTCCCTATAATCCTCTGAGCCAGAAAAGCTAGACCCTGGCTTCCCACTTCTCATGCATTATATCCTCCACCTCCCCAGTTCCAGGCTTTGGGCTAAGTCTTAATGGTAGGTGAGGTAAAGAGACAGATTGGCTAACTGATATGGGACCCTACACTGGGAAATTTCTCAAAAGCAACATATGTTAATCCTTATAAACTTTCAGTGCTGAATGACTTTACTGCATTTGTTTTTTTTTTTTTTTGCAGTAAAATTAAAGTACCTGAATAAAAAGAAAGAAAAGCTCTTTAAAACTGTGTCCAGTGATAATGCAAATCTCAATATCCTTTGATTGGTGGCTGGTCCTTGCCCTTTGCAGTGAAGGGCTCCTGGTTACATTTTTAACCTCATGATAGTGTGATCCTATATAAATTTTTACTCCCACTTATAGCATTAGGGCAGGGTTTTGACTTTGCTAAGTAGGAAAGGAGCAGTTTCCTTCTTATTAGAATCTCTTTAATACCAGATGCCGTCTTTTCCCATTCAAGTGTCCACTCTTCAGTCACATCCTGTGCCACGCACTGGAGTCACATGGAGTGATCTAGACCAGTACATGCTCCAGCCTCCTGGACCCACATTGGTTGATGAATATGATGAATAGCACTTAGAGTAACCATGAAATGGGCCACCTTGGATCATGGTGGACATAAAAGGGAAGCAAAAGGAACAGTGTGAGCCAAGGTCGGGAGGCAGGAAAACATAGCCGGTGTTGGTGTTGCTGCTGGATTTGTGTCCAAGGCTTGTGAAAGGGAGATAGTGTTGGAAAGGTAAAGTTGGGAGCAAATATGGTAGGGCCTTGTTTACTGCGGGAGTAAGGTTCAGTTTTATTCCATAGGCAGAGATCTTTGGAGCTCTTGTAAAATCCCTGGGGAAGCAAAAAGAAGACTACATTTTTCATTAAGTTACAGAACTAGGAATTATATTTCCATGCCTCAGTCCCTTACATACAGAGCATCAAAACAAAGCTTTCTGGCCTTCGGCAGAGGTGGAATAATGGACCTAGAGAGTAGCATGAGTTCTGAACACTTCTGGTGCCTGGAGGAAGTACATGGGCAATTTGGGGAAGAAACCTGTGAAAATATGTTTTTCCACATGTTTTGGAACAGAGACTTTTTAAAAAAAAATTTACTACTTCTAAATGCAGTAGTAGCTAATGGTTATTGAATAGACAGCCCCATAACTATAACCTAGTTGCTCCCCATTTATTGGTTACTGTTAAGTGCAGCCAGAAGTGAATTTGCTATAATAAATTACCTCTAGACCCTGGGGGTTAGCTTAGTTGGAGAAGGATTGTTATTTGAAAAAGAGCTGCAGACAGGCTTGTCCTCATTTGGAAGAGGTGGTAATTCTGGCTACGGTGATGGGGCTCAAGTACGTGGAGGCAGGCAGACTGTCCAAGATCATGCTTTGAACACTGTCTATAAAGTCAGAAACAGGAAGATGTGAATCAAATAATAGTCTTGGATTATGGATCCCGAACTTTGATCCGTTCATCATTTTCATTCTTGGAAAATGGTCCAGATTTAGAATTAGAGAAGATGTATGAAGGGGGGTTGGATTATATTTTTTTAAATTATGTGTTTCTCCAATGTTGGGTCAATTACTCTATCCTTGACTGACTGGCTGTGTCAGGGTTGAGTTTCCATGGTTAAGTTTCCAAGGGTAGCACTGACCAAGGTTATTTTGTCTCACTCTAAGCCAACTTATAGGTCCCTATATTTAAGAAATGTCTTTGCATTTGTTTTTTTTTTTAAAAATGGTTTTGACAAATTTTGTGCCTCCAAAAAAGTTGCAAGACTAGTAAAATGAACAACTGTCTAACCCGTGCCTGGAATCACATTTGCTAACTTGCTATCAAATGTCTATCTCATCCCATCCCATCCCATCTCTTCTCATCTTATATCAGAATCTTTTTTTCTAAATTTCTTTACCCTAAGTTGTAGACATCATGACCTTTCCATTTCAGCTTGAGTTTCTTTGGAAGAGACCATTTTCTTACATGGCCACAGCAGAATTCTCAAACTCAGGAAGCTTAGTATTAATATAATACCGTTACTGTATACTACTATATACAGCTCATATTGTAGTTTCACCTTATGTTCCCATAATGTCTTTTATGGCAATCTTTCCTTCTGGCCCAAAACCCATTCCTGAAGCACACGTTACGTTGAGTTATTGTGTCTCATTCACCTACTTTAATTTGAAGCAGTTTCTCAGCCTTTCTTTGTCTTTTATGACCTTAACATTTTGAAGCAAATGGGTCATGTGTTTTGTCTTGTGGAATGCTCCTCTGTTAGGGATTGCCTATCATTGCCTTGTGGTTTGCTTCAGCTTATTCATGTTGACAAGAATACTACCCAAGTGATACTGTGTCCTTCTCAGGGAAGCAATAGGGGAAAAAATTGCCTATTGCTCCCATTACTGGTGATATTAATCTTGAGCATTTGGTTGAGGTTGTTTCCCTCAATTCTCCACTGTAAAGGTACCCTTCCCCTTGTGTAAGTCATAAGTTATTGGTGGAGAGATAATTTGAGACTAAGTAGTGTAGCCTTTTTGTTAACAAACATTTATTCAGTGGTTTTAGTGCCACTTCATGATTCTTGCCTGAGTTAATGATGATTTCTAACTCTGTCCTCCCTTCTCCACTGATTGAATGACATTTGACTGTGGACAAAAGCTTTCCCTTCCCTTCTCTTTCTCTCTTTCTTTCTAGATTTTAGTATCAGTACAGACTCTGGATTCTTCTTTTACTCAGTGTTTTTTAAGCCATTGTGTCTTCATCGCACCTGGAGCCCAGGGTGCTTTAACTAAGAGAGAAAAGCCACAAAGGCCAAGCAGAGAGGTGGTATGGGTGGTCCTGTAGTCTCAAATTCATTAACTCTAATGGGCAGAAATAAACTTTACCTGGAATATGAAGATGTGTATCAGAAAATCCAGGGTCTAAACCTTTACTCTGCTAGTAGGGCCTCTTTGGGGTCCTTTGATCTGGTGGAAAACAATGTCTTTATCTGGGCCTATTGGTGCCACAAGAATCATGGGAAATTGCAGAGTGGAGAGAGTCACATGGAGTAGGTTGGAAAGGTATTACTTAGCCAGACAAAAGAGTTTAAACATATTTTCTGGACTTTAAGCAGAGTCTCCAGTTCTTTTCCCCTTAGCTCTTTCTGCCATAACGCACTCCTCTCTGCTTCCTGCTCCGGCTGGCCAGTGTCTGATGACTGTGCCAACCAGTGGTCCAAAGAGTTGCCTGTATCTTATCAGTGAGGTGTAGTGGGAACATTTGAGTTCTGGTTTTAATCCAGCTTCACTCCTTGCCTGCTGTGTGACCTAGAACATGCAGTTTAAATTGAGGCTCAGTTTCTTCATCTCTTTAATGGGATTAGGTATTCTTTTCCTCATGAGATACCCGTGGGGAGTCAAGGAAGGTTATGCATGTTGAGCAATGAGCACAGTGTCTAGCATCAGCAGGTGCTTGATAATTAGTGGGTAATATGATTCAGCATCAACATCCTGTTTAATGCTCTTGGAATATGTATACTTTGCTTGAGGCCCTGTGTTGTGTGAAGGAATTAACTTTACTGGACTTCAGCAGCCATGTTCACATGTCCTTTAGCACTGAGTTGCTGTTCTGACATCTGGGATCTTTGAGGTACCCTCTGCCTCTCTTTTGTTTCTAATATTTCCCTTTTAATCCCTGTGTAGTCAAATTGACATAATAATAATAACTAATCTTGCTTACAGGTGGAGAAATGGAGGCATGAAGAAGTTAACTAATCTAAGGTCATACCACTAGTCTGGCTTTAGAACCCACAGTTTAGTCACTAGGCCACACTGCTTTCTTAGTCTAGCACCGAGGAATGGGTCTGTGTCTTCCAGTTTTGTTGCTAGTGTGGGCCTATTTTCCAATTAGGCCCTTGTTACCTGCCTGTTTATCTGTGACCCTGGATCAGCCAATGCTAGGTGCCAACATCAGTCTGCTCACTTCATTTCCTGCCATTTCTTGGTGCGGAGTGTGGACTCTCACTACATCACCATTTGGCCTGCTGCCTTGTGCTTCATTCCCTGCCTGCCCCTTAACTCCTGCCTTACTTTATTCAAAAGCTGCCTGTGAATGCAGCTTTAGTTGCTCATCTGGGAACCTAGAAAGCCCTTCTTAAGACTTCCTGCTCTCCTGGCCCAAGCCTACACACTTGTGAGGCGCATGGGCTGTCACCAGCATCTCCCAGGGGAGATGCTTGCTTTCTCTCTAGGGGCTGTGAGCCATGGTGGTGTGCTCTGTGATATAGAACTGGGGCTTGGAATCAGGCAAAGCTCAATTTCTGTCCCAACGATGTCACTCACCACTTTGGGAAAGTTACTCTTGGCTTCAGTTTTCTTTTCTGCAAATTGGAAGTAGTAATGATGGAAGGGTGGAATCAGAAAGTTTATGTAAAAACAGCTAGCACGAAACATACGCCTGAAATCTGAGTGTCGTCAGAGTCCAGGGGACTGTTCTGTGTCAACGTCAACTTCCTGGTTTTGATCATGTATTGTTGTGTATGATGTTGTCATTGGTGGAAGCTGGATGATTGGCATGTGGGAATTCTCTGTACTATGTTGACAACTTATTTTGTATTGTAATCACTTTTTAAAAAGGTTAAATTAACTTAGTGTAGTCCCTAATATCTATTAATTGTAGTTTTAAAGATTACAAACTATCACCAGGAATTCTGTTATTTGGTGCAAATTCAACTTATTGAGGTGTGTGTGTGTGTGTGTGTGTGTGTGTGTGTGTGTGAAAGAGAGAGAGAGAGAGACAGAGACAGAGAGACAGAGACAGAGAGAGAAAAGTATCTACCTAAGAGAAAATAGAGCAAATGAATTCTAAAATTCTCTTTTCTAACTTATTGAACAAAGTCAGTGGCGTCACTAGTAACTACAAGTGAATTTCCTCTGTGATGTAATTTCATCTTCTCCCAGTTGAAAACTCTCTCTATTCTCTTCAGATTTATTATCTGCCTTCTATTTCAGTGGTTCTTAATCCAGGCTGCACAGTATACTCACAAGTGATTAAACCAGCATCCCTGGGGTGGGACCCTGGCAGCTGTAGGTTTTAAAAGCCTCTTTGGTTAAGCTGAGTTCAGCAGGCCTGAGAGCCACTCTGCCTGCACCACAGGCTCCCTCTGGTCTTCCCTTCCTCCCCTAAGTCCTCCCACAGTCTCATTACCTTGGTGTGTTTAAATATGCCACAGGGCACCATTTTTCCAATGACCACGAAGGCGTTTCCTGACCACAGCTACCAGATAGACTTTGCTCCCTTCTTACAGTATGTATCTGGAACGGGCGTCTCAAGTTTTGGAATGATCACAGAATGAGCTCTCCCACCCCTCGAGATGCCATATGTCCATGCCATTTTCGATAACTGAAGTGTCACCAAATGTTCCTCGTGTTGTCTTTCTCCAAAAGCCAATTCAACAGAATGCAGGCGAAGTGCATGTTTTCTTTTGGGAATGTGATACGTGGAAGTTTTCAGAAGCCTGCTAGGCACTGACTATTTTTACTTACTATTTCAGTGGCTGACATGTTTTCGCCACCTTCGGGATAAACTGACTTTGAGACATTGCCTCAGTTTCTTATTCACCGGCCCTCCTTTCTTCATCTTTCCAAAAGGAAATTTTGTTATAAAAGTAATGTGCTTACCTTGTAGAACATTTGATAAATGGTAAAAGAAAAAAAGCCTCCTGAATATAATCTGTGCTATCATTTTGGCATCCTTCCTGAAGTCTATCTATGCCTTATTCTTATAGTTGCAGTTATGATGTGGATACAATTTTGTATCCTGATTTTTTTTTTTCACTGAACATTTTATCTTAAGCATTTTTTCTGTGTTGCCACATAATGTGTGTATGTGAATGTGTGTTGGACATTTAGGTTGTTCCTAGTTTTTCACTCTTTTTTAAAAAATGTTTATTTTTGAGAGAGGGAGAGAGAGAGAGAAAGAGAGAGCGTGTGCGCAGAGGAGGGGCAGAGAGAGAGAGAGAGAGAGGAACAGAGGATCTGAAGTGCTGACAGCAGAGAACTTGATGCAGTGCTTGAGCTCTCGAACCATGAGATTATGATCTAAACCGAAGTCAGATGCTTAACCAAGTGAGCCTCCCAGGTGTGCCCCCCACCCCATAGTTTTTGACTTGTGAAAGGAAGGTTATGATAAAAATTTTTGTGCATCTAGATATTGCTGTATATTCAGCTGTACTCTAAGGGTAAATAACTAGCAGTGGAAACACTGATTCAAAGGGCATCTTGATTCACAAAACCACATCACAAAAGAGCAGTAAGTTACCTCTTCCACTGGGGCTTCTTCCAGCAATTCCAGTCAACAGTGAACCACTCAGATTGAGTGCGAGTGGTTCATTTATCACAGCTTGGAAATGAGTATTATTATTATCATTATTTTTCAAGGTAGTCTGCCCCATATGGTGCCTATGCAGACAGTTTCTGTGTCTTTTGCTAACATAGTGCTCATGGGAGTGATATGGTCATTTTTAGTTCTGCTCCTAGTAGATATCAATATCATCCCTCTTTTACATGTTAGCAAAGTAATGTTCAGAAAAAGTGAATGATTTGTCTATGTGCACACAACTGAGAAAGAGCTGAGCCAAGAGTTAATCCTGTATAATTTTGACCCCTGAGCCTTTGTGCCTTCCATTCACTTGACTCCTTAGCTAGAAGCTAAGAGAGAATGGAATCATAAATTGTTCTTGGGGCAAGGAGTTGGGGGCAAAGGAGAAGAGATAACATATGCCCAGGAAAGACCTCATGAAGGTTCTTGCCTTCAATGAGCTTGGAGTTTAGTGGAAGAAATATAAAGGTAAATCAATGGTTACTAAACTTTTACGAACAGGTTTGTTAAGATATAATTGGTATAGAAAAAAACTACACTACACATATTAAATATTCAAATGGATGAGTTTGACATTTGTATACATCTGTGAAGCCAGTTGAGTTGTTTTTTTTTGAATGTTGTCAAATTGACTTCTATACAACACCCAGTGCTCATCCCAACAAGTGCCCTCCTCAATGCCCATCACCCATTTTCCCCTCCCCCACCCTCCCATCAACCCTCAGTTTGTTCTCTGTATTTAAGAGTTTCTTATGGTTTTCCTCCCTCCCTTTCTCTTTGTAAATATTTTCCCCCTTCCCCCATGGTCTTTTGTTAAATTTCCTAAGTTCCAAATATGAATGAAAATATATGATATCTGTCTTTCTTTGACTGACTTATTTCAATTAGCATTATACCCTCCAGTTCCATCCACATTGCTGCAAATGGCATGATTTCATTCTTTCTCATTGCCAAGTAGTATTCCATTGTATCTATAAACCACATCTTCTTGATCCATTTGTCAGTTGATGGACATTTAGGCTCTTTCCATGTTTTGGCTATTGTTGAAAACACTGCTATAAATATTGGGGTACATGTGCCCTTATGCATCAGCACTCCTATACCCCTTGGGTAAATTCCTAGTAGTGTTTTTGCTGGGTCATAGGGTAGTTCTACTTTTAATTTTTTGAGGAACCTCCATACTGTTTTCCAGAGCAACTACATCAGTTTGCATTCCCACCAACAGTGCAGGAGGGTTCCCGTTTCCTCACCAACATCTGTAGTTTCTTGATTTGTTCCTTTTAGCTACTCTGACTGGTATGAGGTGGTATCTCAGTGTGGAAGCCACTTGAGTTGGAATGGTTCCACCTGCCCCTCTGGATGCCCATCAGTAAAGTGTGAGATTTTGTTAGGTAGGATTTTTGAAGGTAAGGATCCTACTGTATTTTAGCCTTTGCTTATCCTTGGGAAATCCTACTGACTTTAGAACAAAGGTGGTCAATTTCATAGGCAAGGCAGGAGGGGAGCCTGGGAGAGTTTGGGAGTTATCTTTGCCAGGCCCTGGCTTGCTACAAGGGCATTTCCTATTCCAGTCTCTTTATCACTGAGGATTTAATGTGGCTGACTCCTAGAATAGTGTGAACAACATCTCCCAGAGCTGGGTGGCAATTATCCAAGTGTGTAAGGCGACCCCAAGCTGATGGGGCCCAGTGTGAAGTGGGTCTACTGGAAGGCAGCCAGGGCACTTGAGGGAATATGAGCAGCTTTACGGTGACAGTTGAGTTCAATCTGTTGCCTGGAGTCAGTTCTACAAAGCTGTGTGACCTTGGGCATTGAGCTAGACTGTCGTTGAGCAGTTGAGCAGTTGCCATATCCTTCCAGAGGTGATGATAGTTCTTGACACGCCCAGTAGCTTAGATCAACAACTCAGAGAAAAGGGTTATCTCCTTGATTTTGAGTGGAAGCTCATTTTCTAGACAGGAAGTAAGAGAAGCTTTTCCCTTACTTGAGCTTCATTACCCATGGCGGGGGTGGAGGGGGTCAGTGGGGAAGACATGAGTTGTGTTTGCTTGTGTATTTGTTTCAAGGAAGTTTTAAATCTATATATTTCTATTTAAAAGTGATGCATGCTCATAGAAAAGGGAAAGGAAAAAATATCACCCATTGTTAGTTCTTTTCTTTCTTTTTTTTTTTTTATTTCTAGGAGAGAGAGAGACAGCGTGAGCAGGAGAGGGTCAGAGAGAGAGGGAGTCACAGACTGAAACAGGCTCCAGGCTCTGAGCTGGCAGTCAGCACAGAGCCTGACGCGGGGCTCCAACCCACGAACCGCGAGATCATGACCTAAGCGAAAGTCGGACGCTTAACCGACTAAGCCACCCAGGCGCCCCTGTTAGTTCTTTTCATATTGTTAACAATTTCCTCTATGAATATGTTTAGGTTCTCTTTAATCACATAATATCATATTCTAAAATTTAATATTATGAACCCACCCAACATCTCCTCACATTTGAACTTTCATGAATGCCAAAAATTTTAAATGTCCATTAGTGGCTACACCATAATTTAGTCAACCATTTGGTGATATTTGGATGCTGAACTTTTCCTGGTGTTTTTGCAAATGTAGTATAAGCAACTCTGTGGCAGACATCTTTGTGTAAATAGATTTTTATAGATCTAGGATAATTTACTTGGGTTAGAGTCTTGTATCCCAGGCAGAGTTTGCAGAACTCCCCAGATGAGCATTGTGTCTATGATCAGAGGTGTTCTGGTTAATAGTGACTTTGTCATCCTTCTTTGGACACTATTCCCACCCTCCTTCACTTGGTATTTTCTTATCAAACAGATATTAATTATAATCTCTTTAGGCTTAGAATGTTTTGCCTTCACTCTTCTTTTGCCTGATATGTAAGATCTATGTAATTTTGATATTCATGTTGTGTATCGATACAGGACATTTTGGAGAATCCTTGCTCAGTTCCACTCAGCATATTTTGTGTTGTACTCTGCAGTATTTAATTCAGTTCCACATACATTTGTTGATCACTGAAGAGCAGCTGTGAGTCAGCTGAAGGAACTTCAACTAGATTCAGAAAATCTAGCTTCAAAGTCTGGCTCTGTCCTTTAGTGGTGACCTTACAGTCAGCAACTAGGCTTTCTGAATCTTGTAATTTTGTTTTATACCTGAAAAGTGGAAATAATATCTTTCTTGGTGGTTATTTGTGAAGATGAATAGATGATGAGCTTAGTAAGCTATTTAGTGTTATGTAAATGAGAGGTACAATTATTGTCATATATACAACCTGTTCTGTTGGAGACTTATAGCATCACTAAGATTAGCAATTTATTCATTTATTTCTTCAACAAAACATTTATTGAGTAGCTACTGTGCACAAGATAATGGTCTGGGTGCTGGGCATATAGTGGCTGAATAAAGCCCTGTTAGCCCTTGAGGAGTTTTAAATCTAGTAGTTTGGATGGCTGGGCTGTCTAATATGGTAGCCATTTGCTACATGTGGCTAGTGCCACCAAGCAGCAGATTTTTAAATTTTATTTATTTTTAATGAATTTAAATAAAAGCTTTAACGTGAGACCAAGTCAGTTCTTGGAAAACTCCTACTGTCAAGAGTTGTGTCTTAAGAGTTTCCATTGACAGTTATGTCTGGAACAACTTGAGTATGTGAATCTATACTCTCAACTGTACACTTAATGAAATCTAAACACTACCAAATATTTCCACTGGAAATTTAGCTTCCATATTAAGATGTGCTACAAGAGTAAATTAAACATGATTCCTAGGACTCAGTAGATACAACAAATATTAGCAATTAATAATAATATATCTTAACCTAAAATATCCAAAGCATATTTTGGATATCACATTTTTTTTTTTAATAGTTTATTGTCAAATTAGTTTCCACATAACACTCAGTGCTCATCCCCACAAGTGTCCTCCTCCATGCCCATCCCCCCCTCCCCCCACATCCATCAGTCCTCAGTTTTTGTCAGCATTCAAGAGTCTCTCATGGTTTGCTTCTCTCCCTTTCCCCCACCATTTCCGCCCTTCTTCTCCCCCTTGTTCCTCCGTCAAGTTCCTCCTAATCCTCCTATACGTGCAAACATATGATATTTGTCCTTCTCTGCCTGACTTATTTCGCTCAGCATAACACCCTCAAGGTCCATCCATGTTGCTACACATGGCCAGATTTCATTGTTTCTCATTGCCATGTAGTATTCCATGGTATAGATAAACCACATCTTCTTGATCCATTCATCTGTTGATGAATATCACATATTTTAACAAGTAAAATAATACTTTGAATATTTTAGTTTAAGATATATTATTTAAAAAATTTTTAAATGTTTTATTTAGTTCTGAGAGAGAGAGAGAGAGACAGCGTGAGCAGGGGACTGTGAGAGAGAGAGGGAGAAACAGAGTCTGAAACAGGCTCCAGGCTCTGAGCTAGCTGTCAGCACAGAGCCTGATGTGGGGCTCAGACCCACGAACCGTGAGATCATGACCTGAGCCAAAGTCGGACGCTTAACCAAGATATATTATTAATTTACATTATTTATTTTCTTAAATGTGGCTACTGGAAAAATTAGATATGTGGCTTGCACCATATTTCTACTGACAGTGCTGAAGTGAGGATAGAGATATATGATCACAGTGTGAAATCTAGTGTAGACTGCATGGAGGGGCAAATGCTCTGGGAATTCTGATGTTGGGAGAGAAGGAACCATTTCACCGGCAGGGGATTCAGCAGGGCCTCTTGGAACAATGTCGTTTCACTGAGTGTTGAAAACGTTGAAAATGAGAGAGAAGCTTTTTAAAAAAAATTGATTGATTGATTGATTAATTAAGAGAAAGAGAGCACAAGCGAAGGAGGGGCAGAGAAGAGGAAGAGAGAGAGAGAGAGAATCTCACCTAGGTTCCGCACTGTCAGCGCAGAGCCCAATGTGGGGCTCAAACTCTCGAACCGTGAGATCAGGATCTGAGCTGAAACCAAGAGTCAGACGCTTAGCTGACTGAGCCACCCAGGTGCCCTGAGAGATAAGGTTTTTAGTTGGTTTCTGCGAGGGGATAGCAAGTTCCAGTGAGAGGAAGTAACTTTTGTAAAAGCATTGTGGTCAGATAGTGTAGGGATTGGTATTACAAAGTAAATGGCTTAAGTTATTTAATTATTTATTTATTTTTTTAAACTACCGTTAGTTGTAGTTCTGCCTTACCTGAAGCCTTAGAGAACATTCAGTCTTTTTGTGCCAATGCTAGGCCCAGGTATCCTGCATTATCACCCGGGTCCCCCAGAGGGCAATAGAAGACACAAGTGGGAATTTTGGTTGTCACAATGCATGGAGGTGGGGGTGAGGGAAGATTTTAAGATCCTAAAACACAAAAGACAATCGAACACAAAGAGGAATTGTTTTGCCCCAAATGCCTGTAGAGAACCTCCTGATATAACCAATGGAATTGCTTTGAGAGCTATTTCTACTTCCTCCGAACTACTTACACCTTTTCATTTCTCCCTATTTAAATTTTCTCCTCGGGAACATCCAAGTAACTAAAAATTTAAAAGCTAGATGATAATTCAGTCCTCAGATTAGGAATACAGCTTTTATTTATTAATTTTTGCTGAAAATAATGAGTACCAAAATGAAGTAGAAAAATCATGGTCCTAGGGCAGAAGCCTGGAGTTTTAACCTTTCCTCTGCCATTTATCTGTTTTATGATTTGGGGCACATCACTCTGATAGCACTGTGAAATGGGGTCAACATCTGTGTCACAATTATTGTGAAAATAAAATAAATGGAGATAAATGAATCTGTAAAGTGGTCTAGCGCTATAAAGTGTTCACCATTTTGGGGCACCTGGGTGGCTCAGTCGGTTAAGTGTCCGACTTCGGCTTAGGTCATGATCTTGCAGTTTGTGAGTTCAAGCCCCACATTTGGCTCTGTGCTATCAGCGTGGAGCCTGGAGCCTGCTTCAGTTTCTGTGTCTTTCTCTCTCTGCCCCTTCCCTGCTTGTTCTCTGTCTCTCTCTCAACAATAAACATTAAAAAAATAATAAAATGTTCACTATTTTGAACAGTTATTAGTAACAATATTTTTACAGTAAGTGAAAATTGCAGGCACCTGGGTGGTTCAGTTGGTTAAATGTCTGACTCTTGATTTTGTCTCAGGTTATGATCCCAGGGTCTTGGGATCGAGCTCCACATCAGGCTCCATGCTGAACACGGAGCCTGCTTGAGATTCCCTCTCTCTCTGCTGCTCTCCTGCTCATATGAGCTCTCTCTCTAAAAATGAATGAACAAACAAACAAACAAACCACCAATTGAAATTATGGGTATAATTAACAATGCCCACACAATCATTTGTAACCACCTAAAACCACCAATAATTATTATTATGAATTATTATTATATTTTAAATTACAATCAAGAAGTAGTTATGAAAAAAACACTCCTTTTTAAAAACATGTTTTTTATTTGTTTTTTGAGAGAAAGAGCACGAGAAGAGGAGGGGTAGAGAGAGAGAGGGACAGAGGATCCGAAGTGGGCTCCTTGTCGACAGCAGCAAGCCCGTGTGGGGCTTGAATTCATAAACCTCAAGATCAAAACCTGAGCTGAAGTTGGATGCTCAACTGACTGAGCCACCCAGGTGCTTGAAAAAACACTCCTTTGAACCTGAGAGTAAGAACTTTGCTTAGACAGGAATTTTCACATCTGCACCTCCCCACCTGTCATGTACTTTCTTCAGCACGTATGTGTTAGCAGACCTGGGAACAGAAGAGTTAATGGGAGGAGGGGGTGAAAATGCGTGATTTGAGAGCTGTCAGTCAAACATGAAGCATCGTGCTGTTGTTCTCTGTTCAGTAAGCAGTGATATCCTGTGCAGTACCTCTGTGATTAGTTTCTCCTTTTCCATTGTTTTCAGCTATTAGTTTGGCTCAAGTCCTTGGCACCTCTCACCTTTCTATCATAATAGCCTCCCAACCGGCCTCTCTAATCTCAGCTTTAGAATCTCAGCTAATCCATCCTACATTTAAAAACCTTCAGTGGCTCCTCACTGCCTACAACATCTGTGCTCAACTGAGGCACTGGGAGTCATTGTTGAATCAAAGTAATTTGTTACTACTAATAATTAGAGAGCAGAAGTCTGTGAATAATTTATTCTCTTTTTGTTTTACTCTTTAGAAACCAATTAGAGCAAGGTTCACTGTATCATTGCTGTCTGGTGTGAGAAAATAAGGGTGGAATTAGAGCTAATGCATGGAAAAAATCACAAATAACCCTCGGATATGCCTGCAGATGGTGTCATTCATCATTTATGTTGTGGGAGAAAATACTTGAGACCCAGTAGTCTGAAGAATAAAATCCACATTCCTTTGCATATCATAAAAGGGATCCATGATGTGGTCCTTATTGTGTTTTGATTCACCTCTCCTATCACCTGACCCACTTCTGCCTTCCCTGCCCTCTGTGCTATTCCCCAGCCACATCAGCTGTACTGACATTTGTTTCCTACCCAGCATGTGTTCTTTTCTCTTGCAGGAGCAGTGTCCTGGCTCCCTTTGGGGGAAACTCTGTTTTTCTACTTACAGCCCACATGGCTTAGGTGGGGCTGACACTGCCTTCAACCTACCCAGTTGAGTTTTCCTGGTTGGTGGAAGTATAGTTTGCAGATGGGAAGGTGCCTCTAGCTGCATCAATCAGAACCAACCTGTGGTTTTTCAGGAATTATTGGGAAACTGGTGCCACGCTGGTTGGGTGTGTGTCTTGTCTTCCAGGGGCCATGTAGCCTCCATGAGGAAAAGCCTACCAGGGTAGAAGCTGATACAGAAGAGAGGAGCACTGAGAGATAGGTAGACACAAAGTCTAAGTAGTATCATTTGAGTGCCTGGATCCACTTGAAGCTAGATAAAGCTTGCTTTTATGAGCCACTACAGTGTCTGTCTGTCTGTCTTGATTAAATCAAGTTCAGTTTCTGTCACCTTAAACCAAGAGTCCTTACCAATATACTGGACTCCTTACCATTTCCAAACTTGGCAAGCCCTTTACTATGGTGTGTTTTTGCTCATGGTCTGAAGTGCTCCACCCCTTCCTACCCCATCTCTCAACTCAGCAGTATTCTATGTATATGTCCAGTCCCCAGTCAGATATCCTCACTGCCTTTCCATCCTACCTGGGCAGGATGAGTCTCCTCCTTGTGTTCCTATAGTTCAAGGTCACACATCTCATTGTACTTTGTCTTATACATAGCTACATGTGCATTGGAATTTCTGACCCCTTACTGTAGGATACTTATTTTCAGATATTTTCTTATCTAAATATATATTCCTAACACCTTGTTTAGCTTTTGTCAATAAACTACAAATATTTGTTGACTTGAATTTGGTATAAAAAGAGAAATACTGAAAGGAAGATATAAAGAAAGAGAGAAAAAAAAACAAGCGCAATTTTCCCCATTACAATGTGAGTCTTGGACTTGGGCTGTGGTTAAAGGAAGATGGGAACAAGTTGTTGAATAACAAGTTAAACCTATTTAATCTCTTTTTCTGGGAACTGTTTGTAGTTGACAGCTGCAAAATATATGGTAGCCCCTAGATGGGAGGGATTTAGCCTAGCACATGAGGATGGCAAGAGGAGATGAAGTGATGATTCTTTCTAAGTTACATAAAATCATGGTCAGCGATGCCGTGTCCTGCACAGCTGCCAAGTCCTACCAGCTGATGGGATGCCAACTCCTGAAGGTCTCTAAGGACTCTTCCCTTCTCACTGTTCCCTAGTTCAGGCTCTCCTCACCAGCTACTCCGGTAGTGTTCTCGAAGGGCTCCCTGCCTGCCTGTTGTCACACATAGTTCATTCTGTATGTTAGGTCGGAGTGACCCTGTAGATCTGGTCCTACCTCACTTAAAAACCGTAAGTACCTAAGACAGCTCTTTAAAACATCACTTAAAGCCTTGCTGTGGAATGGCCTGAACTTTGTTTCGCAGACTCATTTCGTAGCTCTTCCATCCTTCCCTGTAGTACTCCCGCTAAAGTGAGGCGGATGCCAGTCTGCGGTTGGCCATGCCCTGTTGTTTCCTTTTTTGATAGTTCTCTTAGGGAGATCTCCCCACCTGGAATATTCAGTTCCCAAGTCTGCAGCCCCCAAAGCTGTCATCCTTTGAGGCCACAGACTAATGCCTGCTCTTCCC
Source organism: Crocuta crocuta (assembly GCF_008692635.1). Lineage (NCBI taxonomy): Eukaryota > Metazoa > Chordata > Mammalia > Carnivora > Hyaenidae > Crocuta > Crocuta crocuta. The sequence continues at coordinate 4,767,125 of NW_027532002.1, forward strand.
CTTTCTACATTCTGATCTGCCTACATTCTGTACTGTTCTACGTATGAGCCACTGACCAGAGCTGAGCCATATGGCACCGGTCTAAAAGCAAGGATGGCTGGGAAATGCAGTTTCCTCTGCAGGTCCTAGAAGCAGAAATGAGATTGGTGAGCCTCTGACCAGTCACTGCCACCTCCCTACTGGAGAAGTTTGTCTCATCATTTCCACACGCTTTGGCATATCTGAACAAAGTATCCTAAACAGATCAGGCAGCGGTGAAATGGACATCCCAAGGACCTGTGTATGGCGGCACTGCACACACTATCTTTTCTGTTTTAATTTGCTCCCTTGCTCCTGAACAGGGACAAAACTTTGAGTGCCTTCTCGTTTTTAACCTTCCCCTCTACTTCTCTTCCTTTTTTTTTTTTTTAAAGAAGGAAGTATAGTTGATATTTTTTTTCTTTCTTCTCTCTAAATTTTCCCTGCTTTTCATCTAAATCTTTCCTATTTTCTTTGCCTTCTCTTAACTTACTTTTCATTCTCACTCAAAACCCATTTGCAAAAGGCTGATGTGCACACAGAGTCAGGGATGGATTCATGTGTGTTCTGGGGCAGTGGACAAAGAGGGAGCCCCTTTCAGTTCCTTTTATTCTTTTTGAGGGGGTGGGTGGGAGAGGTGTTAAATAAATGGTTTATGTGGGAATAATTTTGAATTTGCAGAGGAGTTACAGATATGATAGAGTGTCTCCATATACCCCTCACTTGGTTTCCCCTGATCTTACATTGCCATGGTACTTTTGTCGAAACTAAGAAACTAACATAGGTACAGTTCTTTTACAGTTGAACTCTAAACTTTATTTGGAATTTGCCAAATTTTCTCCCAATGTCCTTTTTCTATTCCAGAATCCCATCCGGGACACCACATTGCATCTGGTTTCAGGTCTCCTTAAGTTTTTTTCTGGTCTGTAGCAATTTTTGTCTTTGTTTTGGAGGATTTGACAGTTTTGAAGAATATTGATCAGATATTATATAGAATGTTCCTCAATTTGGGTTTGTTTGATGCTTTTCTTATGATTATTTTGGGGTTGTGGGTTTTGAGGGAGGAAAACCACAGGGGTGAGTTTCTCTCTTCACATCATATCTGGGGATATGTGATATTACTTAATTATGATAAATCTGATACTTGTTTAAGGTAGTATTTGCCAGATTTCCTCACTGTCAAGATACTATTTTCTCCTTTCCACACTGTTATTCATTGGATACCAGTCACTAAGTTCATCTCATACTCAAAGGAGATGGGGTTAAACTCTACTTTCCCTGAAATGGAAAGTATCTAGTTAATATTATTTGTATTATTTGTAGCATCCTAATCTTATGCTTCCTCACTTAAACACTTTCAAAGTCCCTAAACAGATTTGAGTCTCAATAGCAAACATAAATCATGGCCCCAAAAGCCATCTCCTTGAAAACTAAATGAAGAGTCTTGCAAATTTTTATTCCACAGATAAGAGAGAGGGTCCATCCTGAAGAATCAAAACAAAGCAAGCAAATGAACCTATTAGCATATAATCATTCTGAGAAGTAGCACACTTTACAGTTGGCTAATAACTGAATAATGCTGCTTAACTCACTCACTGCCTTCATTATTCATGAATGCACATCCTTACTCTTGGGTAAAGTGGTGAGGCACCTCAGTGTTTCAGAATTTATCCCAATCTTTGTGACCAGCCAAGGTGTTGAGATGCTCTGTTAGTTGGTCAGGGAGGGAAGAGGAGAAAAGGGTGTATTTTGCTCCTGTAACAGCTACCATCATGCCCCACCTACGCAGCTAACAGCATCAAGCATGTTAGAGATGAACCTGCAGAATGTCTGATGGGAGGTGGAGTTTGGCTTCAAAGCCTGCTTTCTCAGCTGTTAGGAAAAGTATGAAGGGAATGCTTTTGATATAAAAGTTGAAATGAATCACTGCTCTAATTGTTTTCCATTTATAAGCATAGTTGGGTGAGATCATTTAGGTGGATCACTTTATTCCACATGTGAGAATCTACAGATGATGGGAAAAGTAATACATCTCAGGTGCAATTGCAAAGCCTTAAGACTTATCTGCTAACTCACACCCTCACTGAGACAAAGAGTTTTGAGAGAGAGGAGCTGGTAGGGAAGAATGTGGGTTTTGGCATCAGGCACCCCTGAGCTTTGATCTTGACACTGCCATTTATTAATCAACTGACCTTTGCAATGTCATCTCTTTTGAGTCTCACATTTCTCAGCTGCAAAATGGAGTTAGTGAAATTTTCTTTGGATAGTTGTTGCAAGGATTAAATGAGATAATGGCTGTTAAATACCTACCTGGTACTTAACAGATGGAGGTTGTGTCAGAATGCTTTTGGTGCAAGTAACAGAAAATCCAACCCAAAGTGGCCAAAGAATCAAAACATATTTCACATAAATAGAAGAATAGTAGTAGGATTACTCCAGGGTTTGTTGGTTCAGATACTTAGGACTGTCCTTAAAAGTCCAGGTTCTCTGCATCTTTCTGCTCTGTCACATTAATAGATAGCAAGCTTCAGAGGAACATGAGGATATTTTTCCAGTATGTTTCTTACGAGTGAGGAAACCATTTTCCCTTCCTTCCTTCCTTCCTTCCTTCCTTCCTTCCTTCCTTCCTTCCCAAATCTCCTCTTTTAATTATTTACTTTTCAGTTAGTTTCAATCCTTGAGGGGTACAGCATCACATGGATTCTGTGACCAATGGCTTTAGCAGGAACGTTGCTTCAGAATTTGGCACGCGCCATGCCACTGTTTCCAGGAGCATGAGTTACTTTTCCCTAGATGACTCTGGTTTTATCTGGTTTGCCACCAGGAATCACTGTGTTGTTCTTTGCTTTGTACACATAAGCACATCTCTTGCCTAGATACAATTCAGTTTCATCTCAAGCATAAACACCTTTGATTTTAAGAAAAGCCGTGTGCTTCCTCTGATTCCAGAGACCCTGCTTATAGCAGGAAAAAATGGCTTTGGACCACAACCTTCCAGACATATTTGTTGTTTCAGGAGTCCTGTTCCCAGCAGGCCTCCAAAGTTTCCAAGATGGTGGAAAGAGAAAGGTGAGGCTGAGGAAACCATTTTCTTTTCTTTTCTTTCTTTTTTTTTTAATTTTTAATGTTTATTTATTTATTTTTTTTTTGAGAGAGAGAGACAGACAGAGTGTGAGCAGGGGAGTGGCAGAGAGCGAGGGAGACACAGAATCCAAAGCAGGCTTCAGGTTCCAGTTGTCAGCACAGAGTCTGATGTGGGGCTCAAACTCACAAACCATGATCATGACCTGAGCCGAAGTCGGACGCTTAACTGACTGAGCCACCCATGTGCCCCCCCGCACCTTTTTTTTTTTAAAGGTTTTTTTATTTTGAGAGAGAGAGAAAGTACAAGTGGGGGAGGGGCAGAAAGAGAGGGAGAGGAGAATCCCAAGCAGGCTCTGCAATGTCAGTACCCAGCCCTACACAGGGTTCAGACTCACAAACTACAAAATCACAACCTGAGCCAAAATCAGGAGTAGACTGCTTAAGTGACTAAGCCACCCAGATGACCCAAGGAAACCATTTTCAAAAACCATGAAACCATCCCTCCCCACCCTTCCTTTCCCAGTTGACTACTTTTCATGTCAGTTGGGTTAACTAGAATTTAAATTGTGGGTTGCCATAATTCACTTTGGGGCCAGTCTAATTGGCTTAGGCCAGCTAGGATCTACTCCTTAGGCAAAGTCTGGTTCAGCCTCCCTAAATCAATAACCACACTTTTACCTGGAAAAAAAAAGTCTAGATTCTGTTGAGAAGGAGGAGCATATGAATCTGTCAAAACATTTGCAGGTTCAGCAAACAAGGTTACTGAGATCATTCATGAGGCTGGTCATTGGCCTGATTGATTAGAATGTAGCTATCTTTTCCTTCTCTTTAAATTGGTCATTTTGTTCATTTTTTAGTATTGTAGAATCTCAGATTTTAAAGAAATCTCTCTAACCAAAAACAATAAGGTATCTAGTAATAAACCTAACTAAAAAGGTAGAAGATCTGTACTCTGAAAACTAAAGAACACTTACAAAAAAAATTGAAGAGGGAACAAAGAAATGGAAAAACATTCCATACTCACAGATTGGAAGAACAAACATTGTTAAAATGTCTAACCTGCTCAAAAGAATCTACACATTTAATGTAATTCCTATCAAAACACTAACAGCAGTTTTTCGCAGAGCTAGAGCAACCATCCCTAAAATTTGTATGGAACCACAAAAGACCCTGAATAGCCAAAGGAATCCTGAAAAAGAAAAACAAAACTGGAGGCATCACGATTCCAGATTTCAAGCTATATTATAAAGTTGCAGTCATCAAGACAGTATGCTTCTGGCACAAAAACAGACACATAGATCAATGGAACAGAGTAAAAAACCCAGAGATAGACCCACAACTATATGGTCTACTAATCTTTGACAAAGTAGGGAAAGATATCCAATGGAAAAAAGACAGTCTTTTCAACAAATGATGTTGGGAAAACTGGAAAGTAACATGCAGAACAATGAAACAGGACCACTTTCTTACACCATACACAAAAATAAATTCGAAATGGGTGAAAGACCTAAATGTGAGACAAGAAACCATCAAAATCCTAGGGGAGAACCTCTTTGACTTCAGCTGTAACAACTTCTTACTAGACACATTGCCAGAGGCAGGGACAACAATAACAAAAATGAACTGTTGGGACCTCATCAAGATAAAAGCCTTCTGCAGAGTGAAGGAAACAATCAACAAAACTAAAAGGCAGCCTGTGGAATGGGAGAAGGTATTTGCAAATGACATATCTGATAAAAGGTTGGGTTAGTATCCATAATCTGTAAAGAGCTTGTCAAACTGAACACCCAAAAAACAATCTAGTGAAGAAATGATCAGAAGACATGAATAGACATTTTCCCAAAGAAGACATCCAGATGGCTAATAGACACATGAAAAGATGCTCAACATCACACATCATCAGGGAAATACAAATCCAGTCCACAATGAGATACCACCTCGCACCTGTCAGAATGGCTAAAATTAGCAGCATAAGAAACAACAGGTGTTGGCAAGGATGTGGAGAAAGGAGAACCCTCTTGCATTGTTGGTTAGAGGAGAACAGTATTTAGGTTCCTCAAAAAGTTAAAAATAGAACTACCCTACAATCCAGCAATTGTACTACTAGGTATTTAACCAAAGGATACAAAAAATACAGATTTTAAGGAAGCTAGGCACCCCTGTGTTTATAGCAGCATTATCAACATAGCCAAACTATGGAGAGAGCCCAAATGTCCATTGGCTGATGAATGGATAAAGAAGAAGTGATATATATATACAATGAAATATAGCTTAGCCATAAAAAAATGAACTCTTGCCATTGCAATGATATGGATAGAGCTAGAGTGTATTCTGCTAAGTGAAGTCAGTCAGAGAAAATCAAATACCATATGATTTCACTCATATATTTAATATAAGAAACAAAACAGATGAACATATGGGAAGGGTTGGAAAAAGAAAAAGAGATAGGGAAACAAAATATAAGAGACTCTTAATGATAGAGAACAAACTGAGGCCTGATGGAGGGAAGCGTGTGGGGGATAGGCTAGATGGGTGGTGGGTACTATGAAGGCCACTTGTGATGAGCACTGGGTGTTGTATATAAGTGATGAATAACTGAATTCTACTCCTGAAACCAAAATATTGCCCTTGTATGTTAAATAAATAGAATTTAAATAAAAATAAAAATAAATAAAAAATAAAGAAATCTCTCTAAAACATATCTAAAGAATCATTATTCCCTCTTCTTGAAATCTTGAGTCTTGAGTCTTTCCCTGAAGCTTGGGCTGAATGGCTTCTGAAGAACCATCCCTGAGGTTATATATTAAAGTGATTATTCATACCAAAATTAATTGAAATTAATTAAAATTACAAAATAGCTCCTTAGTTGGACTAGGCACATTACAAATGTTTAATAGCCACATGTAGCTACTAGGTATTATATTGGACAGCACAAATGATATGACATTGCCATCACTGTAAAAGTCCTAGTAGATATTAGTGCTCTTAATTATTCTCTAGATTTTTCCAGTTTTAAAATTCTGAAGGAGTTAGAGGCTCAGGACTACAAATGTCTATGTATAGATTTCATAATTTGATGGGTAAATTGATTGGTTGAAAAATAGAACACATCAAAATGATTTGTGAGTCAACATTTAAAAGTTCTTACCATAAGTTGTCAGTTGATCTATATAAACTGGGATTAATAATTCTCAATGTGTCTACATTTGCAATATGAGTTTTAATTAATTAGTATTTAACATATCTTGTGTCTATTCATTTATGTTCCCAAACCTCAACTCTTGGATATTCTTGCAATGATAATCTCCGACCTTTTTATTTTCTCACCTGGCTTGGTCTGCCCAGTACTCTGCATTTCCTAGCTGTTAACACCTTCATTAACCAGATGGTTGGAAAAGGAGAGTGCATTAAATTCAAATAGTGAAAGATTATAGCTTGTGCCTTAGGTAAAGGTTTGGTAGGATGACATTGGTCCAAATGAGGTTAGACTATCTGTTGATTTAATTGTTTACTGGTATTGGGGTACCTGGGTGGCTCAGTTGGTTAAGACTTCAGCTCAGGTCATGATCTCATGTTTTGTGGATTTGAGCTGCACGTCAGGCTCTATGTGGACAGCTCAGAGCCTGAAGCCTACTTTGGATTCTGTCTCCCTGTCTCTCTGCCCTCCTCTGCTCATGCTTTCTCTCTCTCAAAAATAAATAAATAAATATTAAAAAAAATCTACTGATATTATAATAGTACCTTATATTGGAATATCCCTTTCATATTTGTTATTCCATTTAATTTTCATGACAAATCTAGAAGTTACTGTAATATCCTCATTTTTAGACAATAGACGAGATTACTGCTGTGTAATGTGGTACATTAGTTGAAGGTTAATGTTTTTTTAATAAAATAAGTATTTGGCTCAATAAAACTCTTGAACATCCACCATATGTGTTTTGAAAGATTTAAAACTAGGATTTGAACCCAGAACTCCTGATTCAAAATTAATTGCTATTTATATTATCCATGCTTACCTTTTTTGTTGTTGTTGTACTCTATTATATGTTAGTATCTTTTCCCTTTGCCAGAGATATTTAACAAATGACCATGCTAAACTCTCATAGGAAGTTGTGAAATACAAAATAAATGGACTCAGTTCATAAGTAATCACTGAAGAGCTTTGGGATCTCAACAAGAAAGATGTGCTACATTGTAATTATATAAAGAGTAATATAAATTATAATAGAATTTTCTTGATCAATCAGAGATGTAAACACTTATGGATTGGTATATGCCTCTTATTTACAGTAAGTAACCGTTGCCATGTACATGTTGGGATGATGTCAAAGACAGTGGAGAGTAGGAGTAGGAGATTGTGAATTGAATGGACACTTTATCCTAATGTATTTATTCCCTATTAATGTTGTTTCCAGAGAGGAAGCACTCTTTCAGCTGTTGTAGACACAACTTGAATAATAGGTGGAATGAATTGAATAACAAATACTGAAGTGGAAAGTGATTATTGGCTCTTTTCATTATTTAATCTGATGATGAACAGCCTTGGTCACCTCTCCATCTGCTTCTTCTCCAGGGGACAGAGGAGATACAACAGCTGGCAATGAAGCCATCCTTCACCTAGTTGATTATTCAGTTTTAGAGCCTTTATTTAACTGTGGTTGATAATCAGCTTTTTTCCAAGCAGTCTTCACATTGTTTTTCAATAATGGTGACACCCAAGCAAAGCATATGACAGGAATTAATTTGATTGTGTTGTTCAGAAAGTGGTGCATGGGCTCCAAGGGTGCTGCAATTGCAAAGCCCTTGAAGAACCAGGTGAGCTGACTGTTTTTTTTTTAATGGAGAGTGAAGATGGAAAGTTCTGGGGCTGGAGGTGGACCCTGGTCTATTTTTAGATTGCTTTGGATTGCTTGCTATGCATCTTTACTTGCAGCATGAAAGCTGGTTTCTGGAAACACACTTCCCTTCACAATACATATTGTGTTTAGTGTTCTGTAGGGTTTTTATTGAACAAGACCCTTACTTCATAAAAACACTATGATATTCTTATCCCCCATCCTGGATTACTATATACAGGAATAAAATCAATGAATGAATGAATGAATGAATGAATGAATATGTGACTCTGTGAGTAAGGGTGAACTACATGAAGAAAATACAGTGATTTATGTGGGGTTTAAAGGGAAAGTCTTCTGTGTATAATTGATTCCTTTTCTATTAAGGGCTGCTAAATAAACAACACCAAACTACTTTCAATTAAAACAGTGAAATTTTCATGTCTTTTTCATATAAAGGCAACTTTTTGGAAAAAGAGGTACAGACTACATTCTGTTAGGCCCAGACACTTCTTCTGTTTAATTATGATTCAGTAGAGAGTTTTTACATTGAGATATAATTGGCATATTACATTACATTAGTTTCAGGTGTACAAAATAATGACTAAATATTTGTATATGCATATTGTGAGTGACATAGTATAGATTTATCCTTGGCACAAGGAACCGAGCTAAGGCACAGTTGGATCAACATTTGGATCCTCAACTTGGATCAACATTTCAGCAGCTTTGACCTTGCTGTTATTGCTGCATGCTTGTTTTGGCCCCTCTCTCTTTGTAACTAAATATGCATTTTTATCAGAAAGAGTCCTTTGGTGAGATAAAGAATCCAAGGGAGAAGTAACATTGAGTTATTTTGAAACAATTCACTCTTTCAACAAATATTTTTGGGCATTTACTATATGCTGGATACTTCTGAGAACAGAGGAAGCAAAAATGGATTCATTAGTTAAAGCTATTGGGGTTGACCACAGAGGGTTGGGGTTTCTTCAGAACTTCCTATGAGATATCTCACTTCTCACCACCACTACTCCAAAAAAGTTGTCAAAGTATTCTTTCCAACAACCTACAGGACTGGCTATGAGAGGAGTTTGGAGAACACATTTTTCCACATTGCATTATATTTCCCTTGATGTTTTAGTGTTCCTTCTAGATTGACATGTTGGGAAGCAATACTAAAGACCCTTAATCTGCTGTGAACAACTCCTCCTCCTCCTCTTCTTCTTGTTCTTCTTGTTCTCCTTCTCCTCCTTCTTTTCTCAGGACTTAGGTCTCTCGATTGGAACGGTTTTACTTAGGAGTAAGGCATAATGAATTTTCCAATTTAGGAGTTCTCTTTCATCAGAGTGAAGAATGAAGTCCTCGCCTTTCTTCTTTGCCTTCCTTTCTTTCCTCAACCTCTTTAGGATCCTGCACTTTTTTCTCTAACCTCTTCATTGGAACTGCTCTTGTCTAGGTTTTCACTGATTCTTGTGTTGCCAAATGTAATTGGCACTTCTTTGCTTTCATCTCACTTGATCGATGCCACTGCATGCTGCACAGTTAACCATTCCCTTCTCAAAACACTTTTTCTCCTGGGTCATGTGATCACCTCCCCCTCCCCCTTTTTAAATACCTCCTTGGCTATTTTTTTTCAGTCTCATCTACTGGTTCTTCATCCTCTACTTGACATCTCCATTTTAGAGAATCCTGTGGCTTAGTCTTCATCTTCTTTGTCCTTACCTTAGTTGATTTTATAGGTCCCAGGTCTTTATCTTTTGTTTTAACACTTAGACTGTGATGTACCTAGATGTAGTTTTCTTGAATGTGTTCTTCCTGAATCTGTAAATTTTTCTGCTTGCACTATCTTGTAGGTACTGTGTACTAACTGATTATGCCATGGCAGCTCCTTAATCTAGAATTTTTTTTTTCTTTCACGAAACTTAGGAAAGTTTGAGCACTTTTTCTATTATTTTCTTTTGGTCAAATTTCTTTCTCTTCTCCTTCTGGGACCCATACCTTTATGGGAGACCTTTTGAAATTTCCTACAAGTCTTAAGGCTCCTTTAATTTTTTTTAAAGTATTTTTTTCTCTGTTGTTTACATTACATGATTTCTATGATATCTATCTTCAGATTCTCTGAATCTTCTTTGTCTGTCTCACCCTACTCTAGATTCTATGAAGTTATGGTCCATGTCTGTCTTGTTCACTGCTGTCTCCACGGTCTACAATAATCCTGGAAGTGCTAAATAAAGCACTATTGAATAATAGTGATTGAAAAATAAAGCACTTTGTTTCATTTCACTATAAATGAAACAAAGAGTGTGCAGTCATTTGGAAAGTAATGTCTAAGGAGAAGTTGAACTTGGGCAATGGCAATTAGGAGGAAGAGAAGACAGACCCAGGAAGGTACCTTATCATGAATCCTACTATCAGATCAGTTTAAAATTCAATAGAAGTAAATTTTCTCAAGGCAGAGAGTGAATGAGTTAGGCATAATAGGACTCATTGACTCTAGCAGATGGCTTCATCAGGGCTCCTAAAGGTCACTATTACATTAATGGGAGCTCAAGGCTCATCTCTGATATACAAGTGACCAAGCATTTACTTCCTTCTAAACATTAAATATTTAAAATTTTCATTTCATCCATCCACGGAATCAGTCAAGCAAGAACAAATTACTATCCTTACTGAGAATTGGTTTGGGGGCCAGACCCTAGAGATACAGAGGTGATTATGTTGTGAGACTAGTAGAGTCAGACATTCAAACAATCAGTGCCATTCAGCATGATAAAATACTCTAATAGGGGATGTGCCGAGCTCTCGCTTTGAGAATAAGTGTAAAAGATTCACAGAGCATTTTGAAGGGAGATGCTTGAGTTGTGATGTATAAAGGACAGGTGAGGGGCGCCTGGGTGGCTTAGTTGGTTAAGCATCCGACTTTTGCTTAGGTCATGATCTCGTGGTTCGTGGATTCGAGCCCCGCGTGGGGCTCTGTGCTGGCTGCCAGCTCAGAGCCTGGAGCCTGTTTCAGTCTGTGACTCCCTCTCTCTCTGACCCTCCCCTGCTCACGCTGTCTCTCTCTCTCTCTCTCCTAGAAATAAATTAAAAAAAAAAAAGTTAAAAAAAAAATAAAGGACAGGTGAAAGCCTTTCAGAGACCAAGGGGAAGGCCTGTCTGCAGATTCATGTGGGGAAATTAGTAAGAGGTTCATAACCTGTGGGAAAGTTCCAGCAGTCTATGGTGGATGTAGCAACCTTGATCCACATAGATTTATCTTGACCTCCTCAACTTCAAGAGACTAAACATGAAACAGGGCTTAGAACACAAAATGCCCAATAAAAGTTAGCAATAGTAATGTACTTAATCATCATTGTTAGTGTAATGGCAACTGGACAGAGCATGAACTCAGGAGAATCTTTTCTACTTCTTGTTATCAGTTGCTCAGTTGGGAGGTACTAAGGGGAGAGAGGCTATAATTTTTCAAGGTCTTTGCTCCTCTCCTTTTCCTCGATATAATGAATATAGTGATGCTCCTTAACTACTTCATTATTTTCTGCACCTGCGTGGTATTCATGTCTTGACCAAATTTGTCATGAATTTTTCTTGTCTTCATTACTTACTTTCTATATTTTGTAATGGAGAAATATTAGTTCCCGTTTCTTCCATGAAAAAAATCTATAGTGTTTTTCCCTATGAAGGTCGATAGATAGCTTCTGTAAAGAAGTGAAAGACAGAAAGATGTTTTGAATTTGAAAGAGACATCATTCTTATTGGCTTTGCCTTTCCTATTTGCACATTTGGCACTATTTTCTGTAATAACAACAACCAGAAAGAGAAATCTGTAGTATTAAAGAATTAGTATAAGTAAGCAGTTAGATTGATTTTTGGGCTTATGTATTGGAACCATGCTTCCATTATGATTGAGTGAGGTATGCTGTTTCTAGGTAACAGAGAAGGAAAAGCTTGGAAGCTCAGAATCACAATTTTATAATTCTCTAACTTTGTAAGGTACCATATAAAAGAACTTCAGGCCTAATTATACTGGAACAATGTGTGCTCTGTTTTAATCCTGAACTGAGATAACAGTCATTGGGAAGATTATTTCTGTCTTAACCCAGAAGAAGAAGAAATCTATAAGCTCATTAAAACAATTTAAGGTCTTTGAATGAAGGCAGTAAAGAAGTTATACTAGTAGAAGATTAGTTTTGTGTTATTTCAAGTTAATGTGAAGTGACTTGAAGACAGAAAATGCAAAAAGTTTTGAATCTGAGGAAAACTAATTAACTGCAAGGTAATTGAAAAAGCAAGAGTGATTCATTTGTGTCATTTTTTCCTTTTGATCAATCACTACCAATGTAGCATCTTGATCAAAAGAAACTTGAGAACAATTTTCAATTGTATTTTAACAAATTAAAAATATTTTTTCTTATTTTGAAAATGTTATGTTACATGTTTATTAATATACTGAATTTGGGGCTCCTGGCTGGCTCAGTTGGAAGAGCATATGAATCTTGATCTTGGGGTCATGATTTAGGGCCCCATGTTGGGTGTATAGATTATTAAAAAAAAANTTATTTATTTCTGAGAGAGAGAGATATAGAGACAGCATGAGTTGGGGAAGGTCAGAGAGAGAGGCAGACACAGAATCTGAAGACAGGCTCCAGGCTCAGAGCTAGCTGTCCACACAGAGCCCAATGTGGGGCTTGAACCCACGAACCGTGAGATCATGACCTGAGCTGAAGTCGGACGCTTAACCGACTGAGCCACCCAGGCGCCTCTAAAACATTTTTTTAATGTTTATTTATTTTCAAAAGACAGAGACAGAGTGCAAGCAGAGGAGGTGCAGAGAGAGAGAGGAAGACACAGAATCTGAAGCAGGCTCCAGGCTCTGTGCTGTCAGCACAGAGCCCGACATGGGGCTCGAACCCACGAACTGTGAGATCATGACCTGAGCTGCAGTTGGAGGCTTAACTGACTGAGTCACCCAGGCACCTCCCATTTTTTTTTTTTAAACTCCAGCACAATTGAGTAATTAAGTACAATTTTGATAGTGATATTCAGTGTTGACTTTTTTTTTTTCCTAAGGAGTGAGATAATAGGATGCACAGGAGGGAGCAAAGATGGTCAGTTATGTAAAAAAAAAAAGCATGTGACAAATACTAATCTGCAACATCACTTTTAATGATTTTGTAAATTATACTGTTTTAAAAACAAATCTCCAGTTGTTGGTCATTTAGGTTGTTCTTCACTTTAACCACAATGTTTAATATTGTGATAAACAGTTTTTAAATGTTTATTTAATTATTTCCTAACAATAAGTTTCTAAATATAGAATTACTTTACTAAAGAGGTTTTCCTACAATAGCTGTACATTGACTTTAGGCCGTTGCCATATTTCCCCCTGAAGTATCATACATGTTGGTATTACTATTATAATAGTTCAAGAGATTGTCCATTTTCTACAATTTAGGCCAAGATCTTTGAAAGAAATCAGTGTCAGTTTGATGGTAGAGAAACATTATCATTGTTTCATTTACATTTTAAAACTGAATAATGAAGTTGAACATTTTTATAATCTTATATAGACCATTTGAATTCCTTCTCTTTATGTCTGTCTCTTGATTATATGTATTTTTCTTATTGAATTAATAAGAATTATGACATTATTTTTATCTCATGCATGTTATAATTTCTTCCTCATATGTTGTATACTTTTAATTTTATGTCATGTGTTCACACATAGGGATTCTTATAAAGTCAGATTTCTCAATTCTTTTCTTTATTTTTCATGCTTATAAAAATAAATTTTCTAAATAAAATTTCCACTTTCATATTTTATAAGTAATTCCCTAAGCTGTAATTTAGCATTCATGTGGCTCCATTTTTATTTTTATTTTTCTTTAAAAATTTTTATTTATTTCTAGGAGAGAGAGAGAGAGACAGCACGAGCAGGGGAGGGTCAGAGAGAGAGGGAGTCACAGACTCTGAAACAGGCTCTAGGCTCTGAGCTGGCAGTCAGCACAGAGCCCGACGCGGGGCTCGAACCCAAAACCGCGAGATCATGACCTAAGCGAAAGTCGGACGCCTAACCGACTAAGCCACCCAGGCGCCCCCATGTGGCTCCATTTTTAAAATGTGTATCTTTAACACGCTCCTGTTTATTTGGGTGTCTAGAATAAGATAGGCACTAAATTAATTTTTTTTAACCAAATTGCTATATAGCTAACAGAAAACCAACTCTTAAAATTGTATCTTCTCAAAAAAGAAAGAAAGAAAGAAAGAAAGAAAGAAAGAAAGGAGGGAGGGAGGGAGGAGAAGCCCCGCTCACGGTCTTGCACGCTGTGGGATGGACGATCGATGCGGGATGCTACAGGCTCTGGCCAGGGTGTACCTAGTTGTCCACTCAGTGCAGGGGGGCATGGTCTTGTCACCGTTCCCAACATGCCCACAAAGAGGCGGATGGCAATGCCAGGAAGCAGGACATGGGTGGCATATTTTATCAGATCATGACCATCACCAACCAGAGCTCGGATGAGGCAAAAGCAAAGGCACATGCCCTGGACTGTCACAGAATGGAGCCTGCACTCTTTGGCCTCCTGTATGAGATCAAAGAGAAAACAGGTCTCAGCATCAGAGGGGACCAGAAGGAAGACCCTCCCGATCCCCAGCTAATGTGACTGGACAATATGCTTTTCGCAGAAGGGGTTTTAGGTCCCGAGAGGTTGGGGATCTGTGGCAGCAGCCGGGGCAGCCTCTGGAGGTGTTGAACACTCAGGTTATGGACCCAGATTGACCCAGATCAGACAAATCTATCACACAGAACTGCAGAAATGTGAACAGGTCAGCAGCCACTACTCTCATAGTTCGGCAGAAACACTCTATTGCTCTTCTATTACACTGAACTAACCAGTTCTGAGGGCTGTGAGGGGAAGGTGTCAACAAAAAGAGCAAAATAAATAAGGTCAATGCAAAACTCCGCCCCCCACATAAAATTCTATTTCAACCAGCGTTAAATGCTACTTTTTCATATGCTACATTCTGAAGTCTGCTTCAGTTTTTAAAAAAAATTTCCAATTCTAATTCAAAAATCTGTCTCTGTTTTGTTTGTTTTTGTTTTTTGCTTTAGCATTACATTGTACTATTTACTATAGCTTTATAAAATATCTCTTAGGATCTGGTTGGGTAAGTTTCCTTTTATTACCACTACTTTTTCCCAGAAACATCTTAATCAATGTGTGCATTTAATCTTTCAGGAGAAATTTAGGGTCTCTCACACACATACCCCCAATCTTATTAAAGTGGCATTAAATGTATAGATTACTTTAGGGATAATTTACATCTTTACAATATTGCGTCTTTTAGTTCAGGAATTGGTGTGCTCTCTGCTTATTCTAGTCGTCTTTTATGTTCTTTAGGAGGGTTTTATCATTTTTAAAAATGTTTATTTATTTTTGAGAGAGAGAGACAGAGAGTGAGCAGGGGAGAGGCAAAGAGAGAAGGAGACACAGAATCTGAAGCAGGCTCCAGGATCTGAGCTGTCAGCACAGAGCCTGATGCAGGGCTCGAACCCATGAAGGGTGAGATCATGACCTGAGCTGAAGTCGAACGCTTAACCGACTGAGCCACCCAGGCGCCCCAAAACTTTTTTTTTTAAAATAAGGAATTGGCTCATGTGATGATGGAAGTTGATAAGTCCTAAGATCTGTAGTTGGCAAGTTGTTGACCCCAGAGAGTTGCTGGTGTAGCTCTAGATGAAATGCCTGCAGGCTTGAGACCGAGAAAGAACAGTTTGAGTCTGAAGGCAGAGAAGAACTGAAGTCCCAGCTGACGCCAGTCAGGCAGAAGGAATTCCCTCTTACTCATGGGATGGTCACTTTTGGGCTGTTATGGAAACTGGAGCATTTCCCATTACACTGTTGCTTTTCCGAGACCCCCTCTGGCAGCTCCCAGTGGGAGCCTTAATCTGGAGGTATGTTTAAGACTTTGGCTTAACCTGGGGTTTTTCACTGTCATTCTGTATGTTTCTAGATGACAGTTTTGGCTTAGTAGCTTGAGTGTTTGCAGACTCCTTTTATTTCTTCCAGTTCCATGAGAATCCTCTTGAGCTTTTCATAGACTTGGAATTTTAGTATAAACAGAGTATGTCCAAGTATATCCATGAATCAGTGTGGAAAGCAGGGATTCAGTGAGAGAGGGACAGAGGAGAAAAGAAAAGCTCATTTTCAGCTTGCTCTTAAATCTAGCACCTTTTAGCTCCCTGGTCTCCATGCCTTAGATACCCTCTCATATATTATCTGACTTGGCATTTGGTACTACTCTCCATCCTGGAGGAATCCTTCTAGAAGCAGTTCTGGGTAGGATCCAAAGTCAGTCATATCACCATAGTATCACAAATAGCATACAGCCACTGCAAAACGATACAAGATATGTCATGTTTTATTTTATGTTTCTAAATGAAATCAAACCTGGCTTTAAACTACGCTAGCTATGGTTGGTAAAGAATTATAATGTTCATTTTTATGGGGGTTCTCTTTTGCAAGGATCTCGGTAGTTATGTGGGAAAAGAAGAAAGGACCTGACCCTAATTCTGGTGGTGATCACCATCATTGGTATCATTTCTTTTGTTCCTGGATGCTCCAGTTGAGACTCGGTCCTTTATGTTTGTCAGGCTTTACTTTTAGACTTGCCTATGATAATGCCATTAAGATCCCTTCTTGCAGGCTTGACCATGGTGATGCTACACAACCTCCTACTTGTCTGCACTTATGTCTTCCTTCCCCAAATGTTCTCACATGACCTCCCAGGTTCTAGAACTCTAGCCCTTAGGGAGAGGTCAGGTCTCTCTTCCTGTTGTTGCATCTGTCCTCTCCTTGGAAATTTCTCCTAAATTATTGTCCTGTTAACTCCTCCCCGAGAGTAACAGAAACCAGCCTTCAAAGACATAGAGCCCAGCTCCCTCATGGGAGGGGAAGGGAATTCTCCCCTTAAGACTTAATTCTTTTGGCTAATGAGTTCCCAACATCCTACCCTTAAATTAAAAGCATGTTAATTCTCAATAATTCATTCTATTCCAGAATTTCTATAGTCCTTTAGGAGGAAATGGTAAACAGTGGATTTTGGACACTTTTGACTACAACCTACCATAAGAAATAAACCTCTTGCCACATTGATCAAGAAAATAAGAGAGAAGACAAATGAGTAATATCAAGAGTGGAGGGGACATCACTATAGATCCTGGAACACATGTATATGTGCCCATGTATGTGCTCATATACGTAGTAAACTGACCAGTTCTTATAAGCTTGAAAGACTTGAAGACACTAAGAGGTGAAGTTATATACTGGAGTCAAAGGCCTCTATTTATAGCTCTGGTAATAATTTTGAGCACATCTCTCAACTGCAGTGGGCCTCAGCTTTATTGTCTATAAAAGAGGAAATCAACCTGTACCATAGGCCCTGAGGCCCGAAGGGATCATGTACACAGAATCCCATACAAGTTATAAAGTCCCATTTACATGTGAGGTAGTTTTCCTACAGTTATTATTATTAGCGAAGTTTGGTCAAATAGCTCTTGGTCAAATAGTTTGGAAAGCCTAGCCAGCCCAACTGCTTGAGATTAATATTGTTTCCTTGACCTTTAAAACAAAATCTGTCTGAAGGGTTGGACAGAAAGAAGAAAGATCATATCAAAAGAGGTAGAAATTTCAAGGATGTTTTCCCTCTGAGGGGCTTCCAGATGCATACCGAGCAAGGGTTTTGATTTCTACATCCTACATCTGCGTGCTCCCAGGAGCAGAGAAGCAGAGCTTTTTGCTTGCATAGTAGAGTAATAACTTGCACATAAAAATGCTTTTTGCCATATGGTCGAGGAAGTCACAGCATGATGAGGAGTGCTAAGCACTCCCTTCTAATGCTTACCTTATTGCCATGGAATGGGCGATAGGGTGCTGTTGATGCACTTGTCCAGAGATGTGACTGAAGCTCTGTGAAGAAGTAACTATAGGGATGTAGGCGCACAAGTTTTATAATTCTATAGTTCTGTAGTCCAAAGCAATAGCTAAAGAGGACACAAATCACCTAATAGGGACTGTGGACTGAAAGGGCTTTCAGACCAATCTCTCTTGTTTCTGGTTTCCTCTGATTCTCTAGCTCACTGCTCCCTCAGTTTCCAGCTTTCCAAGGTTACTGCACCTTCTGTGTTTCCCACAGTTCATCATCACTCTCACCCCAGGTGGTGGAATCTGGAGAGGAAAGTACAGGTGGCAGAAAAACTCTGGCACCTTCTCTTTTGCTGTTTTACATATGTATGTGTCTATTATGAGCAGCCCCCCTGCCATTTGGGGTAGGTCATTAAGGTGTTTACTTGGAATAAATCTGACAAACCCCTGCCTGCTTCTTGGTTATTATGATGCATCAGCTTTAATCAGAAGCAGCAAGGACACACTACTCCCGTCCCTTGAGAATAGCAGGTGTATTATCTTATGGGATTTGCTGAGCACATTAGAAGTGTCCTTCGGCAATGTGGTAGGTATAGCTCTGTACTAGGAGAAAGAGAAGTGAATCAAATCATCTACAAACTGAGTAGTATATGAGCACCCCATAGTAAATTGGGTACAGCAATAAAAAGGGGAATGGGTTGACTACAGTAATGCTATCAAAACATCACCCCAAGTTTCAAAACCCCTTTATGTTCCTCCCCAGAGAAATGTCACATTTAAGGAAAAAACTTTCTTGACTCACACTTGTTTAATATTTTAAGGACTTTAGGGGCTTGGTCTAAGAATCTTCTTTTAAAAAATCCCTCATCCTATCATTTTAATACTCCAAATCTCTTGGGATTTTCTTGCACTTTTGCTTGAGCAGACCTATCTCATCCATGCCACTTTGTCCCTGCCATCTTGGTCCCTTAGTTATGTGCAGCTTTGCAAGATAGGCTTCTCACAAGTCACATCTTTTCACCATGCAAAGCCTTCTGGGAGGTGTAGTTCTTTTCTCTGATGGCTATTCTCTTCAGAATCTGCCCATGCAACTTCCTCTTTTCATTCCTCAGAGAGCTGGGTACAAGGAAAAATCTGAGGGGCAAAGGAATTGGAGAAATTCCAATTTATTCTACATTTATTTATTTATTCTACATTTATAACTGAATCCTATAATGATTCAATTATCACACTGTTGTTGACTGACCATTTGGCATATTGCCTAGACTGGTGGTTGTTGTTGTTTTGGCTTATCTTTCCTTATTAGGAATATTTAGCTCCACAGAGTTTAGAAATTAGAAGATATAGTGAGCTCAACCTTGCACATTTTGGTTATGATTTTTTGTAGAAATTACACTTCAGAGACAACTAGTGACCAGTCTGTTTTCTGAATATAGATGTAAAAGTTCTAAAAGCATTATCAAATTGAATCTTACAATATCATGACCAAGTAAAGTCTATGCCAGATACATTGATTTCAAAAGGCAACATCTATTTCTTCCCTACCCGCCCCCCCGCCAAGTCATTTTATTTTATTGTGTAAAGAACACTTAACATAGAGCTACCTTCTTAGCAGATTTTTAAGTGTCATGTTGGCAATGTCCATTTCTGAGTAAATCTCTTACAAAAGTAGAAAGAGAAGAACAAATTATTTTTAGAGCACAAATAGTAATGAGAGAGGGTGTTCACTATTAGAACAATGTATTATTAAGCTATAATGATTAAAGCACTGTGTACAGATTCAATGACAGATAAACATAGATGAAGAAAATAGAGTAAAAAGTCCAGAAATGGACCCAAGTATATATGAGTGTTGTAAGTAATAAAGAAGTCTTTTTAAAAAAATAGTTTATTGTCAAGTTGGTTTCCATATAACACCCAGTGCTCATCCCCACAAGTGCCCTCCTCCATGCCCATCACCCCCCTCCCCCCCACACCCATCAGTCCTCAGTTTGTTTCTCAGCATTCAAGAGTCTCTCATGGTTTGCCTCCCTCCCTCTCCCCCACTATTTCCCCCATTATCCTCCCCGACGGTCCTCCATAAAGTTCCTCCTAATCCTCCTATGTGTGCAAACATATGGTAGCTGTCCTTCTCTGCCTGACTTATTTCGCTCAGCATAACACCCTCAAGTTCCATCCATGTTGCTACACATGGCAGATTTCATTCTTTCTCATTTAATTGGTGGGTAAAGGATGGCTATTTCAACAAAATGTGTTGGAACCATTGGTGAAACATTTGCTAAGAATGAAGCTGGATCACTTCTGTCATTCATGCAATAAGCTTTAAAAGGAAAAGAAAATGTGAAAAGAAGAGCAAGAGGAAAGAAGAAGTTGAAGAAGCATGAGAAGGAAGAGGAGGCAAATAACATAAGCAGGAGACAAGGAGGTAGAAGGCTGAGTGGGGCCTCTAGTATCTAGAATTGGGGGAAAACCACAGAGAACACATAACCACCTTGAGGCAGACACAATCTTCAATACAGAAATTCCTTTATGATTCCCAGATGTTTAGAAAGTTTAGGTTCTGATGAGTCATCTTTTGGCAACAGAGAATTACGGGTTTTTGGTTGAAAGATAATATTATAGCCATGAATGAGTGCAAGCAGTACTGGGTGGAGATACCAAAATGAGGTTTGGAGAACATTAAGGAAAATCAGCTTTTTCATTTTCCTGTGGAGTTTTCCTGTATAGTGGGCAGGCAAGTAATTTATAGGGGTTTATTACTGAATCTTGTTTTGTCTACCTTTCTTCTGACATTGTGCCGTTCATATGCTGACTGGCCCCCACAGATTGGGGATACACCTCCCCCATTCCCAAGCCGTTCTTGTTCTTATCTTGTGTTCTTAGCTCTGCACTCCTTGTCTTGCAGTTCTGGCTACTGCCTGACTATAGTCCCAAGATCCCCTGGTCTGAACCTGTTTCCCCAACAGACTTAGACTTCATGGGCTCATGGCTCCCAACACTTCCGTGGTTCCAGAAGTACCCAACTGCCAACCACAGTTCCATAATCTCAGGCTAATTGGTTGTGACCAAGCCACCCTTCCTTGCCACCTCACTCCAGCTCTATTCCCTGCACTGTTTTGTACAACGGGGGTGAGGTTCTGACAAATTTAATATAATCAGCACCTTACACTCACAGTTTTGTGTCTTTAAAATGCTATGAATGTGCTGATACTTTTTAGATTTCAAGGTCTATAATCAAACCTACTATCTTTGGCATCACAGAAACATCCTTATTGTCACTTCACACCTGCCCCTCTGCTACAAGCTTAAAAATCTAGGGACTTTGAACTAGTGATATGTATTTTTAGTACTTTCTGGTTTCATTTGCTTACATTTTTCAGACTCTTAAGATATTTCATCCTTTTGAGTCTGATTCAGAGTGCTCTTGAGTTTGCTGTGGGACAGAGAAGGGATGAGAAGAGCCCCTTCCTCTCAGAAGTCTTGTTCTACCATCTGGTTACAAACCCTGTTTCCTGCTGTGGTGTGTGTTCAAGGCCTCACTACGAGTGTAATTTGTGTCAGTCCACTGCCTCCCAACAACACCCTCCAGCTTCGTTTGCTTAATGAGAGTACGTTCGACGTGAGATGTTTTATTTCTAGCAAATGTGTAGTTGTGTTTCAAAACGCTCTGGAGTTTCTGAAATTTCTCTGGGGAGTTTAAGGAGATTTTTAGTTTCCTCTCAGGCAGTTAAAGTCATCTTCTAATAAGCTCAGTTGTTGCTTTCCACACCTGTTTCTGAGATCTTAAATGCAGTGGTTTGGAAAATACCACCCATTTATGGGGTTTAATCAGATGGCAGTCTCTGAATGGCTGCTGGGTTGGTGGCAGCGGCACCATCTTGAGGGACGATGATTCATCAGCATCATCGTTACAAGGGTGTATAGATTCAGATTCATCTCTCACCTTAAATTGGGCAGGGAGAGAGGGAAAGGGTGGGAAGGGTAAGAGATGATGACCAAAAGGGACAGCAGAGTGGGACTTGTGTAGCTGGAGTCTTCTTTTGGGCAGTCAAGGGAAAGGCCCACTCTTGCTTAGGTGTCATGGTTTCTTCATGCAAGGCAGCAGGATTTGGTAATGAAAACAGTGCTGATATATATCCCTTCCTATGTGCTAGGGCATTGTCCTAAGCTCTTGATAGTAGATATCATTTAGTAGAAAGTTCATGGGCTTTGAAGACAGACACATCTGGATTTATACTTGTATGTTGTAGTCCTGGGTGAATGACTTTTCTAAACCTGTTTCTTTACATATAATCTGACCCTGAGGGGCAGTAAAAGAACCTTCTGTAACAATAGCCCATGACAGGCCCTTCGTGGCAATTTTGTTTCATGATCCTTCATTGATTTCTCTTTATGTGGGTTTGGTACACCTCATCTCAGCCCCAGACATGACCCTTTCATGCCCCTGTAAATTATACTTGTCCTTCTTTACACATGATCTAAACATATTACTCTCCTTGGTTTAATGACTCTGTTTGGCTGCCCCTACTCCTGTGCACATCTACATGTCTATCTTGAAATGCAATTCCTTGTAGAGGGCAGTAGTCAGCTCTCTGCCACATCTCTGCAGGGTCAACCTGTGGCCAGGCAGAGTTAAGATAGATTTGACAATGATCTCAGTTTCCTAATGGAGATAGTGAGAATGCATGCATACCTTCCCAGTCAAAACTGGCTTTCTGTTGGTTGCCTCAAGAATTGTGGTGAGCGTTGCATAACTTACAAAATTGTTGAATCACTGTGTTGTACACCAGAAACCACTATAACATTGCATGTCAACTATACTTCAAAAAAATGTCAGTACAATAAAAAAAAGCCAATTCAGGCATATATATGTGTATATTGAGAGGAACATGTGTACCTGTGGTGGTGAATTTACATGCTGGATATTTAGGTATTTATTTAGAATGTTACATGTGCCAGGTATTGTTCTAGGCACTGGGCAAATAGCAGTGAACAAAACAGACAAAATTCCCTGCTCATATTTACCTCACATGCTGTATGTAGCTAGGAGTAAATAAGTAACACATAGAGCGTGTCACATGGAGATGGGCTATAGAAGAGTCACTTAGAGAAATGGAATGCATGGAGAATGCTGGAGTGAGTTGAGGGGTTATAATTCAGTTAAGGCCTCCCTGAGAGGTCAACTCTGAGCAGAGTTCCAAAAATGTGAGGAAGTGAGTCCTGCAGACATGTGAGAGGGAATTTCAGGCCAAGGGAAGGGCAAGTGCAAGGGCCTGGAGGAGGGCCTTGGTTGAGAAATATGAAAGAGGATGGTGGGCTGGAGCAGAGTGGGTAAGGTGAGTTGGGGGAGGGGTGATAGACTATGGAGTCAGATCATGTGGGGCCTTTGTAGGCCCTTGTAAGACTTTGCCTTTTACTCAGTGAGAGATGGGGGCCACTTGATGGTTTTGAGCAGGAGAGGGGCATGAGTCAACTTGTATTTTTAAAGGATCACTTTGACACCTGTTCTAAGGAGAAATTGAGAAGGGGTGAAAACAAAAGCAAGGAGACTGGTTAGGAGTCAGGGTGAGAGATGGTGTATTAGAAGTAGTGCACGTGTGAGATGTGGTCAAGTTCTGGATCTATTTTCAAGGTAGAGCTAATGAGATCTGTGGATGTGCAGTGAGAGAAAGCAGGGATGTCAAAGTGGAGAAGGGCAAGGAGAAATGTTGCCTGTTGCTCAAGAAGGCAGAAGTAGAGACAAAGAATGTCATTAAATGTGATAAAGTCAGCTCAGGACTTAAAGAAACAGCAACCCCAAACTGTCACTCAAAGCTGTCCAGTGAAGAAACGGGCCATAGATAGTACCTATGACTGGGTTCCTCAAAAACTTAAGTTCCAAGAACAGGTAATGGGCTGGTTTTAGCCCATGGCTGTAGTCTGCTTATTGCTGGACTAGAGGGTCACCAGAGGTCCCTTTCACCTCCAAAATGCTGCTAATCCCTGAATTTAAAAAATCATCTTTATTATGTGTGTATCTAAGTATAGACATTCAAGATCCGAGCACAGACATTGTACACTTCATTTTGGGGTTATTAACAAACTCCATTGACCAAGGAGAGCTCTTTGTTTCTATGACTATGCAGTATTTTTAAAATGTTAATAATTCCTTATGAAATACATTGTTCATGCTATAAAAATTGGAAGATACCTCAGAAGTCGCCTTCATTCTAAGAAGAGAAAACATATCACTTATTATGTCACCAAGCAGAGGCAGCCATGGTTAAGATTTCTTGAATAGTTAATACCAAAATCTATACTGTGTACCCTTCCAGACTTCTTCATTTAGGGCAGTGGTTCTTAACTGGGAACAGTTTTGATCATCACCCTCATGCCCTAGTACATTGGCGATGTGTGGAGATGTTTTGAGTAGTTATAACTGGGGCGGGGAGAGCTAATAGCTAGAAGCCAGAGATGTGCTGAACATTTTGCAGTGCACAGGCCAGCCCCCACAACAATGACCTGGTCCAAATGTCAGTAGTACTGAGTTTCAGAAAGCCTTATTTAGATCTATTAGACATGCTGTTTAAAAAAAATTTTTTTTTACATTTATTTATTTTTGAGAGACAGAGTACAGGCAGGGGAGGGGCTGAGAAAGAATAAGACACAGAATCTGGAGCAGGCTCCAGGCTCTGAGCTGTCAGCACAGAGCTTGAAGTGGGGCTCGAACTCACCAACCATGAGGTCATGACCTGGGCCAAAGTTGATGTTTAACCGACTGAGCCACCCAGGTGCCCCTAGACATGCTGATTTTTAAAAGTTTCCATTTGGTTGAAATATAATATCACATTAGTTTTAGCTGTACAACATAGTGATTCAACATCTTTGTACGTTATGTTATGCTCACAAGAATAGCTGTCATCTGTCACCATACAGCACTATTACAACACCGTTGACTATATTCCCTATGCTGTTCCTTTTATTCCCATGACTTATGCATTCCATAACTGGAAGCCTGTATCTCCCACTCCCTTCACCGATTTTGCCCATCCTCCACCCCCTTCCCTCTGGCAACCATCCATTTATTCTCTGTATTTATGGGTCCAATTTTGCTTTCTGTTTGTTTATTCATTTATTTTATAACTGTACTTTTATTAAAAAACAAGAACGGAACCACAGGTATATACTATTTTGTAATATTTCCCCTGGCAGAGCAACAAACATCTACCTACCTATCCATGTATATAAACTTCTGTTGTTATTGAAGCCGGTATAATCCCTTCCTTCATATGGATGTATTATGATTTTAAAAACCTCTTCCTAATTTTCAGATATTTAGGTTATTTCCAGGTTTTTTTTTTGTTTTTGCTTTTGTGATCATAAACAATAGTAGGAAGAGAATTCTTGTACACTAGTATTTATGCATATGATAATTTTTATACCCCAATGACACATTGTGCCCAGGATAGGGTGGGTACTTGATAAATGTACCCCAAGCCTGAGCGTCCGTGTCTGTCTCACTCCAATGCTCCTACAGTATTTGTGGCCAATTCTCTGCATGCTCCCTTGGCCAAGGAGCCTTATTTTACCTCAAGTCCTAAAAGGTGGACCAGATATATGTGTGCCAGGGGTGTGGCTGAACTGAAGAGAAGGTACAAACATTGGAACAGAAGCTTATGGTAGCCAGTGTAGTTCACTGAATGACTCAGATTCCATTTAAAATCTCCATGCCCTGGCACAACGCACTGGACTGGTTCTGGGGGCGTGGACCAGGCCAGAGGAGACCTGGGTTGATATCTGACAATGTAGGATGCAGGAAGAAGCCATGGCCAGATTTTCTAAATTATGAACACTTATGCTATGCATCCTATATGCTTATTAGAACAAGGAGGGAGCAATTTGATACAGTTTTAGAGCCAAATTTTGATGTTTGTCATGGTACTAGGAACATCGTCAGTGCACAGTAAATGCTTAGGGAAGGATTGAGTCTGAGGATCTTACCTCTCTATAATTTTCTTCTGAAATCATGACCTGAACAAACCCTTTGAGCCTTCACTATCTTATCTCTTTTATTTTTATGTGTTTTTTTTCCCCCTTTTTACTCTGTGGAAGAGTCCTTTAGAACCTATATTATGACACATTGAGTTTTTAATGACTTTTTATCATATCTATAATTTCCAAGAGTTATTTCTTATTTCCCTATCTCACTGAAGGTGAATATAATAGTTTAGTTTTTTTGTAGACAACATATAGTTGGGTTTGTTTTTTAGTCATTATGATAGTCTTTGTCTTCCAATTGGTATACTTATCCCATTCACATTTAAAGTAATTACTGTTGGGGCACCTGGGTGGCTTAGTCGGTTAAGTGTCCGACTTTCGCTTAGGTCATGATCTCGTGGTTCGTGGGTTCGAGCCCCGCGTCGGGGTCTGTGCTGACTGCCAGCTCAGAGCCTGGAGCCTGTTTCGGTCTGTGACTCCCTCTCTCTCTGACCCTCCCCTGCTCACGCTGTCTCTCTCTCTCCTAGAAATAAATAAAAATATTAAAAAAAAAATAAAAATAAAGTAATTACTGCTATAGTTGGATTAATATCTACTATATGTACAGCTGTTTCCTCTTCATTGTCCTTATTCTTTGTTTCTTTTTATTGTCTTCTAATTTTTCTACCTTCTCCAGTTTCTTTTTTTTTTAATGTTTGTTTATTTTTGAGAGATAGAGACAGCGCATGAGTGGCAGAGGAGGTGAGAGAGGGAGACACAGAACTCATAGCAGGCTCCAGGCTCTGTGCTGACAGCTCAAACCCACAAACTGTGAGATCATGACCTGAGCTGAAGTCAGATGTTTAACCAACTGAGCCACCCAGGCGCCCCTACCTTCTCCAGTTTCAACTGGGCATTTTATATGATTGCATTTTCTCTTGTCTTCATATATCAACTATATTCTTTCAAAATTTTTCTTAGTAGTTGCTCTACAGTTTGCAATATACATTTACAATTAATTCAATTCCACTTTTAAATAACTCTATACTAGATCACAGGTAGTGCAGGCACCTTATAACAAAGAATTCCCAATTCTTCCCTCCCATTCTTTATGACATCATTGTCATTTATTTTACTTACCCACAAGCTATAATTATCAAGTACATGATTACTATTATTATTTTGTACAAATTGTTGGATCAATTAAAAACAAGAAAAAGACTTTAGGGGCACCTGAGTGGCTCAGTCAGTTGAGCATTCAACTCTTGATTTTGGCTCAAGTCATGGTCCTGGGGTCATGGGATTGGACCCCACATTGGAATTCTGTCTCCCTCTGCTCCTCTTCCCTACCTGTCTCTAAAATTAAAAAAAAGGAAAGAAAAAAAGAAAAAAGATTTTATTTCTATTTATTCCTTCTCTAGTGTGTGTGTGTGTGTTTGATTTTATGCATATCCAGGTTTCCGACCTGTGTCGTTTTCCTTCTCTCAGAAGAATGTCTTTTAACATTTTTTGCAAGGCAGGTCTAGATGACAAATTCTTTCAATTATTGTCTGTCTCAGAAAGTCTATTTCTCTTTCACTTTTGAAGGATAATATTGCTGGATCCAGAATTCTAGGTTTGTATTTTTATTTTTGTTTTTTCATTTTTCCCCTTTCTTGTTTGTTTGCATGATTTCTGAAAAGAAGTCCAGTGTAATTCTTATTGTTGTTTCTCTGTGGGTAGGTAGGATACTCCCTGCTTTGGTTCTTTCAAAATTTCCCTTTTGTCTTTGATTCTCTGCAGTTTGAGTATGATAAGCGTAAATGTGGATTTTGGGTATTTATACTACTTGGTGTTCTTTTGATCCAGGTGCATCCTGGATCTGTGGTTTGATGTTTGTCATTATTTTTGGAAAATTCTCAGGCATTACTACTTCAAACATTTTTGTTTTTCTCTTTTTCTTCTTTCTGATATTTCTATTGTATATACATTAGACTTTCTGTAAGTGTCCCACAGCTCTTGGATATTCTCTTCTCTTTCTTTCTGTTTTCTATCTGCATTTAAGTTTTGGAAGTATCTCTTGACAGACATATATTCAAGATCATTGATTTTTTTCCTAGCCATGTCTAGTTTACTGATAAGCTCAGTAAAGGCATTCTTTATTCATGTTACAGTGATTTTAGTCTGGGCATTTTCTTTTCATTCTTTATGAGTTTGTGTCTCTAGGGTTACATTATCATCTATTTTTGCATGTTGTCCACTTTTTCCATTAGAGCCATAGAATATTAATTATAGTTATTTTATTTTTTCATTTTTTCATTTTATTTATTTTTGAGAGAGAGAGATAGAGACAGCATGAGCAGGGGAGGATCAGAGAGAGAGGGAGGCACAGAATCCGAAACAGGCTCCAGGCTCTGAGCTAGCTATCAGCACAGAGCCCGATGCGGGGATCTAACCCACAAACCGCGAGATCAAGACCTGAGCCGAAGTCGGACGCTCAACCGACTGAGCCACCCAGGCGCCCCTTTTTTTCATTATTTTAAGTAAACTCTATAGTACACATGGGGCTTGAACTCACCACCCCAAGATCAAGAGCCACATGCTCTACTGACTGAGCCAACTAGCACCTTATTGTAGTTACTTTAAATTTTTGATCTGAGAATTCCAAAATCTGCGTTTGGTTTTAATGCTTATTTTGTCTCTTTAGACTGTGGTTTTTGTTTTTAGCAGGGCTTGTAATTTTTTGTTAAAAGCCACATATTGGTTAAAGGGAATGGAGGTAGATAAGTCTAATTCTTTTCGTTGTTTATTTATTTATTTTTAGAGAGAGAGAGAACAAGTGTGTGCATGAGGGAGCAGGAGAGACAGAGAGATAGGGAGAGAATATTCCCAGCAGGCTCCCCTATATCAGTGTAGAGCCCAGTGCAGTGGTGGGGGCTCCATCTCACAAACTCCTAAGAATTTTAAGATAATAACTTGAGATGAGCATGCTCAACTAACTGAGCCACCCAGGCACCCCAAGGCTAATCCTTTAGGAATTAGATCATGTTTACAATAGCTGTGGTGTCAGAGATGAACATTTTCTCTAATGTCTTTGTTTTTATCTCTTGTCTTTAGGTTCTCCTGGTGGTTCCTTAAATGGAATCTGAGGCTTGCAGTTCATTTAGCTGTAATCCCCTTTCATTACATAGGAACCATATTGATGTAGTGACAAGGTGTGTGTGTGGGGTGATAGTTTTTTTTCATTTTAAATTTTAATCTCCTTACAAATTCTCTTTTTTCTCTCAGTCTCTCCCCTGTCATTCCCAATCTTTTATGCTAGAGACTTCCTTCAGATGTCTGATATCCCTTTATTGGCTGTTCATATTTAAGAAAAGGGTACTAAAATGCCATTTATAAGCTCCAAATATGAGTAGGGAGGGAGTGGTGTGCTTCTAGATTATAGACTTTACCTTGATTAGTTGAATTGTTTGGGGGCAGGATCTCTGATATCAATTTCTTCTCTTTTTTCTTTTCTTTTCTTTTCTTCTCTTCTCTTCTCTTCTCTTCTCTTCTCTTTTCTTTTCTTTTCTTTCCTTTTCTTTACTGGCTGGTTCAGATTGCTCAGAGGAGAANGCTAGGTATCCTCTCTCTCTCTTGAAATGTTCTGACTTACCCCTTCTGCCCCAAAGTCTTAATCTTTCAGACTTTTTGGGGGCAAAGGAAGTGTATTACATATGAAGCATAGTGGAAAATCTTGAGATATGATTCTTAACCAGATTTTTAACCAGTTTGCTTATTTTCTTCCTTTTCTGTACCAGAGGAACATATTATTGCCAATTACTAAGCCTTTAGGGAATCCTTTGCTCTCTAGGTTTCAAAATATTTTTGCTCTTCTGTTTTCTCTCATTTTCTTTATCTTTGTGTCCTTGTGCTTTAAGGTAGAAATTTGGGAGAGAGAGGAACTAAGTGTGCAGATTTTGTCCTTAAGCTAGAAGCATACCTTCCTTCTCTATTTCCTGTTATCTCATTGGTTGTGGCAATCATGAGGACATTTGAACAGGCATACTTAGATCTTCCTTTGCAGTGTGACTCTTATTTTACCAGCTTGGGAGTAGTGGGGCTTTCAGTCACAATCTGAATGGGAGGACTTTGTCAGGTTCTTAGATCATAAATTGGTACAGCCACTATGGAAAACTGTGGAGGATCTGAAGAAAATTAAAATTTTTTTTTTTTAATGTTTTATTTATTTCTAGGAGAGAGACAGCATGAGTAGGGGAGGGTCAGAGAGAGAGGGAGTCACAGACTCTGAAACAGGCTCCAGGCTCTGAGCTGGCAGTCAGCACAGAGCCCGACGCGGGGCTCGAACCCACGAACCATGAGATCATGACCTAAGCGAAAGTCGACGCTTAACCAACTAAGCCACCCAGGCGCCCCTGGATCTGAAGAAAATTAAAAGATATATGCAAGGAATGTAAGGATTTAAAATCAACAAAAAAACACCAAAAGAACTTACCTTGGGTATATATGTGTCTTAAAGAAATGTGAAGCTATTTGTATCAATTGCTCCATAATTTTAAATACAAAAGTACTACAAAATATGAAATACATAAAAGCTTTTGTTAAGAAAAAAAAAAAGATATATGCACTCCCTCCCATGTTCATTGCAGCATTATTTCCAACAGTCAAGATATAGAAACAACCTTAGTGTCCACTGATGGATGAAGGAATAAAGAAATTGTGGTATATATATACAATGGAATATTATTCACCTGTAAAAAAGAATGAAATCTTATCATTTGTGACAACATGGATGGACCTCAATGTCATTAGGCTAAGTGAAATAAGTAAGACAGAGAAAGACAAATACTATATGTTCTCTCTTATACCCTAAAAACAAAACAAAACAAGGGCATTGATACGGAAAACAGATTGGTGGTTGCCAGAGGCAGGAGATGGGGGGTAAGAGAATGGGTGAAGATGGCTAAAAGGTAAAAAGAAAAAAAGGTAATGGTGTGTTACTGAACAGCAATAATAAATATTGGAAATAATTCAACTCCTAATGTTGAAAGAATGGTTATGTAAACCAGTCATATTCTTTGAGTATAATATGCAATCAATAAAATTATAAAAAATTTTCAGCTTTCTTAGACCACATTCCCATTTTTCCTTCCTCCATTCTGCCAGTGTACTTATTCTTTTGGCTCCATCACTAGTATTCAGTGTCTTTATTTTATCTTGATATGGGACCCAAGAAAAGGAAATCCAACTTAGGAAAGAAGTCAAATTGAGCCGTGGGGGCAGCATATCCTATATAGCTACTTGAGAAAAAGAATACATTTTTTTAAAAACCTTGCATGTCTGAAAATGTCTTTATTCTATTCTTATACTTCTTTGAAATTTTAGCTATGCTTAGTTTTAGGTTGAGGAAGATATTTTTTTTCCAAATCAGTTGCCATTGTTTCATTGCCTTTAGGTTCTTGGGTTATAATTGAAACCTATGATACTCCCCAATTCCAGTTCTTTTTATGTGAACTGTGATCTTACCCTCCTCCCTGAAGTTTTCGTGTACGTTCCTTAGCCCTGGTGTTCTGAAATTTTATGATGATACCTTGATATATGTCCTATTTCTCATTATGCTGGGCACTTGGAGGACCCTTTTAATCTATCTGGGAATTTGTGTTTGCTTCTGGGAAATGTTACTCTATTATTCCTCTGATAATGTTTTCCTTTCCATTTTTCTCTTTCCTCTATCTAGAAGTCTGCTCAGTCAGATGTTGGATATTCAAGATTGTTCTCCTATTTTTAAAGGTCTTTTCTATGCTTTTCCATTTCTTCCTCTCTTTTACTTTATATTAGATTTTTACAATCTTATCTTCTATCTTTGTGTTGATTCTTTTATCTTTTCTAATGTATATATTATTTTCGATATCTATTTTTGACTCTTACCATGTTGAAAGATTTTCTTAAATACATGGCAACCATTGTTTGTCCATTCATATTTAAGACACTAAAAGCTAACAGCAAACCCTTTCTATGTGATTGGGCTCTTAACCTATTGGGCTTTACTGTAGGGTAATTGGGCAGCTTTCTGGCTGGTCCCTTTGGGGTATCTAGTGATATTTTCTCTGGAGCTCTTCAGTTTCTCAAGAATCTTCCAGTTTCCTGCTGGGCAGGAGTGGGTGGGAGATATCTGTCTGGTGGCCAGCACTATGGGGATAGGAAGTAGGATAAGACCCCTGTCCTCAGCTCCATCTTCATCTGTACCTTCCACTGACCTTGACTCCTCAGGTTTTGGGATTCTGTGGGATGAATCAACTCCTCTTGTAGAGGAGTGATTGAAATATTCTCTGCTTTGGTAGCATAGGCAGACGGTACTCTTTCTTGCTTTTTAGATACTTGTTGGAATCTTTTACCATGTCTCCTCTACATTCCTTTTGTCAACTTCTATGGTTATGGGTGGGGTATTGCATGGGAGAGGTAAGATGATACAACTCTGCACATAACTGATTGTATTTAACCAGCATCCCCTGGACCTGTGCTTTTTGGTCCAAGATTCTCTATACTTGTAAATGGCATCTGAGTTCCAGCTGGCCTATGCAGGAACTTCTATCCTTATTGAATAGGACATGGTTTTATGCGGGTCATCACATGCTCCTCAGTCACCTGAGGAAACCCTTCAATTCTGACTTCTCTACGTGAAGCAATCCTACCGCGGCCAAAGGAGGGCAGAAAAGTCTCCATGGATGCATGTGCAAAGTGAAAAGTGTCCATAATGAACCAACTTTTCCATGTCCTGCCTTTGGCAGCAGATGAGTGGCCCGTGCCTCCAGCAGCAATCTCCAGGAGACCACACCAGAAACATAATGGCTAAACAGCAGTCACCTCAAAAGTCACGCTTTGCCCCTCTGTCTCTATATTGGTAGCTGCCATGCCTTGGAGCAGTTGTCACTGTAGGCCTCTTAGGAATGAGTACAGTTTTTCCTGAACTGTTCCCTCCTGCCAGATAGGAGAGGAAGGAGGGAAGGGAGTTGACATTGACTGAGGTAGGCAGCATGCCAGGTGCTTTATATAGGCTTGCTAACCTCATTCTTGTAACAACCCTTTGAGAATAGTATTATTACCCTCATTTTGTAGAGGAGGAAGATGAGATTCAGGAAGGTTAAATAGCTTGCCCAAGGGCATGGTGGCTAAGTGGCAGAAGGGGTATCCAAACCCAAGTTTGTCAGGCTCAAAAACTAGTAGAGCTTCAATAGATGACTGTAGATAAGGATGACAAAAGGGGCCTCTGTTCCCAGGAAACCTCAAAGGAATCATGCTCTGGGTGAGGTACACACTCAGAAAGTGCTCAGTAAATGTGGTCTGAGTGAACAAATGCAGGGGAAGGGTTCTCCTTTTCTAATTTCTTAAAGCTAAAAAGAGCTTTAAGAATACTTGATATTATAGATCATTGTTTAGAAGAATCCAGAAATTTAGATACCCAACCAACTTTCAGTTGTCTTTGACTAAGAAATATATCTTGGGTATCTGAGAATACCCAAACTAAATTTTCATCATTACTTTCAAGTAATTCCCTCTGTGGGGAATCCATTGTAAGAATAACTTTGTTGGTTGATATCACATCCATATGCCTGAGAAGGTGGTTGACCTCCTTTTGTGACAGTTTTTAAAGAGACATTTTAAAAAGTAACAAGCAAATACCAACTTATATTTGGGGCCAAGAGAATTTGGATCTGGATCTTTTTAATTTCCAGCACTATGGTTTTATGTTTAGCCATGGATCTCAGTGTGGAAAGTGACATTAGGTGTGACATCAAGACATTCAGTTGATCCTATATTTTGTGCCATGTGGACATTACATTACTTAGAGCAAGGTGATGTTGAATCATATCAACAAATTCTTAAGGGTTTGAATCAGTTTGTCCAACTCTTTCTTTTTCGCCAGAACATTTGTTCAAGTATTGAGGAGAACAAAGGAACACCTGAGGTCTGGCCTCAGTTGGGACTAAGTTGTTCAGCAAAGAGAAGGTCAGGATCAGGATAACGTGTGTGTGTGTGTGTGTGTGTGTGTGTGTGTGTGTGAGCGCGTGCGCGTGCACATGTTTTGCATGCATGTGTGATCATGTTGGGCATCACCTTAGATACTCTGGTGTTTTGGGCTCGTCTTTCTTATTCTAGCAAGTAGGTGGGTTATGGATGGATCAGTCTAGAGGTCAATGTCTGACTTCGTAAGGTATTATGTACTGCCTTAGCCAGGACTGAAGTATTTGCATAGCTTTCTGAAAAATTCAAATAAAACATCATCTTTACTTTTTCCTTAATTTAGTAGATATTGGCATTTGAGCATGAGTGTGTAATTTAGGGGATAGTAGATTAATATGCCCCCAGGCAGGAATTTAATTTATGGCATTGGATGACTAATATGCGCAGCCAGAACTATTGTATTTATTTTCCTATCAAAGCACAACAGAATTTATACCACTAATTTCCTCAAACAAGAAGTCCTTCTTTATGAATGCCATATAAAAACAGCTTAAAGTTTGATGGGACATACAGAAATGTTGCTTTCCTCCCTTTTCTCTCCCTCCCCTTCTTCCTTCCTTTTGTTCTTTATCACTTTTCCACGTTTTTCTTTCATATGACAACATTAACACAGTGGAGGTAAAACACAGATGAAAGCACATAGTGATTTAGGGGAAATTTGTAGAAGCAAAATCAGATGTAGTCCAGGGTTCTTTACAAGGCCACAAATGACATTTCCTCTCTTCAGGTACTTTCTTCTACTGAAACCAAATAATCTGTGTATAACTTTTTTTTCCTAAAGACTTACATCTTTTTTTGGTCTGGCATATATATTTTACTTCACTTTTTTTTGTATTTATATAAAAATATTTGAAAATCTATTTTTTGTTCTGTTCCTTCTGTGTATTTTCAAGAGCAACTATTGCTGCTATAGCAATATAGAGCAGAATAATTCAATGTCTTTTTCTTTCTTTCCTTCCTTCTTTCTTTCTTTCTTTTTCTTTCTTTCTTTCTTTCTTTCTTTCTTTCTTTCTTTCTTTCTTTCTTTCTCTCTCTCTCTCTCTCTCTCTCCCCCCCTTCTCTCTCCTCTCTCTCTCTTTAATTCTTTGTAGTAAAACATACATAAGATTTATCATTTTAACTCTTTTAGAGTGTCAAATCTAGTTGGCATTAACTGCATTCACATTGTTGTTCAACTGTCACTACTACCCTCTCCATATCGATTTTCATCTGGATCTGATTTTTTATCATCTTTTTAAAAAGACATTTTATATTAATTTTTAGAGAGACAGTGTGTGAGCTGGGGAGAGGGGCAGAAGGAGAGAGAGAAAGAATCCTAAGCAGGCTCCATGCTCAGCATGACATGAGGCTTGATCCCATGACCCTGGGATCATGACCTGAGCCGAAATAAATTGTTGGGTGCTCAACCAACTGAGCCAGACAGGCACCCCTGATTTTCCATCATTTTAAATGGAAACTTTACTCCTCTCCCAGCCCCTGGCGTTACACTGTCTCTATGAATCCCCAATATTTTTAATGAAAAATTTCGAATATATAGCCAAGGTGATAGAATAGTACAGAGAACATCATATATGCACCACTTTGACTCTATAACTAACAATTGCTATATTTGCATTCCCACAGATCTGTCCATCTCTTTTTCTATCATCCATCAATCCATGTTATTCTTTCCCCATGTTTTTTGATGCATTTCAAAGTAAGTTGCAGACCTTCACATCTTTCCCCCTAAATACTGCGGCATGCATGTCTTACCAAGAGTTCAATATTCATTTATGGCCATACATAGATGTTTTAAATTTCAACACCAGGAACCAACTTCTTCAGATAGTTTAGTGATTTAGAAAAAGAACTGTGGGCCCAAGAAATAGGGGAGATAAGATGGGAGCGATCCCATAGGAAATTACTCAAAGGTTTATAGCAGGCCCAAGGTATGTAGATCTGGACTCATCCTAGAAAATCCTGAAGGATGCTTAACCATAGCAAAACAGCAGAACAAAAACCTAATTCAACTAAATATTTCCAACTTAATGAAATAAAAGGAGTAAGGGCTTTGGAATCAGAGAAACCTGGGTCATCCTTCCAGATGTCCTAACTGTCCATCTTTCTACCCATCCTTCTTTGATTCATAAAGGATTTGGTGTGGCTTACAAGGCTGTAAGAAAAAACAGACATTAAATAAAATCCATAAGCAGGGATTATGTTAAGATCATTTGAATTTGAGTTTCCTGGCATCTTTAACAAAGGAGCAAATACAGTCATTTATGTGATTCTCATTGTCCATGAAAAGAAAGGCTCTCCAAGGACAAATGACTTAATTTGTGTGAACTCCAGTTCTCTCATCTATGAAATGGGAAAGTAAATGCTTATCTGTCGCAGGATTGTGGGTCATTGTTTTTAAAGGGGTTGGCACACTGCCTGGCACAAGGGTGCTCAGCAGTTGTTAGTCCCTCTCCCCTTTCATGCCATGTTACTTTGTGTTCCTATTAAACATGGATTGTGAAGAGTCCAGCAGAATGGAGATCTCAGTTGGTTTTAGTGCCTGTGGCAACTGTTTTTCTATTCACCCACACATTTCCCAGTGTAAGTCTCAGTGCATTCTTTAATTGTTCATTGTTTCAGTGTGGGTAGAAGTTTGCTGGGGTGCTTCATTTGTTTTCTTTTAGTATGTACTGACAGGGTAGAGGTATATGATTAAAAAACAAACAAACAAAACATTGCTGTTAGCCTGGGATGCTTCGTTTGATGGCTAAGGGCATTTTCTCTTTCATTTACGTGACCCCAAGTGTTGGTATTGGAGTTGGAGGCACGATCGACTCATCTTTGGGAGTCAGTCAGTGGGCAGCAGACAGGAGTGTTGAATAGTTCATTGTAGCTAGATTATTAAATAATTCCTTCAGTTATTTAGGTATCTTGGCACTAGAGTTTGATTGTCATTTGGCATTTCATTTTGCTTCTTGGCACATTGGTCTTCTGACAGCCCCAAATCCCAGATTTACTCAACTTAGTTAATTCAGTAGCTGTATTTAGATGTTGGGATGGTTAATTTTATGTTTCAACTTGATTGGATCGTGAGGTGGCCAGACATTTGGCCCAGTATTATTTGGAGTTTGCCTATAAAGATGTTTCTGGATGAGATTAACATTTGAATCAGTAGACTGAGTAAAGTTGATTGCCCTCCATAATGTGGTGGTTTTCATCCAGTCAGTTCAAGACCTGAATAGAGCAAAAAGGCTGAGTAAGAGGGGACTTCTCATGCCTCCTGGGCCTGGGAGCTGAGACATGGTCTTTTCTGGCCTTTGGACTTGGATTGAAATATCGGTTTTGGTTCTCAAGCCTGCTGGCTTTCAGACTTGTTCACCTGGATCTCCAACTTGCCAACTACATATCTAGGGAATTCTCAGTCTCCATAATCTTGTGAGCCAATGCCTTATAATACACACAGGGGCACCTGAGTGGTTCAGTTGGTTAAGTCCAACTCTTGATTTCAGCTGAAGTCATGATCTCGTGGTTCATGAGATTAAGCCCTGTGTTGGCTCTGTGCTGACAGAGCAGTGCCTGCTTGGGGTTCTCCCTTTCCTAATCTCTCTCCCCACTTCCCCAGCACTCTCTTTCTCTGTCTCTTAAAATAAATAAGTAAACAGTTAAAAAATAAATATACACATACATAGTATACACATGTATAATCATATCTGCACATATATACATATACAGTTGATCCTTGAACCACAGCTGTGAGGTCTGGGGCATGGCCCCCTTGCATCATCAAAAATCTACATATAACTTCAGACTTTCCACAAACTTAGCTACTAAATAGCTAATTGACTGCGAAACTTACTAATAACATAATCAATTAACACACATTTTTTAGGTTGTATGTATTATATGTTGTATTGTTACAAGAAAGCAAACTAGAGAAAATGT
Source organism: Crocuta crocuta (assembly GCF_008692635.1). Classification (NCBI taxonomy): domain Eukaryota; kingdom Metazoa; phylum Chordata; class Mammalia; order Carnivora; family Hyaenidae; genus Crocuta; species Crocuta crocuta. Next base: position 4,804,863 of record NW_027532002.1, read on the forward strand.
TAAGAAAACCATAAGGAAGAGAAAAATAATATTGACAGTACTGTACCGTATTAAAAAGATCGTGCATAAGTGGACCCATGCAGTTCAAACCTGTGTTGTTCAGGGTCAACTGTATATGCATAGATATATGATCATTTATATATTCTATTGGTTCCATTTCCCTGGAGAGTCTTTATTAATATGGATTTGACCTGGGCCAGGCCATAAAGCAGAGCTTGGAATAGAACCATCACTTCTATAAAGAAAGAGCATAGGCTATTTGCATAAGACATATTGGGATGTTTTCCATATCATAGAAAAATAATAATTTTAAGGCAAGAATTAATTGCTTTTTGTTATATTATGGTACTAATTATCTTATGCAGTTCTCACCATAGTTCTCCAAGGCAGTTTAGCATCAGTGAACAGGAGCAAAGCCAAGATTTGTATGCAGGTGTGTCTAATTCCCAAGTCTGTGCTCTTTCAACCATGAAGAAAATCCGAAGATGTCAAGGGGAATAAATAGTTTATTCTCTTGGCAGGATTCGATGCTCTGTATGGCTTTATAACTTAAGATGAAAAACTTTTGTTTTGGAGATATTTTAACATTTTCTGTTTAACATTCTGTTGACTGACTTTGCTCTGTATTTCCTCTGATGAGGGCTTGAAAAAAATCTTCCAAAGCCATTAATTCTTCTTTCCTTGGCTTGGATTGAAATGCCTCACCTGCTCAGTGATTGAATGAATTCATGAGGCTAGAACTAGATTCTCAAAGTTATATTGGGAAAGTATCAGTGCCTAAAGGTGATCCACCAAAGAAGGAGGTGATTGGGGGCTTCCATGACCCATTAAGTCTGGGGGTCTCTGCATACTATGCCCCACTTTGGAGGTTCATGATACAACTTAGCATGTTAAAGTTCTCAGATGTCCTCCAGTAAAGATACCCTCTTCATATTTGGTAAACTAGCATTTCTATAACTTATTTGACCAACGGTTGTTTTTATGATGCCAGTTTAGAATTCCATGCAATATATTATGGGAAATATTGGCCTAAGCATGGGATAGATGTTTGCATTTGGTACCTGTTGAGGTTGGAGAGGGACCAGGTATGAAGGACCTTGTGTCATGCTATTATGTAGGCACTTTACTTATAGCTTAGTTTGTTTAGGTCTCATTTGGGGTGAAGGCTTAGAGGATATACACATTCACATAGGGATAGTCAGCACGTGATGCACTCTGTTCTAAAGTTCAAGAAGCAGAAAGAGCAGCTTCCCCTGGAGCCACAACCAAATTGGAATCTTAGTTGATGAACATCCATGCTGAAGCAGCATGTTGGGTACATTACAAGATGGCAAAGCCACACATTGAAGCCCAAGGTGGGCTCTAGAACTGTGATAATAAGTGCTTGTGTCTTGTTTGGTATTCTCCCACCCAGTGTGATTCTGGCCAAGCCACATAACCTCTGCAGCTGCACACTGTGACACAGCAGCAAAGGGCACACCTGTCCTGCTGGGAGTGACAACACAGCTCTGATGCCACTGTCTGGAAGGAAGAAACTGTCAGTGGAGGTGGAACCTGGTGTACACCCCCAGCGGATGCCAGATCTGCGTGTCCGGGGAACACAGTTTTTGATTGTCTGACTTCAGCTTCATCAGAAATGCCACCACTGTCAGCTTTCTTTCACAAGGAGATTTTCAGTCCTCAGGCAATTTGAGCACTCAGAAGTCTTTTTGAGCAGCAGGACTATTTTTCTTAACGAAATAACAAGATGATTTCAGCAGGCATTTATTAAACATTTCCTATATGTTCTGGAGGATGAACTAGCCCCGTCCTTGCCTTCAAAGGGTTTATTTACGTTAGAGGGGGCAGAGTGTCTTTTAAAGAAATAAGGACAATAAATTAATAGAAAGATATGCAGATCTTAGCTGGAGATGGTGGATGATCAGAAGGGAGGAGTGTCCCCATTAGTAGAGGTGGAAGGTATGACTTGAGACCAGAGTTGGGAAAGAGCCAGTCATTTTACAGAAATCCCGAGTATTATGGCTAGAGTTTAGACATGTTTGCAGGGCTAGTGAGGAGAGGTGGGATCGGGGCCAGATGGCCTCTATGCCGTGCTACATCCATATCTAGGACTTCATCTTGTGATTGATAGGGAGACATTGAAAGAACTAGAGTGGGGAATCCCCATCATCATACTACATTGTAGACAGAACCCTTGGACTCCTCTATGGGGAGATATAAACAGAAGAATGAATAATAAATAGGCCTTGGGACTCAGATTTAGTTGTTTGGTTGACGGTCTTACCCATTTGGAGGTGGTCTCCTTATCTGTTTAATGATAACTACTTTCCCTCATTGACAGAAGCTTTTTAAGTTGCACTGAAATAAGGCATGTGAACATGTTTAGCACCAGGGAAAGAAATTATTTGACTTGAAGCTGTAAAAATCCACACACTCTCCACTGTAGTCAAGCCAAGTATCATGTACTTCCCCCATCCACCTTTGTTGTTTGGCCCTTCTTACAACAGCATGGTTGCCTTCACCCATCATTCAAGAATTGGAAGAGTGGGACCAAAGAAGGATAAGGCGTTGAGTTCTTGGTGTGAGGATTTGAGTGGTGGTGTGCTGGAGGCGGCTGTGAGCATTCTTCCCAGCGCTGTGTTCAGTGACATCATGTTGGTAGCTTCAAATTGGCATGGTGGGAGTATTTACACCACAGAAATCAGCCATAGTGGGAGTGTTTACACTGCAGACATCAGCAAATGCTATAAAGAAGGGCTCACCCTGTACCAGATTAAACATTTACAGGCACACAATTGCCATGGGGGAGACTTGCATATGCAAGAGTAGAGATGAGCAGGGAGAAGAGACTCCTGCTGGAGAAGGAGGAGTCCCTCTTCATCTGTTTCTGGGTCAGAGTGATATACTCTGCCTTCTTTGCCTTTTGGACATTAACCCTGAGATTAAGACGTGAGCCAGAGCTTGCGCTTTGCTGTGCTCCCAGCCTGTGGAGAAAGGTGTAAGGAAGGGCTCTTCTGCCCCTTGGGTCCACCCTGCTAGCAGTGTCCAAAACACATAAGCTCATGTTAGGGGGTTCTGGCACCTCTGGGCTGGCTGCTCAAAGCTCACAGGGCCAAGTGCAAAACTTCAAGTATTCTGGCTTATTTTTATGCCTCAGTTTCTTTGATCAAGTCACTGGATGATAAAAAAGAGGATAGTGTCTTCTATGTCCTCTGTCAGGGTCTAGGTCACAGGACACCTTGCCAATGAGACTCCTTGAAAAGGGAATCCTTTGCCAATTGATAAGTTACTGGAAGATGACAGCACTAAGCCTGGCACAAAATTGACATAAATGTCTGTGAAATGAGTGAGGGAGTAGTACTAGCAAATGGGGTAATCCAGGCTCTGGAGAAATAACACCACCTTTCTGAGCAGCTGAATCTTATCTCAGGTAGTTGAGTTCACTGATGTCCCCTTAACAAGACATTGGGCCAGAGTCCTTGGGTCAGTTGGTCAGGGGTATAAATCGTAGTGACCCAAGCAAGAGATGCGGTCAACATTTTGCAGCAAACAGATGCAAAAGGCAACTGGATTTGGAAACACTCACAACTGGCAAGCTTGCTTTGGGAGTCAGCTGGAGGGACCGATTCTAGTGTGGAGTTGAATGTGCAGGAAATTAAGGATTAATGTTGTGCAGAAAATTCTCACCAAGGACTTACTCTCATGATTGCAGAGGATTGGCTATTAAGAAAAGAAACCTGCTCTTCTTAAAGGTGAACCCTCTTCGGAGGCCATATTTACCTCAAATAAGAGTGTGCACTTTTAATTTTCTCAATGACATTTTTAAAGACTTAAGTTATTCTACTTAATTTTCTAGATGCTCATGAAATGATTGCATTTTTATGGGCATATTTTTATTTCAAGAGGCAGGTAGGGTGACTCTCTCATCCTGGTTTGCCTGAGAGCTTTCCTGCATTTCAAACGGAAAGTCCTGCATCCTGAGAGCCCTCTCGGTCCCACGCACATGGAAGACAGTCAGTCAGCCTAGAGGCAGCTATGGTGGAAGCTGTTATTTGTAGTCAGACACCTGTACTGATTCGCTGGATCCCAGTTGCTTAACCTTTCTGACCTCTCCTCTGAACAATGGAGAAATTAATGTTGGCTTCCCAGGATATTGTGTGGGATTCAGCATGGGATTCATGACAGTAATGCCATGCACATAGTAGATGTGTAATACATTCTCCTACAAAAAATGTAGTTTTTCTATCATCCTGGATTTTCCACTATAGCATGTTTTTAAAAGCAAACCCTCGATGGAAGTAAGTGGGAGACTTACCCTCTGCAGACCCTTTGGCACTTTGCTTTAACCTCCTGTAGACTGTCTTCTTGGCTGAGCAGTGTGATCCGGAAGCAAGCTCCACGTTCACTTTTGATTGTGTCCAGAGCTGATGGCTCAACATTTGCTTGGCAGGCTAGGCTAGTGAGGAATGTCTGTGTTTTTCATGGAAGGAGAGGGGACAGCCCTGGCTTCTCACTCTTGGTGTCAGATTCGGGTCACCTGGAAGTCAGCATCTGCCTAGAGCTCCCCATTTGAGAAAGCTGTTTGGAAGCACTAGTGTTTAGTGGCCAGCAGGAGCACATTCCAGAACCAAGCTGGCATCGAGTAGAAGAGGAGAGAAGGCCATGCCACCTTTGATATGAAGGTAGGGAGTAAGACAAAGGAAACTCTTTCCAAAGCTTGCTTTAGAAAACTCAGAAGTGAAAAAACATGTAATTTTTGAGGAACTCCTTTTCTCAAAGGCTACATGCAAGAATATCTCTTTCATGGAAAAAAATGAAACATATTTGAAGACTGTAAACATATGATTTCTCTCAGGTTGGTTTTGAGACCTTGAGAATAAGAGCAGGCTTTTAAGGCTTGCCTCCCTAGAAGGCAGGCATGAGCCTGAACAGATGTCGGTTTTGTTTCTTGGGCCCCAAACCTTGGAGTCATCCTTAACTCCTCTCTTCTCTCACATGTCCAGAATATACTCCTCTCCGTTTTCACTGCTGCCACCCTGGCCAGGCCACTGTCATCTGTTGCCTGAAAAGCTGGATATGGCCTCACCCCTGGTCTCCCCACCCCTGCCTTTTCCCCTGCTACCTTCCAACCTCATGTCAACAGCCAAAGTGGTCTTTGTAAGATGGAGGTCAGATCATGCCCCTCCCCACTCCAGATCTTACGGTGAGTTCCCATTTCACTTTGAGTAAATGCCCAAGTCCTTGAAATGACTGACACACGGTCTTTCCATAGCAGTCCCATCCCCTCTCCAACCTCACCTCCTATGATTCTCCCTGCCTCCCCTCCCCCACCCCCCACCATCTCCTGACTTCTTCCTTGAGCTACTAGGCATACACTTCTGATTAGGGGCCAGCCCTGGCCATTCCCCTCCCTGGCATACTCCATTCCTTAGCATGTCCTCTCATTTCCTTCCAGGCTCTGCTCAAATGTCACCTTCCACAGAGGCCACCACTGAGGACCCTGATCCGTATTGCGACCTGCCCCGGCCCCTCCACATACTCCTAGCCCACCTACTCTGCTTTTCCTCTTTCCCACAACTCTTACTGCCAACAGAGCGTATCATTTGTATACTTTGTGTCTTTGCTTTAGTCTCTTATACCAAATGTTCATCAAGGCACAAGGGAAAGGGAACAGGCAGCTCTGAGTTCAAACTTTGCCTCTAATAGCATTTATTCTCCGTCTGATTTAAGTTTCTTAACCTCTCAGAGTTTCAGTTTCCTCATCTGCAAAAGCGTAATAATTAATTCACTCAGCAAGTTGTGAGTGAATTAAGGAGGACCAGCTGTGTGAAAGGCCTTAGGGATGGAGAGGTGAATACGAAAGACACAGCCCTTGTTGTTGCTTGATTGTAAAAGGGATTAAATGCACATATACTTATCATGTACCTGGTAGAGAATTTGGCATGTATTTTGTGCTCATTAAATACAGTTCCCTTTTTGAAGAACTTGAATTATGTATTTTATTAGTTATTTTCTCCTTTTAGTTCATAGCATTTTCTTTTAGCACTAAGAAGAGCAAACTATAGTCACACACACACACACACACACACACACGTCTTTGAACCACAGTAGAAATTTTGGGAAAGGAGGCTGGATGAGCTCCAGGAGAGTCCAAGAGTCTCCTTGTGTATGCAAATCATAGTGTACACATTTTATTTAAATAGATGGAGCAAAAGTCTGTAGCTTTTATCAGATTCTCAAAGAGTGTCCTTGACCCATAAAAGTTTACAACCACTCTAAAACTCCATGATTGGTCTGCTATTCTGGGCTTCTCTAAACAGAGATTTGTAATGGAAACTCTGAAATGATGATTAATTCCAGGGTGGAAGGTGGCTTTGTCTGGTATTGGTGCTGAGCCCCCAGCTTCCTGGGTGAGAGGAAAGCCTGTGTGTGTGTGTGTGTGTGTGTGTGTGTGTGTGTGTGTGTGTGTGAAGGTCATTGCCTTTTGAATCCCTGGTGCCACTGGAATTTAAAGTCTTGCTCAGACACAGATGAAACCAGCCCTGAGATGACTGAGATGACAGTGTGAGAAGTGTAAGCACAGGTGTTATGAATGCTTCATTAATCTGAGTTGAGTACAGATCACAGAGGGCAGAGCCCCGTAGGGCCCTCTGCATAATTCTGTGTTTGGATTTGGGAAACCCAGGAAAAGGCGAGAAAAAGACTGTCCCACAGGGAGATAAATGCAGAAGCTTTGCTGTTGTTATTATTACACTACTGTTACTATTATGATTACCACCATTATTATTTGTGTTACAACGAGGAGCCCACTGGCTCGCTTAGCTCAGTGCATTATTCTCAGCTCTGTAGCACTTCACCTCAGCTCCCACCAGTGCCTCTTCATTTGCATGTATTATTCCAGGAACACGTTTTCTTTCCATTTCTTGCAACAGAAAAATTAGATGAATGAGAGAAGTTTAAAAGGCAAGAAAATAGCACCAAGGAAGTATTTTGTCCTGTCTTAATGAAGCAAGCAAGTAAAATTTTTACTGTGGTCTCTCCTCTGGAGAGAAGGAAAAATGCTGCCAAGGCAAAAGCAAGATAGAAGGGTTCCGGGGAATGTGCTATGCGGGATTTCTTTCTGGAATCTCTGTGTGTTCCCTTTTGGTCATTGGAAACCCGTGGGAAGGGAGCTTGCCTCCCCGGAAACCTGTGTGGCACACAGCATGGCTGTGCTGTGGCTCTCTAAAGGTAATAGTCTATGCTAGACTCTCAAATGAATGACTGAAACGGTTCCCCTAATGACAATTATAGGCTCTTCTCTCCCCCCNTAAAAATGGTATATATTTAAAGTGCACAATGTGATGGTTTTACATATATATACACACACCCATATATATGATATATATGTACATATGTACATATTGTGAATTACTACAATCAAGGTAACTCACATACCTGTCATTTCACATAGTTACCTTTCTTTTTTTTTTTTTTTGAGGGGGGTGAGAACACTTAAGATTTGCCCCCTTAGCAGTTGATCTCGTAAAAGTGGAGAGCAGAATTGTGGCAGCCAGGGGATGGTATGGGGGGGCATGAAAATGGGGAGATGTTGGTCAAAGGGTATACACTTTTGGTTACACAGGATGAATGCATTCTGGGAATCTAATGTGCAGCATTGTGGCTCTAGTTAATAATACTGTCTCGTATACTTGAAATTTGCTAAGAGACTAACTGTTAAGTTTCTCACTGCAGGGTCCTTTTTTCATCTCAGCATATTGCCACTGTTGGCAAGTGTGGTCTTGGGTTAGTGGTCACTTCTCCACTCTCCTCATTCTTGACTCTAAAGCTGCTTAGAGATGGCTTGCAGGGACGCCTGGGTGGCTTAGTCGGTTAAGCATCCTACTTCGGCTCAAGTTATGATCTTGCAGTTTGTGGGTTTGAGTCCTGGTTTGGGCTCTGTGCTGACAGCTTGGAGCCTGGAGCCTGCTTTGAGTTCTGTGACTCCCTCTCTCTCTGTCCCTCCCCTGTTCTCTCTCTCTCAAAAATAAATGAACATTAAAGAAAAAGAAAGATGGCTTGCAGTGTTCTGCAATTGCAAAATCATAGTATCATTGTCAGAGGGTTCTGGGTCAGAGGACTGACTATATGTTGATCAGACACATAGAATTAGCTTTCCAACTTATACAAAAACACCTACTTCTGAGAGACACCATAGTGGTAGAGTAGGCCAGTGACAGGCTTCAGCTCAAATCCAGTTCTGCCACTTACGATATGACCTTGGGCAAGTTAAGTTTCCCTGTGAGGGTTTCATGGGCCATCACCTTTACAAAGAAGGTCGTACATACTACATACAATAAACAGTAGCTGTTGCTATTACTATACGACTACTATTACTATTACTATTACTAACTCACAATGATAGCCAATGTTTATTTTTGGGGAGAGGAGAGATTGGTTGTGTCCTCTGGACACTATGCAGGGTTAAGTCTGCCCTTTTAGTAACAGTGCTGGCTCTGTCCACACTTGGCCTTTTAGAGCTATATTTTGACAACTGCTCAATTACCCAGATAGCTGAAAACTATGTCAGCCATGGTCCCTATGCATTATTGATGTTGGCCCTTTTCTTCCAGCTGCATTGCACGGTCCCCGTCAGCGGAGAACAGGAAGGGTATTCTCTCTCTCTTGTGTCCCTTGGAGGCAGGCCAGAGTGGAATCCTGCTCCAAAATGTTACTTCCCTTCAAAGGTGAAAAGCATGAGTCACATCTGGTCGTCCCCGTGGGTTATTTCTGCGCCGCCCCTCCTCCGCACCGCTTCCCCTCCCTGCACCATTTCACGGGTGATTAAGGACAGGCAAGCGCGCTCCGCTGGGAGTGAGGTCAGAGCCGGTGGTGCAAAGAGGGATTTTCCTTCGCTTAGCAAACACCCGGCGACGTCACGGAGCCTCCGGGACGCTATCAATTGCTGCGGTGAAAGCGCCTTCTGACGGGATATTGATTTGGCGCGATGGTTAGCAGCAGCTGCGTCAAATGGAGCCTGTTCGCCGCTGCGGGGTTCTGGCCGCCTTGGTGGACCTGGCCTCGAGAAAAGCGTGTCCCGAATGTTTGCAAATGCCAGACGAGATGGGCTCAGCCCTAGCACGAAATGACGCGGCGCCAGGCTGCTGCCAAGATGCCCAGAATAATGCGTTCACATGTACTTTTGGAGAGCAGACTCTGATAAGCACTCAGATTTAAGCACCTGCTTAATTGGGTTTAAAAAAGGGAGAGAAACAGAAAAGTCCCATCACTACATTTTCAGAAGTTATTATTATTTTTTACATCTTAAAATTTCCGCAGCTTTTTTAAGGAGTGGTTTTCTTTCCTTCCTCCCTCACCCACCTCCTTTCCTTTATGTTTTAAATGGTTTATGATGATGCATTTATTAGTCGTGGTTTCTAGGGCTAGATAGTACCTGTGGGAGGTAGGCTATCATTGAAATTTTAATCCAATTTATAATCAAGTTGAATGATGTTAAGTCTCCCTGCTAATATTCTGACATAAGCACATTTTCATTTGATGAGAATTTTGTTTCTAAGAGCCATAGTTATCAAATAAAGCTAACTAGGTGACCAGTATAAATGACCAGCCCTCTGTCAATAAACCTTAACCAAGTTTGACTTTGCTATGGGAGGCGGAGGGAGGGAGGAAAACGTCATGCATTAAAACTTCCTCTCTGACCAGCTGGTTCGGGTACTTAGTTAGAGACAGATAAACCCTGCAATAAATGAATATGAAATGTGGTCCCAAGTCCCAGGCAATAGTAGCATGTTTAGGCATTGCTTGGAATTCGATCTGGCAGAATGGTTTCTGATGGATTGAGTCATATATAGAATAAGAGTATATGGGAAATTATTACTCTGATCATTAAAATTGGAACCTCCATGGCAAAGGAGACTTATTTCTGCACAGGATGCAGAGGGTACTTCTGCTACACTGCATGGATGGGTGAGGTGGGGACTGATTTTCACAAACGCTCTTTGTGCTCGAGATGGGGACAGGAAGCATGAAATGAAATCTTTGTTACCTAGAGACTGATGTGGAAGGCTGTGTTTAGTTTGCCCACAGTGAAAGCCAAATGGCTGCTAAGAGCATCTTCATTGGAGCTATTTTGAAGGACTCAGCACCCTTTCTTCTCAATGCTTTGGTTTTAAATTCTCATGTGCTTCTGAAATCCCATTGAGGGGAATAACTGTCATTTCTTCACTGATATTTCTTCATTCCAAGCAGTGGAGTAGCCACAGAACAATCTATACTTGTGGGAGTCCACCCAGTTCCGTGGGGGTACTGGTGGCACACAGAGCTTTTAGAGTCTCTGGCTAAGATTTGCTTTGCATGCTAATTACTTTTAAATTGTGCCCATATGTTTCCATTCCTCTCCATAAATGAGGTCCCACTTCCTGCTTTTAGGAGTCTGTTTCTATCTCAGAATTAGAAGTGTAAGTATATGTAACTCCTGATGAGTCCGTCAGTCTGTATGTATGAAGAAGGAGCCTTCAGGGTCTTCTTTTATTAGCATGAATCTGTCAAAAGCATATTAGTGGAAGGCATTCATGGAGACGTTATTCTTTTATTCTCCCGAGTCTTAAAAATCCTTTCACTTCTGGCAATCAGAGGGACTAGAATGGGCCATTTAGATATCCCAGAGAACAATTTTGAAGATGCTGTCCAGGAGTATTTCCCCTCATTTCCCTTGTAACCTCAATCACACAAAAGGTAACCTTTCACTTATCTGCAAGTAAAGCTGCCCCATAACTGAAAGTTAACCCTTTATGCACCAAAATGCAACTTGGGCAGTGCCTTATTGCCTTTCCCCAAACAACCCCAAATTGTTTTGGTCTAGTTGAAGATTTATTTGTTTCCATGCCTCAGGTTTGCTCTTTGAATATAGGTCACATGGCAGGAATCATCTTGGACCATAAATGAAATAAATTTCACAGTCCTCTGAGAAGCACAGTTAGTCATGGGCCACTTGGCCTCATATGCCCTTGGGGACAGTGATGGACAGGAGACTTGTAATCTCTGCTCTCTGGGATGCTAGTCTAGTGAATCCTGTAGTAATGCTCCCAACAGGGAAATTAGTTCATCATCACCGATTGAATTAGTTCGGTTTTGTCACTGTGGGTTTTGGATGTTGGAGTTCATGGGTCTAGAATCTCTCCTCAGTTCAGGTCACTTTTTGAGATTAGTTAGCATCTCTGATTAAGTCAGGGGACATTCTTACTCCTTTCCAAACATTCTTCATATAGCAACGAGAGTGACCCTTTACAAACATATATCTCTTGGAATCCCTAAGTGATTTATCCTCGTACTTCAAGTGAAAGCCAGCCTTTATATCTGCCCACAAGGCTCTGCTATGGCCCCACCTGGCTGCCTGCTCCTCTCACCCCAGCCTACTCTGTCCTTTGCCACATGGCTCCAGCCACAACATAACTGCCTTCAATTCCCTGACCACTTCAAGCTCCTTCCTGCCTTAGAATCCTTGCATATGTTGTTCTCCATTGTCAGAAATGTTTTTCTCCTTCCTGTTAGCTGGATGAGTCTTGGCTCAGAAGTCACCCGCTTACAAAGGCCATCCTTAACCATGCAGGTGGTTTAAGATGGCTCTAAAATTGGTGTCATTTTCTTCTCTCTCCCTCAACCTTGGAAGGAAGAGTTTATTTCCCCTCCTGCTCTTGAATCAGAGCTAGCACTATGATTGCTTTAACCAACCAAATGCAGTGGAAGCGATGCTGTGCCAGTTCTGGGCCTGCCTTTGAGAGGACTGGCAGCTTCACCTCCCTCTCAGAACGCTTGCTCTTATAAGCCAAGGTCTCATGTATGAGTGAAACCATATTGGATAGTATAGCCCCAGTTGCAGGAGAGACCCCAAACAACACTAGTGAAAGAACTGCCTGGTCAACCACCCAAATCATGAGGGAATGAAAAGTGGTTGCTGTTGTTCTGAGCCACTAGATCTTAGAGGGTGGTTTGTTAATATAGCGGTAGTTGACTGATGCCAACCTATTTTTTTTAATTTTTTATAGTTTTTAAATTTCTTTTTGAAACAGAGAGAGACAGAGCATGAGCGGGGGAGGAGCAGAGAGAGAGAGGAGAGGGAGACACAGAATCTGAAACAGGCTCCAGGCTCTGAGCTAGCTGTCAGCATAGAGCCTGACGTAGGGCTCGAACCCACGAACCGTGAGATCATGACCTGAGCCGAAGTTGGACGCTTAACCGACTGAGCCACCCAGGCACACCCCCAACCTATTTATAAATAGGCCCCACCCTTGTTGTTTTCTGTACTGGACTCTGTTCATTTTCCTTTTTAGCACTTTTCACGACTTACGATGATATATTTGTTACCTATTTCCCGATTTGCAGGCACTGGATTTTTTATTGACCACTGCATACCCATGATCATAGAGTACCTACGACATAATAAGCACTCAGTGAGTGGATGAATTATAACAGCCCTAGCATTTGTGCAATTCTGTCCGTATTACTACTACCCCTCCCCTGCCCTGCCACAGAGACAAGAATCTGCAAATCTTTTTCTCTGGTGACAGTTCAAGAACAATTTTTGAAAGAAAGGCTTTTTTTTTTAAAGTTTATTTGTTTGTTTTTGTAAGAGAGCGAGATTGAGAATGAGAGAGAGAGAGAGAGAGATGGGCAGAGAGAGAGAGGGAGAGAGAGAGAGATGGGCAGAGAGAGAGAATTCTAAGCAGGCCCTGTGGTGACAGTACAGAGTCTAATGCAGGGTTTGATCTCATGAACTGTGAGAGCCTGACTAGAGCCAAAATCAAGACTCTGATGCTCAATGACCCAGGCACCCCAGAAAATTTTCTTTTATTCTTTATAAATTGTACTTGTTAAATCACAATTCTGCTTTGCACTTACCACACACCTGCTCAACAGACTTTAATGATTCCCTACCGGCAAGAGCATACAAGGACTAAGCTTTCCTATGGGAGGCCTGGCCCACCTCAATCTGCATATCCCACCTTTGCCTGTTGCCCCTTTCTTGGCCCCCCTACACCGGTCACACCAGATTCCTTGCATTATTGGGGCCACCACATGCATTTTCACATTCCTGGAGTCTCTTTTCTCCAGCTTTTTCCTTCAGGAAGCCTTTGGCAAGGCTTATGCTTTTAGCGGGCCTTCCTTCTTCTTATCTGTGAACAAACCATTGAACTAAATCCTTGGATAGGAGCAGGAGTCATTCTTGAGATCCAGGTAGGAAGCTCAGGGCTAATGGAGCACCAGGACATGGCTTCTGGTCTTAGCTCTGCCACCATCAAGCGCTAGGCCTTGTGCACAGTTATCTAACCTGCTTGGGCTGCCCGTTCCTCTCAATGCAATTAGCAACTTGGATAAAAGGATTGCTAAGGTCCTTTTCAGCACTGAGGTTTTCCACATTCAAACTTGCTTTACAGTGATAGGAAGAACAACCCGCTGATTTATGTGCATTTGGGTCAGAATTTGGCTGACTGTAGCATCAGCAGTTTTACATGAACAAAATTTTCAATTTCATTAGAACAGCCAAGTTAATTCTGCTGGTTTGGCAGTGTGTTCTGAGAGGCAGAGTGACCACCAGGGCTGGGAGTCAGGAAGCCGTGTATTGTCGTGCTACCTGGCCACTAGCTGGAAGGTAGACCTGGGGAGGGAAGCCAACAGATCTCTTGGACCTGATCCACTTTATTTCTAAACTTGGGATAAAAATAATGTGTTTCACTTACTTCAGGGTTGTTTTGAGGAACTAACACACATAATAATGGCAGTGCTTTGATAGGTCATTACCAAACTGTTATTGAAACGGAAATATTGAGGTATCTATTTATCGAGATAAAAAGTCTCCTTGTATTGGGTACCCTGCCCACTCCAAGGTACTATACCATCCAATTTCCTTCCCTTCATGTCCTGTTGGATGGGTGAGATGGTAGAGGAGTTATACTATGTTATGAGAGCTTTCAATGTTTAAGGTACTGGCCATGCATTTTTTTATAACTCCTTACAAAAATCCTCTATGGGAGTGCTATTACTTAGGAATTTTTTGGTTGTCAGTGACAGAAATCTGATTCAAGATAGCTTAAATGAGAAAATATGGGGAGGAGGGAATATTTATTTTGTTCATATAACTTAAAAAGTTCATGGGTAGCTCTGGCTTCAGCCATAGCAGGATCAAGGGTCTCAAAGAGATTCTGTAACATTTGTTTCTTGGTGTCTTTAGCTTTTCTCTCTGTTTTTCTCTGTGTTGGTATCATTTTTCTGGTATATTTTCTTTCTACATGTTTAAAAAGATAACCCCAGGGCCAAGATAACCTCAGCTTTACAATGTGATCTCAAAGAAAGAACAAATAGGTCCTCTCTCTCTCTTTCCCAGTGGCCACATCAAATTTTTCATAAAGAACCAACATTAGATCTGCTTTAGTTACATGGCTCCCTTGGATGGTCCCTTTCTTCAGGGATACAGGGCGGATGGCCTTGATTGGCCAACCTAAGTGATATTTATAATAGCCAAATCTAGCCAGTGGTAGGATTCCAGGTTTTCCTGTAGCTTTTTTGGAGGGCCAAAAAAGCATGGCCCTCCCAGGGTCATGGCTTATCCCAGGCCAGGCTGTGGGTTTCAACCCAGGGTTTGTGAGAGCTAAGAAGGGATCCAGAGGTCACTGAGCCCAACCCAGCCATGGCCAGAGAAGAGAAGTGTCATGTCCTAGGTCACATGTGATTCAGTGCTATCCTTAGCCCTTCACTTTGCCTGTACCAGCTCTGGTGGAAGCATCACATGAACTTGTCCTGCCAGAGCAACTGAAGGATCCTGTCACAGAGAGGGGCAGACACCAGCTCACATGCAGGTTACATGAGGTTAACACTGGCTCACACACAGGTTACACCCCTGAACTGGGACGCCATCCTGTTTCTTCTCCTGTCTCCTCTCCCCACCTCTCTGGGTCAAACTCTGGATGGTTGAGATGTTGGCTACTCAGAGCCCCATTTCAGATGGGCCTGGGAATGGGGGTCCTCTGTGCTTAGCAATTCACTACCTCTTCTCGCACTTTCTTTTTTTGGGTGGAGGTGGTTCCCGGGACAGGGTCTGACCCAAATTATAAAACCAAAATGAGAGGACTTCAAAGGGAAAAGCAGTGTGACTGTCACCTAAGAGGCCCTTCACCAGAAAGAGAAGCCAATAGGAGAGAAGACAATGTGTCCTATGGTCTCCATTGACAATATTGTCAGTGTCTCTATTGGTACTGTGTTATATGCTCTGGCTTACCTCTGGAACAAGTGGGAAGGAGGGGCTGATGTGCATGGTGGCTGTTACTTCCGATATCCCTAATGCTTTTCTGGAATTCTCCCCCACCTCCTTACTGATAGACTCTCTGGATGATGCCACTCCCATGTCATAAAAATTGTAACAAGGGCTCTGGTTTGCCTCATGAAGGTTAAAGGAAGCGGTCCTTATCTTGTAGCTGGAAGATAGGTGTTCATGGGAGATAATGCTGTGCTTTTTCTGATTTTATGTCTTTTCTTTGTGCATCTCTTCATTCTTCACAGGCTGAGGAGTTTGTTTGTATTTGATAGCCAGATTCCTCTTACAGAGCCCTGGTTATCATTTGCCCCATGGTGTTGCACACGCCCATGGCAGATTCCTGGAGAGCTGACCTCCGTGTATGTTGCATTTTCAGGGCAGCAAGTACCCTTTACATGTGACCATGCCTTCCTCTGCCTCGAGCCATCCCCAGCTCCCCATCATCTGGAGAGAGCCTAAGTATCTTCTGTGACCACAAAGCCTGGCTGACCCTTTCAGCATTTTCTCCTGCCCTCCTTAGTCATGCCCTTAGAGTCAAGCCACATAAAAGTGTTTGTGAATAACTGCACACTCCACACCTCCTCATGTTTATGTGTTTCTTTTCGAGCAGTGTGGTCTTTCTGGAGTCACCTGCCTCCACCCATCTTCCATATAAACAGCTTCTTCAGATCCATTTTCCTGATTCAGTTCGAATGTCACCTCTGCTATGTAGCCTTCCTAATTCCCCCCCAGTATCAGTGACCCTTCATCTGTGATCCTGAAGCCCTACCCTTTTTACTATATACGCTTTTACTTGTCTTTTTATGTGTCTGCAAGGAGGTGGTATAACAAAGGGAAAAGAACAGGAGCGTTGCTCTCTGGTCTGGGCTTAAAGCCTGGCTCTGATACTTACTAACTACATGTCTTTGCAAAAATGATCTGACGGTTGGGAGCCTCTTCTGTCTTTATGTGTAAATGGGCATGATGAACTCTTCTGAAGTGTTTTCTTGAGGATGAAACAACGTGTGGTGTGCTTAGCGTGGTGCTTGGCATATAGTAGTGTTCAATAACTGGTAAGGGTAGTGGTTGTGGTTGTTGCAATTATTATTGGGTTATGAGATCTTAGAGATGAAAGGGACCTGAGGGGTCATTCTTATGCCTACAAAGCCTGATGCCTACTCCCTTGCCTGATAGTCATCCAGCTTCACCTTGAACTCTGCCACAGACAGGGAACTAACTCACTTTCTCTCTGATCTTATGATGTAGAGGGGCTTGCTAGTACTTAGGCTAAGTTACTCTATGTCTATTTGGGGGAATATTTTATTATTTTTTAAAATAATTTTTTAAGTTTATTTTGAGAGAAAGAGACAGAGACAGAGACAGAGAGTGCAAGTGAGGTAGAGGCAGAGAGAGAGGGGAGAGAGAGAATCCCAAGCAGACTCTGCACCATCAGCACAGAGCCTGATGTGGGGCTGAAACTCATGGACCATGAGATCATGACCTGAGCCTAAACCAAGAGCCAATACTTTACCGACTGAGCCACCCAGGTGCCCCTATTTTGGAAATACTCTAAATTGGCAGTTATATTTGTGTATATATGTATGTGTGTCTGTATGTGTATGTACATTACATATTTACATATGTACTTACATATGTATATATACATATTTACATACGCGTATATATATTTAGTGATGCTGTTTCACCATATAAGATTTCCTAAAAAGTTACTGAAAAAGTTGAGTTAGGAAGTTACAATGCAAATTAACCTCCAAAGCAAAGTTAAGAGTGGCTTTGCATATTCTTAGATCTTTTGTTTTTGGGTGGGTTGGCATCTGTTTATTGCTTGTCTCTGAGTGGAATGCCAGTGGAAATTGTGGCTTGTAATGTTGTTGCAACTATCAAGCATAGCCTGCCTGTGATACATAAAGAGAATAAAGTCTGAGTGACATAGTAACATGGTACATCTAAACGTAGTAATGCTTTCAGAGAGAAGACAACTTTTTATAATGTGGTTTAGAAACAACCCTGGGTTAGGAGCAAGAAATCCCAAGATGGTCTATGGTAACTTGGCCTCAGTTTTCTCATCTGTGAAGTGGGCGTATTTGCCACACAGGGATGGGATATAGAGAAGGAAAAGGTGGACCCTGTCCCTGAGAACTCCCCTTCCCCATTCAACCAGAGCACCTCTTTCTCTAATTTTTAAATATGAAGTAAGCATTGAAGTCCATTATAAAATGTTATTCTAAATAAAATATTCTGTTGCCTAAAAAATTTCAACTTCTAAACCAGATTATCTTTAAGGGCCCCCCCCACTCCAAAAACTATATGGCTCTGAAATAAAGTGATAGATCCTCACTAATTTTCGAATGCATGTTCAGTTTTAAAAAGTTTTTCATAATGAAACAAAATTGCTTTTTAGAAACTTTTTAAAGGATAGTTTTTGTCTTCTCTCTCCGATGGGCTTAATTGTAGTGAACAATTATTCTTTTCCTTTTTCTTCCAAAATTTGCTTTTCTCTGACTTAATCCAAATCCTATCATACAAGGAAAAGGTCATCCATATTGTGGAGGGCAGGAAGATGAATATGTTTTATTATTCTCTTGTATCGTTTCATCCCAGGCCAGTCCTTGGAGAAACCGTGCCATAATTAAAATATGTTTTCAGCAATATGCATGTCCCTTTTCAGCAATTCCTTTCCCCAGTTCTCTCCAGATGACCTCATAGAATCATGAAGGCGGAACAGATGTAACAAATTTTTATGCCTAAACTCTTTACATTAATCCTGTGGAAAAGGGGACCCTGTGAGGGGAACAGATTTGTACTGGATACGGTAATGAGCCATAACTCAAACGCCGTTCTTTTCCAGGTCAGTTCATTTTCCAGTAGCTCTGGATAACCTCCTTGTGCTTTAGCTCACTTATAAAATGGGGATGATACTAATAGTATTCGCATCCTAGAGTTGTTGCTAGTATATGGGAGCATAGACCTTAGAGCTGTGCTCAGACTATAGAAAGTTTCAGATACCTGTTTGCTGTTATTATCATTACTACACTTCCATATTCTGATAGCAGGCTGCCCAAAGTGCACAGAGATGGAAACCTCATTTGGCAACTGTACGGCCTCCCATCTTGCATCCCGAAAACAAATTGTTAAAATAAAGTCTGTTTTCTTTTTAAACCTCCAGTTCTGGCAGGTCACTGCTCCCTGCTGGGTGACATTGGGTAGGTAGTTGGTTCTTTTCAGATATATGAATATCTTGTTAACATGTTGGCTGCTAAATGCTCTCTTTGCCTGGTAGTGATGTGTTAACTCAGTGAGAATGTATGTGCTTCCAGAAAATCCTTAGGGACTGACTTAAATGAGGTGACTTCAGATTATGTGGCAGGTGAGTGTGTAAGTCCTTTTAAATCAAATAGGCCTGTCATCTCACCTTGAGGAAGATACCTTCTTCCACTGAAATGAATGGGGCTAGCCATGCCATCCCCATCACTCTCACCTCTAATTTCTGGAAAGTAAATGCCAACAACCAAATGGGTGAGCATTTAGGATTTAGACACTATCATTTTATTCCTTTATCAAGGTCGCATGCATGTAGCTTTACTTCAGCAATGAAGAAAAATGAGTTCCCACCTTTAAGTCTACCTTGCTTTTGAGAAGCAGGCATATAACTAACTGATGGGTAGCCAAAAGATATAGGAAATGTGACTGAAAGAATCTAACTGCCTGTGAGGGAACTATGGTTACAGGACAAGCTGCACTCAGAATCTCAGGAGCCCTGAGTCTCAACTTTGAAATGGCCCCAGGAAGTGCTGGTGGCTTCTTCTAGATGGGAGTTTGACCACCAGTTCTGTGATCTCAGGGCCACAATCATCTTGAGCCAGGATCTTTTCTTTTTCTGTCCGTGGTCTCTTAATCCCACAGCCCTTCCCAACTACATACTTGGGCCCATTTTTCCAGCGCACAGCGCGTCATTGACATTGTGAATGACCTAGGGGGAAACAGACGTTGCGTTGCCACTCTGTGGAGCTGAAAACTCTTTGCCAGTCTCAACGTCTGCTCAGCCATCGCCCTGCGGGAACCTCTGAAGGAATATGTGGAATCGGTGCAAACTCCTACCTCCTCACCGATGGTTTCCATTTTCCTTTTTTTCCGCACCCTGGGTGGGGGCGGGGGGAGAAACGAAGACTCTCATTAGCAGGACCCTCTAAGTGCGATGTGTGGTTACTTTAGTCCTCACCAATCGCTTTAATATTTCAAAATGGAAGCGGCTCAAGGGCGGACGAGGAGGTGAGCCATACCTGAGAGCTGCCCGCACAAACTCCGCGGAAGCTCGCCGCGCTCTTCGGCCCACAGCCCCCCGGGCGCCGCAAGCCCGGGGTCCCCGCACTCGCGCGCGCGGCGCCGCGGGCCTGGTNCCTCTCTCCCCTTCTCACTGTCTCCCCTCCACACTCGGTCCTCCCTTTCTCCCCCTAGTCCTTCAGCTGCCACAAGGTTCGCTTCCGTGGCTTTGTTTAAAAAAAAAAATCCGAATAGGTCCGAGGTGCTTTCTCCTTGAGCAGCTGGGGACCATGGCCGGTTCCCGCAGCTGCCTCCAGGAGGCACCTGGGCCGGAGGTCGCCCGCGCTGCGAGCCTTGAGTCCGGGTTTGGGGGGCGCAGAAGGAGGAGCGCACGCAGAAAGTGACGGGCCAAGGCGCGCGGTGCGCGGCTGGGGCTCGAGGGCTGGGCCGGCGCGGAGGCGGGGAGGGACAGGCGAAACTCTCCCAGCCTCACTCCCAGTGATAACCTGCAGCTATGGAGTCGCCGACCAAGGAGATTGAAGAATTTGAGAGCAACTCTCTGAAATATCTGCAACCCGAACAGATCGAGAAAATCTGGCTTCGGCTCCGAGGGCTGTAAGTAAATGTACCGACTTCCCTTGCCCCGTTTCTGCCTGCAGTCCTTATTTTACTACAAAGCCACAACCATGACTGCTCACCCTGTTTCCGCGTGGCCCTTTAAACGCAGCCCTAGAAGTTCCACAACTGCTTCTCTGTTAATTACAGTCACTGCGACCTTTTTTTTTTGTTTTTTCAAAAGAGATTTGTTCTTCTGAGTGTTTTAGAATGCCTTGCTGTTTCCAAAGCATACTTTCTTTGGGGGAAAGAGGACATGTCCTTAGATTTCAGTTGTAGTAGCTCAGAACTCATGGAGATGTTTCTGGTCCTTTTGCTCAGGGAGAAAAGTCTGGGGACTGTTAATCAAAGGAAGAGTTACTCTCTGCAGAGTGCTTACAGACGTCTTGGCAGGTGGTCCAAGAACTTACCTTCAGTTCAAATCCTACATGCGTTCTGGCTGCTAAATTTTCCTCTCCTTCTCCTTAGCCTAGTTCAACTTATATTTTCTTAGGGTTCTTTCATATCTTAAAGTAGTTAAGGAAGGAAGGGGCTCTTTTTGGAGAAAGTGGGGGTCAGAACCAAGAGTGGAGTTTCCTACCAGTATTTCAATAGTGAAATAGCGCATTTGCTTTCAGTAGAGTCGCCAGAATTCTAGTTGGACTAATGGACAGAGATCTCTGAATTTCGTTCACTTCATTGGGTTCTTCCTGGTTTTGGGTACTGAGGAGAGGTGACCTGAAAATACATAGTGTTTTCTGTGAAAAGATTTTATAAATAATGAACAACTGGGTACCCCATTCAGGAAGCCATAGTGATACCTGTATATTTACAGCTTGCTCTTCAGTTGACCAGGCAGATCCCAAAGACATCTCTCATGAATACCAGATACTCATTTCATTAGACATTTGGTATCAAATATCTAGTGCAGTTAAAAAAACAATTATTTCTCCAAATATATTATCCAGACATTCTGTTCCTTATGAAGGACAATGATGGNGATTTCATTAGACATTTGGCATCAAATATCTAGTGCAGTTAAAAAAAACAATTATTTCTCCAAATATATTATCCAGACATTCTGTTCCTTATGAAGGACAATGATGAGGATACCAGCTCCTTGGCAGTTTGTTTTGCTGTAGTTATTGTTTTTGAAAGTACGTGTGTACGTGCGCATGCGCGCACGCACGCACACCCCCCCCAAAACAAAATAAAAAAGGCACTCATCTAAGTTAGCTTCATCTTAGAGGAGACTACACCCTGACCAGGGTATTCAAGTTTCTAAAGGGAAGCAATAGATAGTATATGTTTCTTTAAGGGGCCCCCATTTGAAGTGCAATTCATAAAAGCCCTTCCATCTGTAATCTAAGTGACTTTCATTGCCATTGCTCTAAATGGGAAACCATGCCAAATAATATGATTTTTGAGTTGTCTGGCTGCTATAAGCAGAGGTGATAAACTTATTTGGAAATTTCGTCATTTTCGTTGGCAGGCTGTCCTGACAGTTGAGATGCGTGCAAGGCAGCACCTCTTTCAGAGCAATGTTTACAGTAAACTCATGTCATATGTAATGAACATTCAATCTGATCATACTGTGGTGCACACAGAGAGTTGTTTTGCATCCGCAAAGTCTGGGTCTGAGGTATGCAGTCTAAAAGTGCTGTCAGGCTGACCTCCTTGCCATCTCTGCTGGGGGGACTCCTCTGTCCACACACTGCTCTCTGGCTGCTTTACGATTACAGCCTTCTCTGCGGAGCTACTCAGGCTAGAGAGAGTGTTTGGGCAGATCAGCCAGGCTGAGAATGTGTGTAAAAAAGCATTTAGTGCTTACAACACACTGTCTTGTACCTTTCTGCTTCATATCTTTTAGGCTTCTCTCCCCAAGGTGTTGGGGTGTGATATAACCACATTTTCGTTCTCTAGTCTCTCGTATCTACTTAGCATCCGGTGCCTTTGAACATGAAAGGTGTGGGTTGATTCTTCTCCAAGTGTGTGTTTTTGAATTCCTCTCTTTACCCGTCTACTGAAATGCTCTGCCTAACAGCAATCCTAGGAGATCTGTTGCTTCACTTTCTATTTTGAAAAGGACATGTTACTATCGTTATTATGGCATGATTTTATACTACTGTTAATGGTTCTTACTGCCACTTAAAAAACCAAAAACGGTAGTGCTATGATAAGTTGCTAAAGACACTGGAAACCAAAGGCATGCTTATTTATACCACTTGGAATAACATGTTAGCAGCTCACAGACTAGAAACTGTTAGGAGGTGGAAGGGTATGTCTCTATGTGTCCACACAACAGACTGTCAGTAAGAGAAAGGAAGCAGCCCTTTCATCATTTTAGGAAGACCCACTAGCCCTATTGGATTTTCATGTGAATTTATTACCATGACTCCCTTATGGAAAGGGCTTTATAGGTGATCACAGATAGGAATTTAGTTCACCCTGTTTGGGAACCATCTAAGTTCAAGACTTGATCATCTCATGCCTGGCCTGTTCAATGGCTTCTGTCTTCTTGTCAGTATCTTTTCCATTCAATTTGCTGCTGAATTTTTCATCTCCTCTATTAGAGCGGGAGTACCTTGAGGGAGTACCTCTACAGACGCTTTGTGTGTCTTGCTTACTGCTGTACATCCAGTGTATAGAGCAGGGTCTGGCATGTAATAGGTGTTCAATAAATAGGTGATTAAGGAAACATAAAGACCCAAATATGAACTCTATAATATTCAAAATGAATATATATATCCAAATATATTTGGATCAGCATACAGGTCATATTACCTATCAACACAGTATTCCATGAACTAGGTGGGAGGCAGGTTTTATTAATATCATTACCCAGATTGGGCACAGAAATCTAAACTGAAGTGGGAACAGATGTGGCAAAGCCATAACCCAAGGCTGAATCCCACTCTTGCTTATCTACGTTCTCTTTTTCCCCCTCTCCGTACCCTTTCCCCTTTTGTGCACTGGCCAGAAGTGGGCTTTAGCAGCAGTAAGAAGATTGTTGCTCCTTCTGTTATTATCTGCCAAGAATCTACAGCATAAGAGAATATAGGGAATGAGCCTGTATACCTTACAAGCCCCACCCATCCCCCTTCCATGCTTAATTTTTTTCTCTTACACATCTCACCACCTGAGTGCTATGTATTTTATTTATTATGTTTATTGTCTGTCTCCTCCAACTAAAATATAAACTTCATGAGGACATAGTTTTTTTTTCAGTCTGTTTTGATCACCGTTGTATACCCAACACGACAGTATTACCTGGTATAGAGTAAATTTTCAATATGAATTCGAAACCTAGAGCTCATTCACATATTTATTTGGGGAAAAAATTGGGAAAAACTCTTAATCTAGCCTTGTAGCATCATCACCATGCTCGTAGCACATTGAATACTGGAAATGTGAATTTTAAACACTGTCTACCCAGCTGAGATGGCAAAACCCTGGAAGCCTTGGTATTTACCATAATGATGACTCTCATTTCCCCTGTGTGAGGTGCTGAACACCAATGTATAGAGGCCAACTGTAATTTGAAGGTTGTGGTGTTCCTCATCCTCCCTCTGCAGCTCTCAGACCCATGTTCAAGTTCCTCAAAGCTGGAAGGGAACAATACTGCACACTTGAGCTTTTTAATTATATCTGTCAAAGGGATGCTATCCACTTATGTTTCTGGGATGAGCCTCTTTTTTTTTTTATTAACCTATTTCCATTTCTATAAACCTCAGTTTACCCCCAGTGTTGTTGTCATACTTCTTTCCTCTGTAAAGAGGGNCGATACCCTTTTTCTTTAAATTGAGAGCAAGTGAACAGGTTTCACTTACTCTGTTGTCAAAATTGTAATTAAGCTATAATGTATTTATTTTTCCTTACTATGAGGTAGTCAGTATAATAAATTTCATGCTTACATAATGCTCTCTATGAAGATGATGTGTTCTTTTGCATTATCTAAAATGATATTATGATATAATGGCAGGTAAATAGCTATTAAGGTAGCAGACTGAGACTATTGTTTTTGTCTATTCAGTGAGCTTTCCCACTCCCTAATATGGTCATAGACCCTGCCTCCCTCATGAGTTAGGGATGAACTCAAAACCCAGGACTAGCCAGTCTTAGAGTCTGACCTTCATGGCAAGAGTGGTAGGTAGGACTCAAGTGTGGCACAGAACCCGAATGGAGTTGGAGAGTCCTTTGTCAGGATTGCTCTCTCAGCTGCTGGAGAGTGCCACTTTCCCTTCTTCTGGGTTTTCCTGGTGGCTGCCACTGGCTCCCCTTCCCACTTCATGGGGAAGACCTTTCTGTGATAGGAGACAGTGAAGCCACCACTCAGAGAAAATCAGAGGGGAGAACATGGAGTGGAAATCCCTGGTCTGCTCCCAGAAGCCCCAGTTCCTGTACTTGTTTCTCCGATTCTGTGCTCTGCCAGCTGAACCGCCAGCCAGGCTGGTTCTGCTTAGGTTGCTTTGAGTTTGATTTCTCTCAGAGGGTTTTCACTAATACCCCACTGAAGCACTGAGACCTTAAGTGACTCTTCCAAAGTGCGCAGCAAAGATGTGTGGGAAAGCCATGGACAGAAAGCCTGGATCTTTGGTTTCATATTTCTTATTTAATGAAGTCCTCTTATACTGTGTTTTCTCTGTACTCATCTGCAAGTTTTAATAGTGCCATCAGTGTTCAGGCAACATTAGTTTACTCAATTAACATTTACTGAGTGTCTATTATGTGCCAGGCGCTTTCATAAGCTCTGGGTGTGCAAAAGTAGATAAGATACCTGCCCTTCAGCGCTTCCCAAGCTGGCAGGAAAGACTGAAAGGAAAAGCCGGAAGTGCTGACTATAGTTACAGAGGGATGCACAGAGAGCCGCCTCTATCTGGGTTGGCCAGAGAAGGTGTTGCAGACTGGCAGTCATCTGCAGATTGATTCTAGCAGTGTCCTTAGAGTTAACAGGAAGAGACTTGCGCGGATCCTTTTCATTCATGTCAGCCTTGTGCAAAGATGCAAAGAATTGTTTTTGCAAAGATTTGAGGAAACAAGGGGTCCTCTAGTGAGCCCAGAATAAATCAGCCCAGTATTCTGAGCTGGTTTTATGGCATCTGGGAAAGCTGCTGCTACTTACTAGGGAGATAGCCTAGATCCTAGTGCCCTTCTCTATGCTCACTTCTCATTGATAATCCCCAAAAGGAGAGGGTGTGTTTGGGTCCATTTGCTGTCATCTAATGTTGAGCTATTGGACAGAAAAGTCTCAGGTCACCTCAAAAGCACTTGCCCCCTAAATTGGTCCCTGGTCCCTTACAGACCTCACAGGGTTACTTTTCCCTATAAATCAATTCCCAAGAGCCTTAGCTACTTTCCTTGAAAGGTAGCTGTGTGATATCCTCCTGCAGCTTATCGCATGCAATACTGAGGGATAGATGAAAGCTGATGAATGGACGTAAAAGAGTGTGCAAAGGTACAGAGGCAAGGGAGACGCTGGTACGTTGAGGAGTGAGAACGAATGTTGGAAAGGAGGGCATGGGCCAGGTAGTAATACATGAAATTTTAAAAATTTTGCTTTTTGGTTTATTCAAAACTATGCATGCTCATAGTTTAAGGAGTCAAGTATTTGAACACATTTTGCTACATTACACACATGCAAAAATCCATTAAATTTGCAGAGAATATTTTTTATTTTGGTACATGTAATATTAAGGAGTTTTCATTTTATCTCTTACTTATAAGGAATTGTTAAAAAACTTTAAGCTGGAGAGTAACAAGTTGAAATTTGAATTTTAGGATGGCTGTTCGGGAAGAATTGTAGAGGACAGACTGGTGATGGAATTTGAGGTCTGGAGACCGGTTGGAGAAGATTCTTGAATTTAGGGTAGTACCAGTTTTGGAGCAGAGAGAGAGAGAAAGGGAAGTTGTCTTCCAATTTTGTTTTGGCTTGGATATCTTAGTGAGTTTGTTGCCATTTGCCTTATTAGGGGCCATGGAGAGGAGAGCAGGCTTGGGTAAAGCAGAATGATAAATTTGGGTTTAGATATGTTGAAATGGAGTAGCTTCTGGAAGATCCATGTAGTTGTTGGTGATAGCAGTCTGGAACTATGGAGAGACCTTTGGCTTGGAGCAGGGGTCTGAGAGTCATGGTCCTGAGGTAAAGCCTCACAAACGGATGACCTAGGAAAGAGTGGCTTTATCTGAATCTCACTAATAAAACAGTGCCAAAAGAATAATCTAAAAAATTATTTATTTCCTCCAGATTACATGTTTTAGTGTATTAATTGGTCCTTCCACTCTCTCATGTAATTGTAATGGCTCTGCATATTTTTGTTGGTCTCGTATTATATACCAGTTACTAGAAGCCTCAGAGGAGGTATAGAAGTACCAGGAGAAAAGCCCTCAGGAGATTTAGAGTCTAATTAGGGAGACAGGATAATTCTTTATACATGTTGAAAGTTAAAAAACAACAATAAAAGTATGCACAATAATTAATTGCTAAATAAGTGATGTTGACACAGTGTCCTAGAATTCAGAGAAGGCAGACATTTGTATGTGAGGGATTGTTTTTGAATCTTTCTTTTCCTAATAAAGATCAAGAAAGTCTCACCTGGATACATTCTTAATGTGTATTAAGAGAGAGAAAGAGGTGAATATATAAAGGGTAAGTAGGTTTTTATATTTAGAATGAAATTTTCTTTACTTGAATACTAATGCAGTGTATTACTAATGCAAGCACATCATCACTTGCTTAACAGAATTTGGTTGTGCTGACTTATTAGCTAATTACAACTCATTATTTATCAGCTAAGCATTTATTATTTTGACCAAGCTTTACAGCTTCTATTGGTTGGGAAGTAGCCCTAAGTAGAGGGATTTCTACTTTTCTAGCTTGATTTTCTTTCTTTAATTTTCTTTGGCTCATGGAAAACTGCTTGCCAGTTTTTCCATATGGAGGGAAAGTGCTTACATGATCTAAGTCATTGCTTTTTGATAAGAGACTGAGAACAATAATTGTTGGGTATGCGGCTCATAAAGTAGTCTGTAAGAGCTTTGAGAATGACCATCACAATTTCTCATCAGTAATAAAAAGTGGATTCCACAATAAATGGAATACTCTATTTCTGGAGAAAGTATGCTGAATCCATGTAAAACTTTGGAATTCTTCAGACTTATTGGAGTGTACTCTTTATTAAAGACCTTTTGACAGCTCTTATTACATAAAATAAATGAGTCTTTGTGAGTGTAAGAAAAACCTAGATGTTTCTAGGTTGTGAAATCATGAAAAGCTTAAGAGAATAATTCAATTGAGAAGACATAAGTTATGATTATAGATAATGAATTTTATTGATATATCTGAATGAATACACATACAACTGTATGCAGGAAAGTCATCCATCACTCATCCACTAAGCAAACATTTCTTTGGCACTTAACCATGCACCAGGCACTAGATAGTGGGAAACAAGATAAAGACTCCCTCCCTTAGGGAGCATTCAGTCCACTGGCAGAAGCACATATTAAACATATAATTCTACGAGTAATTATTTATAGTGACGAATGCTATGGAAAAATATAATAGGGGGTCCAAACCTGGTGCAAAAATCAGGAAGGCTTCTCTGAAGAAGTGAGATTTAAAATGAGCTATGAAGAACAAGTAGACATCAGTTCAGTAAAGAGTTGAGGAAGAGTGTTCTAAGGTATTCAAGGGCTGGGAAAACAGCATGTGCAAAAAAGCCAAAGGATCATGACACCTCAAAAACCAAGAAGGCCGTGTGGCTATAGCCAAAACTGTATGGAGACAGGAGTCTCAAGACATTGCTAGAGAGGGATCAGATCATATTTTATTATTCATTCATTCATTCATTCATTCAGCTAAGACAGCAGAAGAGATGATTTATTGTACATGTGTTATATTTAGCTACAAATGAAAACAGAATTAGTCCAGAAAGTCACAGGTACAAGGCAAAGGACCAAAAGGGACTGTTTTGATATGAGCAAGATGGGTTGCATAGGTGGTCATTGTGATGAGATGGTGACAGATGTTCTAGAGTCATTGAATCAAGCTTTAGAAAGTAGGCATGCAGTCCAACAAATTGGTACCGGCATCCCTGGCCTCTGGCTTTCCTTATTTCCACTCCTGTGGCTTCCATGGGTGCAGAAGCTAGCAGTTTAATTGGACCTCTGCCTCAGCTTTCTTGATTTACACTTTAGCCTGCACATTCACTGCTTCCCTTGCTTGGCTCTCATGGCACACAGGTCTCCCAGATGATGGCACTAAGGCTGAGAGCCTTCCTTAGACTAGAGGTTTTACCAGTGGGAAGCCATTGTAAGGCCTATAGAGATGGATTTGAGAGATTTTTAGGAGGTAGTCTCAACAGGACTTGGATGTGGGAAATGGGAAAGAGTGGAATCTAAGATAACTCCCAAGTTTTTAGCTTCATTCCTAGATGCTGTTTACTTAGATAAGGCCCACTGAGGGGCAGTAAGATTGTAGATTTGGTTGTGCATGGGAGCAGAATGAATGGAGAGTAGAGATAATGAGTTCAGTTTTGGACATATTGAATATGAGGGGCCTATAACATGTCCTTGAAGAGAGGTGGTGAAGTCATGAGCAGTTGGCTAAATGGGTCTGGAGATTAAAGGAAAAGTCTGGTTTAGAGGGATAATGTATAGTCCAACAAAATAAGAATAAATAAGATAAATTATATATGTGTATATACACAGACACTCACACATAGAGAGAACTCAGTTTAGTGTGACACCCTAAATAGTCTGACAGAAGGTGCCAGAAGACTGCAAGTTTATATATATTTTCTCATTGGCATTTTCTTGTCCAACATATGGGAAAGGCCAGCTAGTAATCAGTGTACATAGGTTTGCTTGGAACCCTTATATTGACTACTTGGTTTCACGCTCACCATAACATGATTTGGAGCAGAGACAGAAGCCTGGGGGGAAGGCAGGATCATTCCCAGTATCCAACGGAAGAAAGAGACTATGACCCAAGAAGCCAAATGGAGTGAGGCCCCCATCACGGACCTTCTGGGTCATGAGCCAGGCCGTAAGACTCAAAGTGTGGATCCCATCACCACAGCAGGGCCGCCTGAAGGTTGGCTGGGTGGAGGCTCTCTAGACTCTGCAGGAGTTTATCCTTTGTCTAGGCTTGCCCAGTGGTGCTTTGTGGAGACGCTGCTGCTCCTGAAGTGCCCTATGATGGACACACCAGGCCTCTGTCTCCTATGCACAAGTCCTGCCACAGCTCTCATCTTCCACACCACATCTCCTCATTCGTGGCCGTTTTCCTGCTTTTTAAGGCCTTCCCCAACCTGCCTCCCCCCCCCTTTCCACTTTCATTCCCTTCCAGAAGTCTATTGCAGGGACCCGATATTCAGTATTCTGCTGAAACAGCCTTCCTTTCCCTTAAGGCCACCAGAAGAGTGAAACCTTAAATAATCAACATAAGAATATGTTGAATATTTTGGCCAAAAGTCACTATTGGACATCCAAGGACTGTTAAGTTTTGTTTTTCCAGATTCCAAGTAACCAAAATGCTGAAATAACCAAGACTTTTCCTGCACGGTACAGACACTCTGAGTGAATCTAGTAGTGAAAGATTAGTTTTCTTTTTAAGTTTATCTATCATTTATTTTGAGAGAGAGCGACTGAGAGAGAGCAAGAACATGAGCTGGGGAGGGGCAGAGAGAGAGAGAGAGAGAGAGAGAGACAGAGAGGGGGGGGGAGAGAGAAAGAGAGAGCATCCAAAGCAGGCTCCACATTGCCAGTGCTTAACCAACTGAGCCACCCAGGTGCCCCCTGAAGGATTAGTTTTTGAAATCTATTTCTATGTGTGTTTTAGGAATAGTTCAAATTCAGACTAATATCTGACCCCTTTTTCTCTATCTCTCTGACTCTTGTCTAAGGATGACTCTGAGGGGTCTTATAATACCTTTAAATTACCTCCCCTCAAAGTATTTCATATTTAGTATATATACTCTTCCAGGCAGTTGTTATTTGGAAATCCAGTCTGCTAACTATGAGGAACCATAAATACTTTGATGAATAAAGTCCTGTGCTGCTCATTTGTGAAAACAAAAGGATTAATTATCATAAATTGAAGCTCCGTAAATATTGTTTAGAATTGTCATTCTTTCTACAGAACTACGGACTGAAATTAGTCATTGTTAAAAAAAAATGAAAGAATTGTTTAAAAAATTAAAGAATTGTTCAAAGTACTCATTTCTGGGAGTCTGGATAGTTTCAGTAAAGGTAACTATATAGGTAAGGAGAATTTGGTGATTTCCGCTGGCAGTACAGCTCAAAATGGTCCCTATGAGCATATCTACTAGTTAATTCCCCTCCTCCTTTTTCTGTTTTCTGGATATTCGCATTATTTTTCAATATTTAAATTGTTAAAGTTTACAGAGCCCGTGTCCAGAGAAGAGGCTTCTGTGGATGATGTTACTGTTAGAGAAGGTTTTGGAGGAAATAGGAAGGATCTCTGCTCCCCAGGAACTGTGTGTTGACTTAAAGTCACCCAGAGTTGTAAATAGCCAGTAGCTGCTTTCTGCCATGAGTACGTTTGGATAAGAGCTGGAAGGAAGGGTGGAAGAGAGGAGAGAGGGAAGGAATACTCCTAGAGTAGATAGGGAAGGCGTAGAAAGACCAGACTGGTCACTGAAGTTAAACTTGGCAGAAGATACAGTTTTTGTTCTGGCTAAATATACATGAGGAAGAGCAAAGCAACTCTCTGGATAATTCAATTAAAAAAATTCTACCCCTCCCCTAATTACAGGGATGCATCTGTGGAGAGTAAGATTTTGTCTTAATCCTTCAGATTTATCTCCACTTTGGCAGCGTTGCATGGATATTAAGAAATATTTTTGTTTTCAGCCTTTCTCATTGATGTTTATCTCAACAGGAGCCAGGCTCCTAGGAAAGAGGTCACAAAAATCTCTTCCATTCCCACCCACACAGTTTTGCTGTGCTTATAACACACCAAGTGGTTGTAAATATGTGAATAGAGGGATAAATAATTTATGCAAAAAAGCGCTACCTGGACTTCTATAAGCATGATATTTACTTTCTATTTTCTTTCTCTAAAAACCTTTCCATATTTTGTTGTTGGTGCCAATGGTTAGCTCACTGCCTAGCTTAAAGCAAGAGGGAAATAGTGCTTGGTCTGCTCAAAAAGCTTTGCTTTCCAGAAGAAGATTGCAGCCTTCTTTGGGGAGGGGGTCCCTTTTGGGGGCCTGTTGGACGGTAATTCGAGTGCTGGAATTTTTCACCCAGGCCCCAGGAGAGGATCAGGCATGAACAAGAGATTTGGATTTTTGTGTCTGGCCAGCTGTCTACAGGCAGACAGGGGGGCTGGAGGGAGAACAATGAAGAAACAGGCCTTCAGGAATGTGGGAGCATGGGCACGGTATGGATTGGCTGAGTGAATTGGTGCTGTTCCAGGTGGGGCTTCCTGTGGGGTTGTTTAGTTTGGATTAATTCTTAAAGATTTCTCCTTTTTCCAGTGCCCAGCCAGCACTAGATACAAACATATTTGCTTCCAGGAGTGAGTTAAAAATCGATGGTCTTATGTACGGCTCTGCTTCAGTTTAGCGTTCCCTTATTCTTCAGGTTCACCATCCGCATCCCCAAACCTCACTTCTTCATTTGAATTTGATCTTATCACTTTGGGTGATGAACACATCTTGCAGTTTTGTATTTTGGGAGTCGCTGACCCTGAATATGCTCTTCTGTTTCTAAGAAGGCTAAATGGAAGAGTGAGAGTCTGTGGGACAATTCCCCACCCCAACCAGAAACCAAACCAAACCAAACCAAACCAAACAAAAAACTAGCAGAAAAATTCTCTAGAAAATTTAAACAAAAAAAAACCTCCCCAACCCTTTACTAATTATTGGGTTATTCAAGGTGAAAGTGAGTTTATATCATTTTACTATTTTTCATTTTTTGTATTGCTTTGGATCTTTGGCCATGAAGGAAAATAGAATCATTGCCCAGATGGAGTTTCATTCTGTAGTTCATCAGTTAAGAAATATCTGAGCTAGTAAGGGAAGGGAATATCTCATTTTCTCTAATATCTTCTCCCCTCCCCAATACTGTGCCAGAAGGTACCAGGAGACAGCAATTTATATACACTCTCTTATTGGCATTTACTTGTTTAAAACATGAGAAGTGCCGTCAAGCAGTCAATATACACAAAACTTTGCAAATCTGGGTTTTAATGTATGCACCATGGAAATGAAATCACTCGTAGGTTAAGAAGAAATGTACAAGGACCTTCCAGTCTCAGCAACATGTAGAGTAGTTCATACAAATGATTTAAGATATATTCAGAAGTTTCCAGAGATACCCATTTGTTCTATTCAGTTTTATTCAGTCTGTAACCCATATGCCAATGAAAAACAAAACCAGAGTATCAGATGATCATTCAGGTCCTTGCTAATTTCATGGGTATTTGTGACATTTTATCTTAGTCTGCTTTCCCACAAGGGAGCTGTGTGTGACCTGAACTCCTGAGAACATGTAGTTAACTCCACTCAATTAACTCCGAGTCTTGCAGCACTTCGTTTTTCTGAGTCTGCCCCCCAATTTCCTCTCCCTCGAGGGAACTGAGGGCTGAGAACCAAGATTTTCAAAGCTGTCTGTGCATAGGCAGCAGTAGTGACCTTGGTAGAGAAGGATGGAGACGGGATCTGACGGGATCTGGAACAGAATGAGTCATCATTGCCTGGAAGTGCTGGCGAACACGGAAGGCAGAGACCTAGAGTTCTCATGTGCATGTGTAGTTGTTGCACATCCAACTTCCCATACCGGAAAACCTTCTTATGCCCAACTGGGAGGTATCTTGCTGTCAACTTTGAAACTGAGCACAAGTTTTGTCTTTTTTTTTTTTTTTAAGCAAGCTTGTTTGAATATTAAGCCTATTTATAAACCTTATTATTATAGCACCCATATGGCTCTTACTCAAAGATACTCACTTAAAAAGAAACCAAAGACTGCCAGCCTCTTCATAATTTAACATCAGTGCTTATTCAACCCTCACTTGTCCATACTCTCAGGAATGATTCCCAAATCATCTGTTTGACTTTGGAGTATGTGAAACTTACATTTATTTGATTGTGGGCATGCCCGGTACTTTGGGAACTCCAAGTCATCAAAAAAACAAGTATAGTCGCCCAGAAGGCATCCTCGCTCCCACCTTATTGCTGTCTCTTGCCATTCCCTTGCTTTTGGGGCTCTGCCCCCATGCAGGTCCAGGTTTACTGTGGACAGAATCACCCCTTTTATGTTTGCTTAATTTTATCCTTTTTCTCCCTGGCTAGGGCCAGGAGAGGTAAAATGAAGTTCAGTGTCTAGAAGTGTCTGCTAGATGACACAGATACGAAGAGCTTTGGGTAACCTTTTTAAATATTGGGGGTCAGTGCTCTTTGCTCTTTGCTGATGTTCCCATCTCAGTATTCACTTTTCAGAATGAGATCAGCTGGATGTAAGTGGACTGATCCTTTGAGGGGAGATTTTCCAGCTCCTCATTTCCTGTTCTATATATGTGCATGTACATATACACATACACACACCAGTGATAGTTCTTGGGCAATCCACTTTCCAGTTCCAGGGAAACATTCCAGATTAAACAGACATTGATTTTCAATGATGACCAGGAGTCTTTTAATTTGCCTAAGAGGTAAATGGATATGGGTCAGTTGATGCTGGCTGTAGGGCATCATGTCTCTGCATTGAGTTACAACTTCTGGTGGGTGCTTAGGGATTCTGTGTTAGCAACCCCATGGGCTTCAGTTTTTAGGGAGTTCTTGATAAAAAGAAGCTTTATCAAAAGGTAACTTGAAAGGGGCACCTGGGTGGCCAGTCAGTTAAGCAACTGACCCTTGGTTTTGGCTCAGGTCATGGTCTCAGGGTCATGAGATCGAGCCCTGTGTTGGGTTCCATGGCGGGTGTGGAGCATGCTTAAGATTCTATCTCCTTCTCTCTCTGCCCATCCTCTGTGCTCTCTGTTTTTCTCTCTGCCTCTCAAAACAAAGTAACTTTAGATATTGCTAAGGATTATTATGCTGTTCATAAATACCCACTTTTACCTTTTCTTCTCCTGCCTTTTCAACAATGGCCCTACTTCAACATTAAAGGGAAATGTGTACTTCTGCTAGGTTTACTGGGACCACAGCCAGAGTGTGTGGCAGGGTGTACAGCCTGCAGGGTCCCTCGGGCTTGGGGGTAAGCTGGACAGGATTTCAGCTCTTCCTCCTCTTAGCAAGATTGAGGTTAGCACCTGCTTTCTTTGTGGTTCAAGTGTTCTAAGATAAGGAGAATTGCAAGCATTCAGTGTTTTTTTTTCGATTTTTAGAAAGCAATCTGCAGCCTTTTTTCTTTACTTCTTTAATCAATGAAAGCCTTTTTTTCCCCAAATAAAATTTGGAAACCTATTGAATTAAAATACCATTATTATTTATGCAGTACTGTTAGTAATACAGTAGCTGACTCTCAAGCCCTTACTGAATACCCAGCACTGCGCTAAAGGCTTTACAATATTCTTATACTTGATTCTCACATTGTCTTGTGCAGTGGCTGCTACTGTTAGCCAGCTTTTACAGATGAGGAGACTGGTGGTTGGGAACGTGATATAATTTGCTTAAGGTCACATAGCTTATTGGGCACCATAATTTGGAGGAGGCTTTGAGTTCAAGCCAGTGATCAGCATTATGCTCTAATGCCCATCCACAGAGTGAGGAGGGCAGAGCCCATTCTGGGGAAGAGTTTGCAAAGCGCCACTCTAGACCTTCATGGATATGGTTTCCTTGGTCGGGCCTTGTGGAGATGACCAGCCTTCTGCCTGAGCGTGAAGCCACACATTCTCCATCTCCCATGCTGCCAGCTTTGCCAAAGTTCAGAGCACAGCAGCTCCTGGTCATTCTCTGCTTTTTACATCAACTCAGTCTAGCTACGTGAATCTTAAGACATGCGACGTGTTGTTTCAGGTTTCAAAAAATTGTAAATTTGAAGTAAGTTTGAAAAAAAAAAAACAGAACATTTAAAAACATTCCTTTTGTCTTTAAGGTTATGAATCAGGGATAAGTTCTGTGGAAGTTCTTAAAAACAAAAGGCCAAAAATAAACTGGGTTCTTTTCTAGCTCATTTCCTGCATTTAGAAGGAAAGGACCCAGTTTGTTTTATCGTTGTTGGTTTTGTTTGTTTTTGTCTAGTGTCTGAGTTCCCTCTTGGCACCCTTTGATTTATTTGCATAATTTTCTGTGAAGGCTTCAGAGTTTGCTTTCTTTCTCTACAGTTGAAGGTTCTGTATCCATAGGTAAATTACTTAACCTCTCTGAACCTCCCTTCCATCAAGTGAAAAGTGAGGTATCCCTCCCAGGGTCCGTAGGTGTCAAAATGAGTTAATTTGTGTAATGGACATGGGACAGAGGTGTTCCACAACTGTGAAGCCCCTAACATTGTCTTCTTACGTTCCTCATGTGTGTAGAAAACTATGGCTTTCATAGGTGTCCTCACTGCTCATAGTAAGTCATTGCTAAACAGAAGGAAATGTGTAGAAAGAAAAAAGTTTTTGATCAGTTTGTTGATAAATTCACTTATTCATTCCCCAGCAATATATTGAGTAGCTGCCATTTGACAGTCACTGTGTTAGGAAAGAGAGAAACACCAGCAGGTAGCAGACGAGCCATCATTGCCATCAGCAAAGCAGATCGTAACTCTCAGGAGTGACAAGTGCAATGAGGTGGGTGAACTGTGGCCACCATGGAACATACAAAAGGAGCACTGTCCAGTTTGGGAGACCCTAGAAGGTTCTTAGGAGGAAGTGATGTCTCAGCTGAGAGCCGAAGGATAAGTACGGCTCATTCAGGCCTCACTGATCCTGCCCAGTCCAAATGATCTGTGGATGGATCTTGAGTAGGATAATTTCCATGGAAGTACATTTTCTCTAGTGTTTTAAGTGCTGACCTTTCAACTCCAGTATAAGATGACACTATTTGGATTGGATCTGTCTTGGTTCTGAAGCCATCTGGGTCTAAATGGGACAAGATGGGAAAAGAGAACTTTAGGTCTATGAAACCAAGGATGCAACTATGAGGGTGAGGAGTGAGTGTTAGGAGTGGATTGTACTGAAAATCAGATTTTTGGGTTTCTTTGGGTCTACCAAAAGCACAACCCATATTTTGATAAGTGTGAGTGGCAGCTGCAAGTGATTTATTTATTTTGCCAATAGACATGTTGTGTGTCACCCACGTGCTAGTTGATGTGCAAGCCCTTGGAGTTCCATATAACAGGACCCCTGACCTCAAGAAGCTCAAAGCAGGGACAAGGGGATTCAAAATTTTTAGACTGTCTATATGCATGCAGGTACCTGACTGTGCCCTCTGAGGTCATTCTTTCTATTTTACAGCTGTGGACACTAAAGCTTGATTTAGCATAGAGTATACCTGAGGTCTCACAGCTGGAGGTGGTGGTAGTAGTTGGATTTTGAGTCTGTCACATTCCAGAGCCCTATTGTCTTTCCACATAGTTGGAGATGGGACAATGCAATGCAAAAAGTGACCCCTTCTCCCACATATCATCTTTTATTTTTAAAAAATTTTAAATGTTTTATTTATTTCTGAGAGAGAGAGAGAGACAGTGTGAGCAGGGGAGGGTCAGAGTGAGGGGGAGACACAGAATCTGAAGCAGGCTCCATGCCCTGAGCGATCTGTCAGCACACAGCCTGACACAGGGCTTGCACCCACAAACTGTGAGATCATGACCTGAGTTGAAGTCAGACGCTTAACCGACTGGGCCACTCAGGCGCCCAATGTATCATCTTTTAAAACAGAGTATGAATTATTATATTTTTCTTAACTTTTTCCTCAGCACTTTTTTAGCTTGCTATCTCCTTTCATATCTGGCTGGACTGGGCTGGGCTGGTTTGAGGTCACTAGACATGCTCTCCAAACCTATTTGCCTCGTACTTTCGTATTTGTCCTTGCTGAAATCCCAGCCATCAATCGAGACCACCTCTTTCAAAAAGCTCTTTAACCCCACCCCCCCCACCCCACCCCGTACTGGTTGTTATCATAAAGTAACACTTTAGGTATGTCTCTTGATTTCTGTTTTTAGAATCCAGATTTCTTTCAGGAAGTGGATTTTAACAGTGGTATTATGAGGATTAACGATGTATGTTAAATGCTTGTTACTAGTGGGTGCTGAAAATGGAAGCTCTTCTAATTTTTGTTCATCTTCGTTTGTCTCAGCGCTCCCAGCATTTGCTTTGTATGCTTCTTGGCAAATGCTGGGAGAATTCCATGGAAGCCAATACCAAAGATTGTCTTCTTCTGACCTCCGGAGATACCCTCTGCTGATAGAATTAGTTGGGCTTCTGGGTAGAAGCCAGGAGCATCCATCTGGCCTGCCTGCCCCATTGTGTTTGGCCCTTGCACACTCTCAGTGGATTGTTATTATTATTTTTTATCTTGCCAGAGACTCCTTAACCCAGTTTAGTAGACAACAGTCCTAACAAGGGCCGAGGGCATGGGCCACACCACAACTCACTCTGCTCTGTGCTTGTAGATGAAACCTCTGCCCTTGGCAACTGCCTGAAAAGTGATCTGTTACTGCTGATGGGGTCCAGACACAGCTTCTAGAGGGGGTGCCAGGGGCTGTTTTAGGCACTAGGTTACCCTGGGGAACCACACAAAGAATCTGCCTTTGTGAAACTGATGTTCACGTGGGCTGTCTCATATATTTCTCATCACAAGGTCTTGAGACGGGTTCTCTGATATTCCCACATTATAAATGAAGAAATTGAGGCTCAGAGGAGTTGAAGAACTGGTCACATATTGTAGAGCTAAGTGCCAGAGCCAAGATCAGAACACAGTTTTTTCTAAAGCTCAAGCCTTAACCCACTCTGTTCGTTGACCTCCTCTCTTTACATATGATGTAATTTAAACATATAAATATCTTTATATATTCATATAGTCCAAAAATGTGTGTATCTGCATATGTGACTATATACAGGTATAGAATAATAGTAAAAATAATAAATATAAAGGAAATGATCCATTAATCCACTACCCTGGGGTCATGGTTTTCATTCTGGTGTTTCCTTCCAGAAAGTATTTGGTACATTAGGCAAGATCACCCTGTAGGTTCTGTGTTTCATGCTGCTTTCTTCACTTAACACCTAACACTGCCATGCATATTTTCATATGAACAGAGATGTAATAAGTCACAGTGATTCTGAATTTGAAACATCTGTGCCCTTTTTAAAAAAATGTGTGACATACAGCTCTATGAGCAAATCAGCAGCTTGGTTTCCTGGATGCAGTGACTGTAATGGGAGCGTAGGTGTGGAACTAAGGACAACTGGGAAGCATTGCACTTCCTGGAGATGCTACCAGGAAGACGCATTTTCCTCCCCAAGCACTTTCTTTCCTTGAATCTCCTTCAGTTAAGAGCCTATTCAAGCTCTTTTGAGAGACTTCAGAGTCTGCAAAAACTGACACAAACCTAAAAACCATTGAGATATTGGGATAATAAATTTGATGGCCACTTTCCCCTTGAATGCCACCATGGCCTGGGTGAGATATCGAGGGCAGATATTATCTCCATTTGATAGATTAAGAAGCTTTATGCCCAGTAGATGTGCCCAAGGCTAAATAGCAGAGGTGTACTAGAACTCCAGCCATTTCTGCTCCCAGGAAAGTGCTCTTCCTGAAGAGTAGCCCACAGATAAGCTATTAGCAAGTTCCTACTGCTGCTCTCACCTCTTTGCTTCTAGGCTTTTTCATTGTCCCTTTTCTCCCTTCTTCCTTCTGGGAAGAGTTTATATCTGATCTTATGGTTTAGCTGAAAGACTCATTTTCATTGAAAAAAGGCACATCCTTAAAGGGACTTCGGTGCTATATGGCGGAGGTAATAGTAATAAATGTTACAATACAAATAGCTAATGGTTATTGGCCATTTAATATGTGCCAGGCAAAGAGGAATGCTTTCCAAGACCCTGACCATTTACTCCTCATCAACCCCATGAACCTAGCAAATGGAAGGGCTGATATTTAAATCTGAGTCCTGTGGTCTTTAAAGCCTGACCTCGCCCCAGATACTACATTGCCTTCAACGGGCAAGGGGAAGAACATAGGAGGGCAGAACCATTGAGCTCTTGGGAGGCTATTTGTAACTGTGAAGACTGCTTGTATGCATCTGACCACAATATAACACAATAATCTGAAACTTTTAGCTGGGCTTTGAAACTCACAAGCCTCACAGAAAGAACCTGTCACGCCTATCCCTGCTGAAGTATCTTTTCTAATTCACTGCCTGCCACAACCCTTTTCTGATGTGTGTTTATGCTTCTTTTCCTACAGGAGGAAATATAAGAAAACATCCCAGAGGTAAGAGTGTCTTTCTGAGAAAGGGAGCTTGCTGGTTGAGTCATTTGTGGTGCAACTCTTCGCAAGTCTGGCTCATGGTGGACATTCAGTGTAATGAACAGTTTCTTGGTTCCTTCTCCGTGACGTCCCGCTTAATCTTTGGATCACTACTGCTGCTAGAATTAAAATTTTATTGCAGACATTTAGGGTGGCACTGTGAGTGTATACCTTTCTGTGAGAATGGATCTGGTGGATGAAAAGACCTGTTAACTGTTGAGCCACCTAATGATTGTATCAAAACTTTGACTGAAGAGGGGCTGGCCTGGGGGGTGCTGAAGGTTTGTGGATGGGGGTATAAAAGCATCTTTAAGTAGACTTTTAGTGCTTGAATTTTCCTTTGCCTGCAGTTCCTATTTGCCTGATTGTCTGACAAAATGCTGTTGAGCATTAAACAGGTACAAATTCCTTCAAGGGCATTATTAGTCTTGTTTGGTTTAACCATGGAAAGGATAATTTAAAGTAGAATGTCATCTTTTATCATCCTCCATTACCTCGTTTTATTGAGAAGAGTTTGGAAAGCACATTCCAAAGAAATAGGTTGTGTAGACCTTTTGTTTACTAAGCATTAGAAGCCCACAGCTCAGTCGCAAAGTCTAATGTCCACTTTTCATCGATTATATTTGATTTTGGTGTTATAACATTAAACAGATTACATTTGGATAAAAAAAAATCACCACTGCAGTAGGTTTCAACAATGGTGCCTTCAGATGACTGCTTTACTCTTACCTTTTCTAATGAGTATCATCTCATGGCAGAGTCCTGTCCTACGGTTTCCAAATAAAGTCCATAATCTAAAGTAGTGGAGTTACAATTTGATATGCTTTGTAGAGGTGCACGCATCATTGAGAGAAGATGAACAAAACCTTAGGGCTTCTTGGAGGTTGCTATGCTTTTCTAAATATAGTGAGCTTATACAGATGGCAAAATAATTCTGTCTTGTTCAGGTTCATCAGGTTCATGGTAGTAGTTGCATGGGAACCACTGAGCAGGATAGAAATTAATCACTCAGATTAGAGGCATAATAGTCTTCAGTAGTAAAAGGGAATTTATCATTTTTACTTGTAGTTAACCTGGGGTATGAGACATTTCAAAGTTGCTTCAATTTTATTTTAAGAAAAGATAAATGGGTTGGAGGGAGTTTTACAAGAGAGTGGCTCAAACCTGTCAAGTTTCAAATTACTATGTAGATTATTTTTGAAAGCATATTTTTGCATATCTTACATGAATGCTGTTGCATTTTTTATTATGTCGATGTAATAAAAAAATAGACTGTCTTGTGCCAGCATCATTGAAGTCATGTAAAGTGCAGATTAATAGAGGGTTGGTTTGAGCTCTTCTATTTTTAATCATATACATATTTTTGCGTGAAATAGATCTGTGTCTACTAACCTATCATTGATAACAAACCATCTCTAAACTGATGGTTTAAAACAACCATTGTATTCTGCTCACAGTGTTATGAGCCAGCAATTCAGGAAGGGTTTGGCTGAGTCGTTTGCACCTGACCCAGCTGGAATGAGCTGGGGCTACTGGAGACGAAGGGGTCCACATTTTTTTTTTAATTTTTTTTATTTAAAAAAATTTTTTTTTAATGTTTTATTTATTTCTAGGAGAGAGAGAGACAGCATGAGCAGAGATCATGACCTAAGCGAAAGTTGGACGCTTAACCGACTAAGCCACCCAGGCGCCCATGAAGGGTTCACTTTTAAGATTGCTACTTCACTCACTGTGAGGCGACTTGGTGCTCCTTTTTTCTTTCTCACTTTGCACATGGCTTTCTTTTTTTTTGTTTTTAATTCTTTTTTCTTNATGGCTTTCTTCCTCTGCATGGAGCTTGGGCTTCTCACCGCATGGTGGTCTCAGGGTAGTTGCACTCTTTGTTGGCTTCCTAGGTCATGTGTTTCAACAGACAAGAAATGGAAGATGCTGGTCTCTTCATTACAGCCTGCACCCATAAACTGGTACAGCGTCACTTCTGCTCTATTTTGTTGGTCAAGATATCACAGAACCCATCCAGATTTAAGAGAAAGACACATAGATTACATCTCTTGATGGAAAGTTGTTAAAGAATTTGTGTCGGGCTCTGGGTTGACAGCCGAGAGCCTGGAGCCTGCTTCAGATTCTGTGTCTCCCTCTCTTCCTGCCCTCCCCTGCTCATGCTCTGTCTCTTTGTCTCTCAAAAATAAATAAATATTAAAAATTTTTTTAAGAAAATCCTCTGGCTTTCAAAGTCATCATCATCCGACTACAACTTAATTGAAGTAGGTATCTTTTTAAAAATATTTTATCAAGGACTAGGCAGATCTTAGCAGCCCAAAAGAATGTTATGATAGTGGTTCTACTGAATCTCACTTTTAATGTTAAGAAAAATGTACTCGTCTCTTCCAAGACCAGAATTTCAACCAAAAGAATGATATTATCAGAACTATTTACTGGGTTAGCAAGTACACCAGTAAGTAGAAGGTGAGCTTCTCCCTGCACAGAAACCCTTATTGGATTAGGCCCTAAATCAATACAATTAAGGGGAACCATCCTTTTGTCTTGTGAATGAGTTTTGTCCACAAAGGCCAGTCATTCCAAGAGATTTGTTGAAGTGGTGACATGATAATTTGACAGCTAGAGAGGATTACTCAGGAGACCTCCTTACCCCGAAAATTCTAATCAGGTTGTTTTTAATACAGCTGAAGATTCAAGTTATCAGGTCTGGCTCTGAGAAATTTATCTTTGAGAAAGCACGCCAGATCATGTACAAAATCATCATAAATACCTAAGAATAATCTAATACTTCTCAGTTGCTACTAAAGAAAAGAATTGCTAGCAGAGATGGTGTTATAAGCTGAATCAATGTTAGAAGTGCTTTTAACATGCATGCATACCCACATATGTGCACATACTGATGCCCCTAGTTTAGTATGCCTGGAAAGGCTGCGATTGGTCAGCAGAATCAGAGGCAAAGGTACAAATAAAGACTTATCCACAGACCTCAGGGACCTCTGCAGACACATGTCCAGTTTTCATGTCTAGACTGTGGAAATAATTTGGTCGGAATGACCAGGAGTTGGAGTTTTAAGCCACATCAGCTAGGGAAAACTTCATTAGTAAAAAGGTTTTCATTGATTTGTTATTAATTCTAACTTGGTTGGCTGGTTGGTTGGTTGCTTGATTATCAAATTTAGCTCTGTTTAGATAGTATAAGAAGTTCTGGGTCTGACTATACCTGATTTACTCACTTTATAAATCTAGACATTTCTGTGACCAAATAACTTTATCCAAGGGTGGTCACTCTCATCTTTTTGATCATCAAATTAGATTGATAGTCCCATGCATGATACTTTACAAAAATCTTTCAATTTAACAAGTTTACTTAATACTCTTGCCATACACTTAAATATATACTGGAAATAAAGACATATATAGTTGACCCTCGAACAGCATGGTGGGTAGG
Organism: Crocuta crocuta; assembly: GCF_008692635.1. Classification (NCBI taxonomy): domain Eukaryota; kingdom Metazoa; phylum Chordata; class Mammalia; order Carnivora; family Hyaenidae; genus Crocuta; species Crocuta crocuta. The sequence goes on from NW_027532002.1 coordinate 4,847,893, forward strand.
GACACCAACCTCCGTGCAGTTGAAAAACTGTATAAGTTTTGACTCCCCCCAAATTTAACCATTAATAGCTTACTGTTGACTGCAAGCCTTACCAATAACATAAACAGTCAACACATTTTATGTGTATGTATTACATACTATGTTCTTTTTTTTAATGTTTTATTTATTTTAGAGAGAGAGAGAGAGACAGCATGAGCAGGGGAGGGTCAGAGAGAGAGGGAGACACAGAATCTGAAGCAGGCTCCAGGTTCTGAGCTAGCTGTCAGCACAGAGCTCAATGCGGGGCTCGAACCCATGAACTGTGAGATCATGACCTTAGCTGAAGTTGGACGCTTAACCAACTGAGCCACCCAGGCGCCCCTTATATACTGTATTCTTAGAATAAACTTAGAGAAAAGAAAATGTTTTTAAAAAATCACAAGAAAGGGAAAATACATTTAAAGTACTCTGCTATATTTATAAAAAAAATCTGTGTGTGTATGGACTCGCACAGTGCAAACCTGTGTTGTTCTAGGTCAACTGTGTAAGAAATTGCCTTTGTTAAGAGGTATGCAGACTTGTAGTTAAGGCACATATGAACAAAATAATTAGAATATGGTAAGTGCTATAAGTATTAAAGGTCATTGCAAATAAGTCGTTTGGGAAGATATTTCCATTACTACACTCTTCTCTCACTAGATCACAAATAATATTGCTTCTTATTCACTTGGAGGTATGGGCATATTAAAGTCCAACAGAATAACTGAGGATTTTTTTTCAGCTTTCTTCATGTGTTCTGTTATCTTAAAAGTGGATGTTTTGCTGATCCTTTAGATTTTCTCTCAAAGGGGCAAATGTCTCAAAAATATTCTGGACATTAGGAGGAAGAGAACCCAGGGTAAAAACATGTGGAGATAATCAGTAGAGTGGATATCACACATGTAGATAATAGAGTGGTCCCTATCCATTGCAAGGCAAAACAAGGAGTTATTTTTTTCCTCCAACTATCTTTATGCCTTCTTTCACTTGGATTTTTATGTGGCTTAGTAATCACATTTGATGAGCCCAATAATTGATTAAATCCAGCAAATGATTCCTGTAGTCAGGTCTGCCTATGCTGTCACGAATCAGCATGCTTAATGAGTCATCAGCAGAACTGCCACCTTTGCTGTTAATAATAGATTGTCGTGTGTGGGGGGTGGGAAGATGATATCACCCTTTGGGAAGGCTATCTTCTAAGCACTTGTATCCTTGTGGGAGCAAGTGCATCTTCTGCTGAGCTGTGCCCCATTTCTCATTTGGGGACATATAAAGGCTCATTGGTGAATTCTGAAGCTCTTTCAGTACCATGGACATAGAATCAGTGGGCTGTTGTTCTCTTACTTTTGCTGTGAAAATGACAATCAGATAACTTGGGGGAAAGCTGAAGGGGATATTGGATAAATCAATGCACATAGTTTCACATACTTATGGGTGATTCTGCATACTACTACTTACGTATTAGTATTGATATTTAGAGTCTAAGTAATGGTGACATCAGGGACAAGAGGATCTTCTAAGAGATAAAGTCCTTTGAAAAATATTTTCCAATATTTTTGATGACTATACATTTTCAAAGTAGTAAGGACATGTGTATCAGCTGTGAGAATATGTCTAGTTTACATTCCAAGATTGCCACCTGAATCAAGGTGACTTTACAGTGAATGGTAGCAGGTTAAGGAACACCAGAAAGAGCAGCAAAGTGGTTTGGTTAGAGGACAGATCACAGATGGACAGAGAAACTTATGCACAAAGGATAATGCCCAAAGCAGTTAACGTGAAAAATGACCTATAGGTACTGTAATTTCAGGTGAAGAAAGGAAGGTGATGGAGTGTCTATATAGATAGTTTGGTCAGAGGTTAGAGTATCAGGCAACTACCATTCATTCAGTTGTTTCTCATTCAATTGCCCTCCAAATATATCAGCAGGAGTCTGGGGAGCACAGGTGCAGGGATCTAGAGCCATAGAGGTGGTGTAGTAAGAGTTAGGGACTATGTGTGGTGAGAGAGGGCGCTGAGATACTGTAAGTAGCTCGGGCGCTGAGTCTGAGTAGTAAAAGTAGATACTAGTAGTAGTAATGACCTTGTCAGCAGGTTGACATTTTCTGAGTCAAGAGGATCATCTAGGCACAATTCAGTCTTTATTTCTCTTCCATCTTTGTATCTGACAACTATAATTATTACCATTCTCCCACTCACCCAGGATCAACACTTTTGAGTCACTTCATATGATCTTGTGTTGTGTGTGTTTCTTCAACTTTAACTTTTTGTTCTCCCCCTTCCCCCATTATAGACAGGTTTCTAATAGATTGTGGGCCTTTACTTCTCACTATTTTTCAGTCTCATGATCTTGGTCCAGTCTCATTACCCATTTCTTAGAGTGCAAAATGAGTTTTCTTAACCACTCTCTTTACTCTGGTTTCTTCATCTCATTCTGCATACCTGTGTCTGATTACTTTTCCCACAGTGTCTCTCTCTGATTGTGCCATGTCAACAACAGCAACAACAACAACAACAACAACAACAAACCTCTTTTGGCTTCCTTTTGGCTAATAAAGTCTGTCTTCTTGTTTAGGATTTTAAGGGTTTCTACATCTGTACCCACCTAACTTTCCTGCTTTGTCTCTGTTACTCCCTTCCATTCATCCTAAGTTCCAGTCAAGCTGTCCTCCTTGCTGATTGCCCTATTTACCTTATGTTTTCTGTTATCCATTCCTCATTCATAATCTTTCTAGTATTTTGAATGTTTTCCTTTTTACCTGTTGAAAGCCCATGTTTTCTTGAAGATCCAACTCAAATATCCTTTCTCGGAGCCTTCTTAGATTTCTCCACATAAAAGAGATCTTGCTTTCCCAGTTATGGCTGCTCTCATTCCATGTGCAAGAAATAATTGCATGTGCATGTCATTCTTCTTGGCAACACTGTGATTTTGTTGAGTAGGAAATATGCTCCCCAAAAGCATGGTGCATTGGATGTGATTGGTATTTGTTAAATGTGGGTTGAATGTCTGAGTGAACCAGATTGGGATCCTTCATATATTTTTTTGCCCTGGGCCAGAACTAAAGTCAGAATTACCAAGTGTAACTATGGGCAAATAAGCTCATATTGATAAATGACTCATACTTACAAATGGCTTTGCAGATCACCACATACTCCCACATCTCGTTCGGTCCTCCTACTGGTCAGGGTAGAGTCCTATGAGGTCGGCAAGCCAGATGGCATGCATGGTCAAGAACCAGAAAGTTGTCATTGCTTGGATTATTGACTCTCCTTTTCTCTTCTATTTAAGTTCTTTCAGTGTGGAACTCTAGCTTTGGGTAGAAACTCTGAGAGTATTTTTGCTGTATTACCAGTGCTTCAATCTTTGTCATTCCTCCATTCAAACCATTCATTCTAGAGATGTTTAATGGAATGCCAAATGTATTTGTTTGCAGTTCATTATCCTAGATATTTGATAACTATGTGGTGTGCATCATTTGGCTGTTTTGTGGTGTTTGCCAAAATCATTGCCAATCATTTTCTTAGATTGCTTGGTGAGACTTAAGTGTGTCTTTAAGACTTCAGTAGCACTCATGCTGGACATATCACTGTGCTTCAGAAGTTATACCCAGACTTTAAATTGCCTGGGTAGGCAAGTCTCTAATCCCTCCTAATCCTACTGGTCCTCAATACTGAAGAGGCAGAAGTGACTTGATTGATTCCAAATTGAGGCCAAGTCCAATGCCCAACAGCAGCAGCTTAAGAGGCAGCTCTTGGAGTCTCTGGAGACACTGGATCCAACAGTGTAGATCAGAGTTTCTTAGCTTTGGCACTATTGCTGTTTCCCTTGTGAGCATATTCTGTGCATCATAGGATGTTTAGTAATATCCCTGGTCTTTACTCACTAAATGCCAGGAGTAATCCCCCATCCCTTAGTTGTGATGATCAAAAATGTCCCCTGGGGGAGGGGGGTGGCCAAAATCATCTCTAGTTGAGAACCACTGGTGTAGATGAAAAATTAAGAATCAGATTTGGATTCTGTCTCTAGGTTAGTTTTGCCAAAACACTCCTCTGTGGTCCTAGTGTCCTCATCTGTAAAGAGACTGAGGTTGAATATAAGAATTTCTCTGGTTCCATTTAGCTCAAAAATGACTATTCTCAGATTCTATTTACCGAGGTCCTTCCACGAGAAAGCCCAGACCACCATACAACCTTTGCAGTAATAGCAAGCACTCTAGGACTTGTAACTGAATCATGGGGGAGGAGCAGCATTGAGGATGAGCATGGAGGTCACCAAGCCAGTAGCATAGACTGGCCCCATAGTGATGGTTCTTTGGCCACCAGCTAGATCACCCTAGGTTTAGATATTTCTAATTTCACATAAATAATGTGAAATGACAGTGAGAAAGGCATGGAAGGACAATTGCCAAAGCAGACTTTGGCAAAAACATAGGTATGTCTAAAATGCACCCTGTTGGTTAAATTTATTTTATATCTACTCTGTCCCAGGTGTTTCACATGCATTATCTTATTTAATCTTCGTAGTGATCCTGTTTTACAGATAAGTAACTGAGGTCACAAAGCAGAAAAGTGGTTGCGCCAGGGTTTAAAGGCAGGACTTTGAGATGCCAAAAGCCTTTTGGGTTCTTTCTATTCAAGTGGTTTTATAATCTTTTACAGCTCAGGAACTCCCACATCCCCACCTCCAACCTCCCAAAGAAAGCAGCTGAGACCTGAATAAAATCAGAGTCAGAAAGAAATGTCTTTTGGAGTTCATTTCCCCTCTCCACCAATTGTTCTTTTTTTCATTGGGACATTTTACATTTGAAAAATTTCATATTTGTCTTCAACCCACAGTTGAAGCTCTCAGGAAAGTTAAATGCAGTCTTTAAAAAAACACACAAAATCTTAACAAGCTATATTTAAATGATGTGATTGAAGGGGGGGAAATTCACCTCTACCACCAGGTTCTTTTTTTCAAAATAATCTATTTTAGTACAGTAGCTTAAAGTACTTGGAGGTGATATAATCAGTCATACATGAATACATAAATTTTTATGCATAAAAAGTAAATAGCCAAAAGAATCAGATAAAAGAAAACTTGTTCTGTATTTTTCTATCCTCTGATTTAATAAGATAATTCCTTTTCAAAGTTCATGAGGTCACTGCCTGAATTTTCCCCTTTGTCTCTCCATGAGTGGACTCACCCTCAGCTCTGTGTTGTTTATTCCCATAACTTTGGGAGAGGGGACCTGGAGGAAACGTTTTACGCAAGTTGGAGGGAGTAGACTAAGAACAGAACATTCTTTGGAAGAGGCATGTCGGTAGTCTTTGCTTATCCATGAAATCTGAATGCTGGCACAAATCCTGGGTAATGTTTGGGTAGGTTTCCCTACTTACCTAAACCTCAGTTTCCTCTTGGCCAGTAACACTTGGAAATAATAATACTTACTTCCTAGGATTCTTGTGCGCTCAGAATGATATAGTATATATGAAACACATAGGAAGTGTTTGGCACATGATAGTGCTCCATCATTGAGTACTTGGGAGAGCCCTCAGACAGAAATTAGAATTCTGTGGCCCCTGTGCAAAGGGCTTGCGCTTTGAGTGCAGACTCATGTAAGGAAGCAGGAAGTAGGAAGAAGATAGACCCTGCTTTGTAGGGGCTCTGCGAGGGCAGAGACTGTGTCTTATTTACTCAAGAATGGAATCAGCATTAACAAGTGATTGGGGCACATGTAACAGAACAGAAAGAAGGTTGGGGTAGGTGGGGCAGGCATGCAAGCTATGTCAAGTCAATAGCTACTGGAACATGCCCTTAATTAGGAAAAATAAATTTGAAGTGGCTCAGTCTCATGTGGTCAGGGAAGATCTTTCCATAGGAAGGCAGCCATAGTTCATCTTCGTATTTAGTTTTCAATTTTGAGGGAAAAGTTATGTTCTTTTAACAGACAGAGTGAATAGCACTGCATTTTATTGATCGATGGCATGCTTTCTAGAATCAGCCTCCCTGGCTTCCCTGCATTACCATTTCTTATGTATGACCTTTAGTAAATTGCTTAATTTCTCTAAGCTAGTGATTCTCAAGTGGGAGTGATTCTGCTCTCTGCGCTCCCCACCCAGCCCCCACTGCCAAGGACATTTGGCAATGTCTGGAGATATTCTTGGCTGTCACATCTGAGAGTCGGGTATGCTACTGGCATCTAGTAGATAGATGCCAAGGATGCTGTTAAACATCCTATAGTGCTAGAACATCTCCGCCACAACAAAGAATTATCTGGTCCATTATGTGAGTAGTGTCGAGGTTGAGAAACCTTGTTCTAAGCCTCACTTTCTTTGTACAAAGGGGGTAATAATAGTTCTTAGCTATAGGGTTGTTGTAAGGGTTAAGTAAGATAAAGATTAAAGTATTAAGTGCACTTTCTGGCTTTTCCTAAGTGTAGAGTATTTTTGCTATTATTAATGTTATTATTTTGACCTATGGTTCACTCTTTATGTAGCAGATATATGAATTCTGTTTCATAGTTTATTTAGTTGACATAGAAAATTTTATAGTTTATTAGATGTATTTAAATTTTATAAGGAAAAAATTTAAATCAGCCATTGAAAGAAATTTTGAAATTGTTTTGAATAGATAATATTGTTTGGTTTATGTAAATACAGTGTATGCAGAAACACATCAGAAATCATAAGTTCTACATGATATTATATTCTATTAGCCCCGAAAAAGCATAAAATCACAGATTTTAAAAGAAACACTCGGATATTGGTGTGTATTGTTACATGGGAGGCAATAAAGCAAAATAAATTTACTGAGAAATGAAGTCCCATCTGTTTCATGCATTATCAGTAATTTCAGTGAAAACTAGTAGCTACAAAGTAAGCCCCAGTATAAATTGGAATGGATTCTTACTTATCCACCAGACAACAAAAACGTCCCTTGAGGCTGATACAAGTCTTCTGCCAGTTGGGCAGGTCTGAAAACATGGCTCTGTGTGCCCCTCTCAGTGGCTGCGTTTGAGTATCACAGGGGTGTCCCGGTGGGGTGTCCCGGTGGTCCTGGTGACTTCTGGTATAAACACAAATGGGGGACTTATGGGATGACTCTTTTTTTTTTTTTTAAGTTTTCAAACTCCCAAATCAAAGAAATTTATTTTATTTTTTATTTTTTGGTAACTTTAGTGTTTTTTTATTTTTTTTTCTTTCATAGTTTATTGTCAAGTTGGTTTCCATATAACACCCAGTGCTCATCCCCACAAGTGCCCTCCTCCATGCCCATCACCCCCCTTCTCCTCCCCACACCCCTATCAGCCCTCAGTTTGTTCTCAGTATTCAAGTCTCTCATGGTTTGCCTCCTTCCCTCTCCCCAACTATTTTTCCCCTTCTCCTCCCCCCATGGTCCTCCATTAAGTTTCTCCTAATCCTCCTATAAGTGCAAACATATGGTATCTGTCCTTTCCTGCCTGACTTATTTTGCTCAGCATAACACCCTCGAGTTTCATCCATGTTGCTACAAAAGGCCAGATTTCATTCTTTCTCATTGCCATGTAGTATTCCATTGTATAGATGAACCACATCTTCTTGATCCATTCGTCTGTTGATGAACACTTAGGCTCTTTCCATGGTTTAAAAATATGGAATGTTTCATGAATTTGCGTGTCATCCTTGTGCAGGGGCCATGCTAATCTTCTCTATATCGTTCCAATTTTAGTATATGTGCTGCCAAAGCAAGCACTGGGATGGCTTTCCTATAATCATTAAGATGTGTTTTATCATTTAGATCATAATCAGGAGTCTCTTAGAGTTAGGGCAACAATTAAATAGCTTAAGAAATGAGCCTGATGTGTGCAATATGGACTGTGAGGTACATGATCATTCTCTATTGGTATGCCATATTGATAAGTCCAAGTAATTTTGCCATGATTTTGCAGTAGTTTTTACTAATTCTAATGCACTGTTGTTAGTAATAGTAACAATTATATTTACTAGTTGCTACTGTTCACTCATAACCCATTATCAAGACAAAAAGATTAGAAAATTAACCCTTTTGGTAATGCAAACTGTGCCTGTTTGATGGGTAAACAGAGATCATTTTGCTCCAGGGAGGAGAAAGAAGATACTGAATAACAACAATACTGATGATGGTGATGATGGTGATGGTGATGGTGGCAGTGATGGTGTCCCTGGTGGCCCATGCAGATAGCTATTTATTAAGACTGAGATTTGTGTTCTTTGGATTACACTGTCTTTAAACTTCCACCTGTTTGCTTTACATCTCTTTTCACCCCTGCTGACTCCTATGTATTCAGAAATGTGTTCCAGAAGCATGATTTAACAGACGAGGTTCTGCTGAAAACATCACATAGCTTAAATATTAGTTTCCCATTTAGCATCATTATTTTGAATAAAAAGAAAAAAAAATTTTAATTAGTTGCTTGTGTGGAGAATGAATCATGGTTTTTTAAAATTTGTTTTAATGTTTTATTTCTGAGAGAGAGAGAGAGAGAGAGAGAGAGAGAGAGATAGCGTGAGCAGGGGAGGGTCAGAGAGAGAGAGGGAGATACAGAATCTGAGTTGGCTGTCAGCATAGAGCCCGACATGGGGCTCGAACCCATGAACCATGAGATCATGACCTGAGCTGAAGTCGGAGGCTTAACTGACTGAGCCACCCAGGCACTCCAGAATGAATCATGTTTAAAGGGTACTTTAGATCTTTAGGCTGGGAGGAGTGGATGATTCCCCTTCCTTGATTATCAGTGACTTCTGCCTTTGGTTTGTGTGGGATATAGTAGGGTCTTAATTATACCACAAGTCTATTAACAAGACAATGTAGCATTGAGACTTGGGGCATGAATTCTGGGGTCTGAGAGACCTAAATGTAAATCTCATCTCTACCCCTTTTAATTTTGTGATATTTCAGCCTGTTAAGCATGCATGTTTTCAGGGTATGGGCTACTAAAAGTTCCTAACTCTTAAGATTGTTGATAAGGTTTAAATGAGACAATGTATGTATGGTATATGACTCTGTTCTAGGTATGTAGTAAATGATTAGTAAATATTAGCTGTTAATATAATGCTCTCCTTCCCAATAAATATTAATGGCTATTGAATGCCATTTTCATCATAATAGAGAATGAGACCTTGCGAACTCTCTATAATACTTGGCCTCCCTCAAGGACTTACTCTGCTTGTGTAGGAGATTAATTCTTCAGGATTTCATTTGTCAGAGGAGAAGTTGGACTGGTGCCAACAAATTATGGGCAGAGGTGGGAGAATCTGCCTTGTGCTTCAGACTGATTCATAAGGTTGTAGAGATAAAGTACAAGTCTCTAGAAAAAGCCTAAAAGAAGGAATCTGACTATTTTAGCCAAAGATTCTATGTGTTACCTGTTCACTCCTATTCCCTTGGTCCTTATATTTATCCTTCAAGATGTCCTGCAGTGTGCAGGTCAGTGGCAGGGACCTACTGAATCCCCCAGGATTTAAAAGGGGGGTTAGGCTGCAAAATGAAAGCCAGTCTGCATGGTTTGCATTAACAGTAACACTACTGAGAGATTGAACAAAGAGCACATTAAAAGTATTTAGTTTTAAAAATGAGTTCTGCCAAAAGTATTGAGTAAAATAAAGTTAGCATGTTTTTTTTTTTTTTTTTTTAAAAA
>NW_027532002.1:4857581-4951967 GCF_008692635.1 Crocuta crocuta
TTAGGCTTGTCTGACTCCATTCCCAGACTTTTCACTTCACTGCATACTTACTGGGAATCAACTATGTGGTGGTCATGCACTGTGAGATAGTAAAAAATGAAAATAAAAAGAGTAAGATGTGGTTTCTACCCCCAAAGAGCTAATGACACAATGGGAGACAGATAGGGACCCAGGAAGCTTATTTCAATATTTATTTTTTTAATGTTTTATTTATTTTTTGAGAGAGAGCGAGAGACAGCGTGAGCAGGGGAGGGTCAGAGAAAGAGGGAGACACAGAATCCGAAGACAGGCTCCAGGCTTTGAGCTGTCAGCACAGAGCCTAACACGGGGCTCGAACCCACAAATGTGACATCATGACCTGAGCCAAAGTCAGATGCTCAGCCGACTGAGCCACCCAGACGCCCCCAATATAAGATTTTTGATAGAGGTGCAAAGGCATAGCAGAGGAGCGCCCTGCTTAGTTTAGGAGCTTAGAAAATCTTGCCGGAGGTGACTCTGGAGCTGAGGCTTCAATTAGAGAAAATAGCCAGATGTGGAAAATTTTTATGGGTATTTATTTAGAAGGAGTAACATGAGTGGATACTTGATTTTAATCATTTTTGTTATCTGAGTCCCAGTCTCTCTGACTTGAGTGGGTTTTGGTATGCCAGGGTAGGGCAGGATCACTGTGCTCTGGGTGTGCCATGAGCAGAGAGCTGCTGCATAGAGAAGTAGGTAATCACTCCTCTAAGGGCTGCGAGTAAAGGAAAGGAGACAATTAATAAAGACTTTTCTTTTTTTTTTTGAAAAAAAAAAAAAGAGAAGGCATGTATTGGGGCCACCCTGACCCTGTGGACCACTTGTCAGTCAGAATAGCTCATCCCAAAGAAACCAAGAACCACATCAAAATAAAAAATAAGAGGGCAAATAAAAAGAATCTCCTACATTTTCCATGAGAGATTAGAGATAAAAAGTAATGATGGGGAAGTGCTCTGTCTTCTAATTTTTCAGTTTTTATAAGGCTGGTCTTTTTTTTTTCCTGTTTTCAATATTTTTATTTATTTTGATTATATAAATAATTTGTGAATACATTCTCATTGTAAAAAAACATAACAAAAGATTATAAAGTCAAAGTCTCTTTTAATCATTGGATAATCCCATTCTGTTCCCAAAAGGTAACCACAGTTATCAATGTTCTTATATTTCTTTCTTATGTGTTTGATAGAATTCATCAGTGAAACCGTCTGGGCCTGGGCTTCTTGTAGGAAGGACATATTCATACAGTTCTCCAATGATATCAGAAACACTAGAAAGGTCTGTTAAAACACAGCTTGTGAGACTCACCCTCAGAATTCTGATTCCATAGATCTGGAGTGGGGCTTGACGATTTACATTTCAGTAAGTTCCCAGGTGTTGCTGATGCTGTTAGACTGAGAACCACACTTGGGTAACCATTGCCTTACTAGGTGTAGGACTGTTCTGATTTTCCGTTTCTTCTTATGTCATTCTTGGTAATTTGTGTTTGTCCAAAATTTGTTCATTTCATCTACACTATATTCACTGACATGATGTTGCTTACAGTCTTTCAAATGTCTGTAAATTCTTCAGTGATATCCCTTCTTTCATTCCTGATATTGGTAATTTGTGCTTTCTCTCATCATTTGTGATCAGTCTTGCTACTTGTTTGTTACTTTTATTAATGTTTTTTTAAAACCTAACTTTTTTCTTTAACTTTTTCTGTTGATTAATATGTCATTGCTTTCTGCTCTAATTTTTATTATTTCCCTTTTTCTGCTTGCTTTGGGTTTAATTTTCTAACTTTTTAAGATGAAACTTGGAGCATTGATTTTAAATCATCTTTCTAATATAAACATTTAAGCTATATAGTTCCTGTAAGCTATACAATCCCTCCTCTGTATCTCCGTGGTCTCATCCATACCTACAATGTTACAGTTGTCACATTGAATTCTTGTTTGTCTCCCTAACCATTCCATAAGCTCCTTCTTAGAAAAGACCCCCTTACTCATTTTTGTTTCCCTAATAAACTCAGGATGACTGTGTTGGAGCCAGTGGATGAGTGAATATGGTTGGCCTGGTGGCTTAGATGCCTCCTCCTTTGTCCTTGTTTCTTAAATATGTGTTTCTCAGATAGAGGAATATCATTTATGGAAGGAGAAGTCATTTTTGAAGCAAACTATGTGGGAGTGGAGAAGTCCGTGTTTTGAAAAAAACTGTTATAATAGGTGGCAGTAAGGCCATCTTGGCACTCATAGAACATTATTCCACTGCGTAAGCTGGTTGAATTTTCTCTGAGTTCCCCCTCTCTGGCATTTGCTTTGGTGGCCAGGCTGCCCTTCATGCTCATTACCGGATGGGGACAACATGAGATTTCTCTCCCTTCGAGTCGGATTTCACAACTGACCAGGTGCATTATAGCTGAAACGTGGGGTGGCTTTTCCCATTTCCACAGCAGCAGCTGGTGTGTGTGGCTGGCAGCGGCAAGAACGGCCCTCTACTAACATATTCCTATACTAGAACATATAGGGACTAATCCCGTTGGAATTTTGAGCTGCTGATTCTACGGAAATATAAACTGTCACATGCATAGATTTTCTGGCATTTGGCAACTTGTTTAAAGGGAGAAGCATTATGGTGTTTGTTTCCCCAGGGAAAATGGAAACCTCCCTGGAGGATTGATTGAGCTTGGAGGCCCATCATTAGGCAAGCCATTTACAATAACAATCATAACAAAGTATTCTTACTTTGTCTTCATACTTTAAGTCCATACCGGATGTATCTATCTCAAAACAAACAAATAAGCTAGGCTGAGGAGAAATTAAACTTTGATTTGAAATGATAATGACTGTGATGGTAATAATAATAATAGCGATGATAATAGATGATAATACACAATAGTCATTGCGTTCCTGGCCGAGTGCTTTCCTCCTTTATTTAATTTTTACTATAATCTCTGATGTAGGTGCTTTTGTCGTTCATATTTTGTAGGTGAAAAAACAGTCGTAGAGAACATGAACAACATTCCCAGCTCAGAAAATAGTAGGGCTTTGTTTCACTTGAGGCCGGTTTGGCTCGTAAGTCCTCTGCTATCCTGCCTCTTTCTTTGACTCTAGGGATATTGGGATATGGTGACAAAGTGGGATGATAACTGTGTTTGCATTAAAATTCATCATCAGTGCTGATTACAGTCATTCTGATGCAGGTGATTTGGGCATTTGCGTAATCCCTCTGTTTAGTTTTACTGTGTGTTAGAGACTGAGCGTGACCGAAGGTGACCGTGAACATTCCTAGGGGAGAAAGGGAAGATAATCTTTGTGGAGAATGAAGACCTTCATGAAAACTGCCAAAGAAAAGGATCTCCAGATTGCTCAGCCTTTTCTTGTGCTGCTACGGGGAGTCCACATGCCAGACTGGCATCCCTGCCCAGGCACAAATCTCTGCTGGCACAGATCAGTTTTCTTTCCTTTCTGTGAGATCCCTGATGAGATGTGGCTTGTGATGGAGCCATAACTGTGGAGTGAGGGCAGTGAGTGAGGGAAGGGAGTATCTAGAAGCTCTAGTGCCATCGTGGTGGGTCCACAAGAAGACTTGATTTCTCCCTCTGTCTTTTAGAAGCAGAAATTGGTTTTTCCAGTTCTCTTCCCAAGATTCCTCCCTTCTCTTTGTAGCAAGAGGCTGATTTCCAGGTGCTCTAAATTAGCAAGTGGTTTTCCTGCTTACTGTGACCCACAATAAGAAACACTTGTACATGGTGACTCACTGTGTGTTTACACACACACACACTGACACCCACATACATGCACAACTGAAATAAAAGTTTATCTTACTACACGTAATTAAATCTGATATTTTATAGTCTGTGCTATTTTATTAACATGGGAAACTGATTTTATTATCCACAGATGGGTAGTAACCCATAATTTGAAAATTACTGGTGGTGATCAATGGGTGCTGAAAATAAGGGGCATAAACTATATCCTCTTATTATAGATTTGAGTGTCCAGGTCCAACCTAGATGCGTTAATAAATCCAGGTGCTGTATTTTTCCCCCAGGGATAATTTAACATCCCTCCAGGAGTCTGGGTTTTCCTCTAACCTAAATCAGAAGCAAATTGTTTGAACCTCTCTCAGGTCTGTGGGTCAAATCAAAGGAAGTGGCCCATAGAGAAATAATGCGGTAGTGTTTCACAGGGGAGGCCCAGGACCCTTGGCCTTTGCCTGCCTACATGGTGCAAGGGAAAAGCACAAAAGTAATGGGAGTTGACTAGGTCTTGGGAATCACTTCTTGCTCTCATAAGCCCTTGAGAATCTGCATTCTTTGGGAATTCACAGAACATAACAGGAATAATGGAAAGCAGGTTTTTCCCCCCCTTTCCAAAGTACTGACTGGAGGAAGGATATTTATCCCTTTAATAACAAAGGGAATTGGGCTTCTCCGATGCACAGGGCAGCGTGAAATGCTTCCTGCTAATGTATTCTGTATGCGTTCTTCACCCTGCCTTCCAGAATGTAAGTTCATTAAAACTATTGAATGAATTCCAGGGTGAGGAAGATTAAGCTGTAATTTACTATATTTCATGGTTTGCTTCTCCTTTTTCTTTAAGCTCATTCATCCGTTGGTGAGTCACAAAGAGACAGCAAATTCACCACAGAGAATCCTGCATCCTAGGACAGCTTTGGGAACTGACATTTATGATTCTGCAGGAATGCAATCGAGAGACAGTTCACCCCTCCTCTCCTGCCTCTCCCTGCCTGTGGTTTCAGTCCTCATTTCACCACAGGAAGATGTTAGCCTAGGCAGCTGATCTCAGTTTAAGATGAATTTTGAGAAGTCACCTTCTGAATTCATTGTGTTGGTAACAGAGCTCATATTTTCCAGTTCACTGACTGGTCCCTCCCCATCTGCATCTCTCTGCTCACTTGTTAGTTGTTAGTATACTAACATGCTGTGCTGCTGCATTACTCCTGGGAAATCTGCAAACAGCACTTGGGAAACTTTACAGTGATCACCTTAAATATGTTGTTGTTAAAATGCATATTCTGATCCACTAGGTCTGGAGTGGGGCCTGAGACTCTGCATTTCTATTGGGTGATGCTGATGCCTCTAGTCCCTAGTTCTTCTTTGGATAGTGGGGCTCCATAGGGTGGTGTGTAGTGGCTGAGAGGACATTGTATGTGTGGATGTTTATTGTTTTCCTAATACCTAGTGTGTGACTATGGGCTGGTGGGTGTTAATCCATTACAAGAGAATCAGGAATCATACATTCCTTCTAGGTAGAGGTGGTCTGTACCATCCAGTCTGACCACTCTTCTCTATGCATTCATCTTATATTTTACATGTGTCTTTAGGGAATAAAGATCCTGTTTCCTATAAGGGGCTGTCTCCATACACCCTCAGCAGTGAATGGGGTCACTGAGACCTTGATTCTTGCCTTACAGTTGTGAGCACCAGGGTATGCCCAGGTGGCAGAGAAATGGGAAAAGTCTCAGAGTGTGAGAGATTCTTGATAGTGACACATTGAACCAGAAAAAAGCAGCCAAGGCTTGTTGTGAAGTTCCTGCTGATCTGGGACACAGCCTGACAATGGAGTGAATAGCTTTGTTTTCCTCTTTAGGAAAACTTCTCCAAAGAAATTCCTTGATGCAGCCTCTTCTCTCTAGGACAGCACGTGGCTTTTCTAACTAGTTGTGGCATTGCGGATTTCTGTAACACATGTGATTAGAACTCAGTACACTATCACGATCAGTTTAAGAGGGAGAATATCTGCTCTTTTGATATTGCTGTAGCTTTGGCCCTGGAAAGAATCTTAGATGTCATCTTGTTCAGCCTCAGGTAAAGCAGCAAGCTCATATAGTAAAGGGTTGTGCCCAAGGTCATACAGCCTCTATCTAATCTTGACTTTTAGCAAAGTAGAAAACTTGTTTCAAAACCTCTTGATATTTTTCCACCAAGCAGTGCTGCTCCTGGTTTACAAACCTATTTGCCCTGTGGCAATGTCTGGATACAGAGTCTCCTTGCCCTGCTTCCCCCCCCTCCCNTTGTGGTCAGAATAGGACCCTTCTGTTCTTCACACCAAATATCCATGCTGTGTCCTTGCCTCTGGTCCCTGTGTCCTGCCAACTGTGTTGATTCTACTAATCCATTAAGGCTTTGGTCATATTCAGTTTCTTTCTTGAACCCAAGATCACTAGCCTGGAAGTCCCAGGTTCTAGTCCTCGCCCAAAATAAGCTATGCAGCATGGGTAGGATCTTTATGCCTTTGTGCCTCAGTTCCCTCATATGACAAAGGAACTGGACTTTGATATTCTGTGATTTTTTGATATTCCAATTCCACATCATTTACTCCTTTCTGAGAATGTTGCACTTGAGACACTGTGGAGAAGGTGTTAGCTGGACTGGAGTTAGATTTTCAGCTCTGCTGTTAATCAGTGTGTGGCTTTAAGCACATTATTTAATGTCACTGGGGTTCCATTTTCTCATTAGTAAAGGTGGGATTGTTGGGAGGATTAAATGTACAGTAAAATTATCCAGCACATATTAAGCACTGTCAGAATCCTTGTTTTAAATTTTTTTTTAATGTTTTATTTATTTCTAGGAGAGAGAGAGAGAGAGAGACAGCGTGAGCAGGGGAGGGTCAGAGAGAGAGGGAGTCACAGACTGAAACAGGCTCCAGGCTCTGAGCTGGCAGTCAGCACAGAGCCCAACGCGGGGCTCGAACCCACAAACTGCGAGATCATGACCCAAGTGAAAGTCGGACGCTTAACCGACTAAGCCACCCAGGCGCCCCTGTCAGAATCCTTTTTTTTAAAAAAAGGTAGAATTATAATCCATTCATATGTAAAATGAATATGTGTTAAAGATTTTATTTAATAGATTATTAATGAGGGAACTGGTAAGATGTTACAACCAGTTCAAATGGCCATCCAAAGAATAGGCACGTGTATAGATTAGAAATGTGCCAGTGAAGGGCAGAACTTTTTCCACAGTGGAGGAGGGAAGCTGACTGCCTCACACCAGACAGAATGTATTTGCATGTCTATAGACAAAAATTATTTTGTATTATTATAAGTTAACTACAGTTTACAGAGTTGTCAAATGGCTCAAAGGCTATAGGGGTCATGTGTTTCATGGCGAGGACAGAAGCAAGAGAGAGAAACTACTTGGTCACATTTAAGCTTTTGCTCTGTTGTAGTGTAAGGCATGACTCATACTCCTTTGGGCAGAACAGTCTCATGGTCAAGTCCAACATCAGTGGGATGGAGAAGTTTAGTCCTCCTGTAGTGAAAGAGAGGTTGATATTAGCAAATGACAGTAGCATCCACTGGTGTTTGTATTTGTTTTATAAATTCTTAATCAGGTTTATTATAAAGTCAGTCAAAGACAAAGAAGAACTGTGAATCACAGGTGCAATCTTGCATCAAGCTCAGCATCCAGTTTATTTCTCCATTTCATTTTATTTCATTATTTTTAAAAATGTTTATTTTATTATTTTTAGGGGGGGGGGAGAGAGAGAAAGAATATACCACCAGGGGAGGGGCAGAGAGGAAGAGAGAGAAAATCCCAAGCAGGCTCTACACTGTCAGCACAGAGCCTGACTTGGGGCTTGATCTCATGAACGTTGAGATCACAACCTGAACCAAAATTAAGAGTTGGATGCTTAAAATTACTGAACTACCCAGACACCCCATTCATTTTATTTTTATTTCGCAGTATCACCAAGACCTCAATTCATAAACAAGTATGTAGAAACATACTGAAGTATTCAGTTTTACATGAGAAGATGATGTGAATTGTTAAAAATAAGCAACTTAAAGGAACTACTTCTTTGTATTCCCGGGACATATCCCCATATTCAAATATCTACATAAATATGATGGGAGAGGCTTTTTTGAGGTGAGCACAAACACCTGAGTGTGACTGTGGTGGCTTCCAATACATTAAGTTTTGATTTGGGATTAAACACATTTGGGGGTGTGCCTTGTTGTTTTAAAACTCTTTCTTTCAATATAAGTAAAAGATGAATATATTTGCCCTATAAAAAACTGAAATATTACTGAGAAGGCTGAAAGGTCCAGTCTTCTTTGGCTCCCTCCTCTGTCCCTCAACCATCCTGATCCTAGGTTCCTCTTCAGATAGTACAACTATTCTCAGGGTAGTGTGTGTGTATTTCACATAATATGTATTTTTCTGCAGCTTTTTCATGCAAGCGTATCTTGGCAATTTTTATGTGTCAGCTCCTAAAAATGTATCTCTTTAAAAAATTAATACTATGACTTAAGTCATATTTAATTGAGCTGCTTGCCTAATGATAGGCCTTTGATTGTTTCCAGTTCTTTGCTATGATGAGTTGTACTGCAATAAAATAAGAAGGCCCGTTATGTAGTGTTTATTAAGGACAGTCTTTAAAATGTGCAATCGCAGTGGCTAAATTCTGTGCTTTCTTGGTCTTTCAGAGGTATTGGTGCATATAATTAATGTTCATAGCTTTGAAACTCCCTTTTAAAAATGATTACACAATTTTGTAAACCTAGGTCCCATTACCTGTTTGGGTGAAAGCCATTTGGTGTGAAAATCTTGTTCTTAAACTCTTGCTTCCATGAGTATATTTTTATGAAATGCTGTGATATCCCCCTCACCACCTTCTCTTCTCCATCCCGTCTTTCCTCTCCTCCTACTCCTCACTACATCTCCCTTCACTTTTTTTTTTTTTGCAGGCCCCAAATAGCATTGCACATATTATTCCTTGATTTATTCTGGTTCTATAAAATCTGTAGACTATTGTTACAGCAGAGCTGTGTTCACCATTACTTTGGGTCATAAAGATTAACTAGGGATGAGAAATTCTTTGTGTTTCCAAACAGGATGGGAAGATTATGAACTGGAAATAAAATTAACAGCAGCAACAACAACAACAAAACTGAGACTGAGCTAGTTTTCACATTGTCATAGCTCTTAACCTTTTTTAAAATTGATTTGCGTCGGTTGAAGGGGTGACCTGAGTGCTCTTCATACTTACCCTTCTGAACTTCTAATGGCAAGAATAATAAAATATTTCTATTAGAGATGATAAATATTTAGTAGTAATAAAAATAATAAGTAATTTTTATTAGAGATTTAAGGAGTGCATTTGAATGAATAAATAAATATTTGAAAGGGGGGGATGATGAAACCTTTTAGATTTACACAAAGTCAAGAATCTATGCTGTCCAATATGGTAAGCACTAGTCACAGCCACAAGCGGCTATTGAACCCTTGAAATATAGCTACTGCTGCTTCATGTTGAAATGATAAACATTTGGATACCTTAAATAAATAGTTAAATAAAATACACTTTTAATATTAATTTGACCTGTTTATTTTTTTAAAATATAGCCACTTGAAAGTTTTAAATGCCCCTGTGAATTGCAGTACATTTCTGTCGGATGGCACTGCTCTAGCTAGGAACCAGGAGGAAGGCTCTCCCTAGCCAGCTTTGCTTTTGCATTCCCTTCTTTGGTAAGAACATACTTAAGTTCTGATCCTACCTTTAGTCTCTAAAGGTGATTAAGTCAAAATCCCAAGAGGACTTGCTTGTGCTTTTTTTTCTGATTGGTTTTTAAAGATTTAATACAGTTTCAGTGTAAGACTTATTATATCAGCTTTTTGCTGCTCTGAAAACATGAAGTGAAGAATTTGAGGAAATGGTAATCGCTGCATTAGCCTAACAGATAAAAACAATTTCTTCTGCAGTAGATGGTAATGAAGCTCATAGCAGTGAGACTCCTCTTGATAGCGATTCAGAGTTGTGATTTTTGATTGATAAAAATTCCTTACTTTAGCCTCTTTACCATTTTTGATAGGCTTCTTTGTCTTGCAAAGAAAATTGAGGCAGTTACCATCACTTGTGACATATTTGGAGTCTTCTCTTTTCCCATATTGGTAAAGACAGCATTTCTTTGGAATGTTGTAACTTGGTATCTATTCAAGCGCACACACACACACACACACACACACACACACACACACATACACACACGCACACTACCACTCATTTTGCATGTCAGTATTTTTGGTTTGTCTTTTGTCATCCTCTGAAGATTTTTTTTAATCAGTAACTTTGTTTTTTGCTTTAACTGAATGGAAAGTGCCAAGAATTCCCATATACTCCTGCCCCTACACACCTACAGCCTTCCCCACTGTCAACTTGATGAACTTACACTGACATATCAGTAGGTGATATTTATATTCTGGTGCAGAGTTCATAGCTTCCACTAGGTTTCCCGTTTGGCATTGTACTTTCTATGGATTAGACAAATGCATAATGACAGGTGTCCATCATTATGGTATATATAGAGTAGTTTCCTTTTTCTAAAAATCCTCTGTGCTCCATCTGTTCATCCCTCTCTCCCTCCAATCTCTGGCAGCCACTGATCTTTTTACTGTTTCCATAGTATTGTCTTTTCCACAATGTCAAATGGTTGGAATCATAAAGTATGTAGCCTTCTCAAATTGACTTTTTCCACTTAGTAAGACGCATTTAAGATTCCTCCATGTCATTTCATGGCTTGATAGCTCACTTCTTTTAACACTGAGTAATATTCCATCCTCTGTATGTACCACAGTTTATCCATTTACCTGCTGAAGGCCATCGTGTTGCTTCCAAGTTTTGGTGATTATGCATAAAGCTTCTATAAACATCTGTGTGTAGGTTTTTCTGCAGACATAAGTTTTTAGTTCATTTGGATAAATACCCAGGAGCATGGTTGCTAAATTATGAGGTAAGGCGTCTGTTATTTTTGTAAGAAACTTCTAAACTGTCTTCCAAAGTGGCTGCACCATCTTGCATTATCATTAGCAATGAATGAGAGTTCCTGTTGCTTCACATCCTTGCCAGCGTTTGGCTTTGTCAGTGTTCTGGATTTTGGCTGTTCCAATAGGTGTGTTGTGATGGTGATTGCTTTAATATGCCCAGATCAGTGAGTGGTTCAGTTAGAATTCTCTTACCCCAGCAGAATGCTGTTGTTAGAGGACTGAGGTATGTTCTTGATGTTCTGAGATGGACAGGAGTCTCTTCTGTGGTGGTTATTGAAGGATAAGAGGAGATGGCAGACCAGATGGGGCACCAGCATTCCACCTAACACTGCAAGCTGTGGTCAGCTCTGCTCTGTGGGTGAACAGAAGTATAGCACAGGCTATGCACTTGGCAAGGAAAAAAGTGGGAATTCTCAGTCTGTGCTGGAGGCAGCCTTTGTTCCATTTGGTGCCGGATTCATTCTAACCATAGTTTCTGAGTTATATTGGGAGGAGTGTGTGTGTGTGTGTGTGTGTGTGTGTGTGTGTACGCACGCATGCGCATGTGGATGTGCTTGCATGCCTATGGGGAAATATTGGTTACCTCAACATGTAGCTTTTGTTTTCTGAGAGCAGCTTGTGCAACCAGCTGTCAGATGGAGGGACCTCATTAGCAGAGCAAATTCCCGGGAAGGTATTACAAGGAAACAGAAGCTGCCAGATCTTGGTTGGCCCGAAAAGACACAGCTAGGTAGGTGTTCTGATCTTCCTCCTTAAGATCATAAAGAGAATGTGCTCCCTCATGAACAAGGCAGTGGAGTAGGGGGCCTGTATCCTAACTGTGTGACCTTTGGCTGTAAGTACAGATTGGGAACTGCATCTATAACATGGGTGCCGAATAGGGAATTGTGGACTTGCTAGTCCGTTTCAGCCCATAATTGACCTTAACTGTCCTCTCCCTATTGGAGTGAAATCCCACCCATGGCAGATCTGTCTCATGGCTCGGTCTTATTTCTGACGCTGTTAGAATTGGCTCACCTAGAGCTGCTATTCCCACTCTTCCTGGCACTGCCCTCCTGCCTTCTGGTTGTCTGTCCTGTCTTGGAAGCCTCAGCCAGCCCTGCTGGGATCAGCTCCTCATGTTCTGAGTGGTAGCAGGCAGCTGTTTCAGTGGTGTCTTCAAGCCGTGAATACATACATGCTTCTAATTACCATCTTCATGCCCCATTGCCCATTCGTTTCTGCTGACTCTCATTCTCCCATCCCATTGTTTCCTACCTCTACCCCCTGTCCACCCCCACCTGGACCCTGACCTTGAATTTCAGGCTGTCCTTGTGTCTGACCTCTCTGATATACTGTCTTTTTGGTATTTGGCATACAAATGAATGTAAATATAGGCACATTTAGAGATGAGAAAAAGTTTTCTGAAAAGATAGTAACTTTATATGAAGATGACTTTTGGCATGCTGTCCATTTTTTGCTTTGTCTGCATTGACTGTTGAGGTCAGTGAGGACCCACTGCATTTTGGGATATTTGCCTCTTCTAATAGCTGATTCTGGGGCAGTTTCCTGCTTTACTGGTTTTTGGCCTGTTCAGCTGTTCCACTTAAACCTACTGGATGGATTCTCTCATTGGGCTCGTGCTTGAAGACATCACTTTTCTAGTGGTCTGTTTGCCATCTGCCCAGGTCATTACAGTTCACTAACAGGAACAAAAAGGGGGAGATCATATTCATTGAGAGAAGTGGACTTGCAGTTTCCTTGGGAAGGAGACCACAGCAGAAGGTTGAGTGTTAAGTGTTCAGAGCAGGGATCTTGTTAAGGTGCTACATTTCAGCTCTGTGCCTGAACTGCGTGTGGGATTCTATGCTTCTGAGTGCTTACAAAACTGTGGCTCAGTGGTTCAGTGATTAAACTTAGGCCTACTTAAAACAGATGCGCCTAGATTAGATGAGCTCTGATTCTATGCTTAATCTTTGTTGTCTCTGATGATTGTTGAAGGAGGAAGAAATAATTTTTTCAAGAAGTAAGGTCATGCAATAAGTAAGGTCTCCAATAAGGAGCGAAGAATAAAATGATAGAGATTTTTTTTCTTTCTTTGCTCATTGGAAAAAAATATATAGTTGACCATTGAGCAGTATGAAGGTTTGGGGCACTGATCCATCCCATGCAGATGAAAATCTGCATATGGGGTGCCTGGGTGGCTCAGTCGATTAGGCATCTGACTTCGGCTTAGGTTGTGCATGATCTCACGGTCCGTGGGTTCAAGCCCTGCATCGGGCTCTGTGCTGACAGCTCAGAGGCTGGAGCCCGCTTCGGATTCTGTGTCATCCTCTCTCTCTTCCCCTCCTCTTCTCATGCTCTGTCTCTCTCTCAAAAAAAAAAAAAAATTAAAAAAATTAAAAAAAAGAAAACCTGCATATAACTTTTGCACCAAAACTTAACTACTAATAGCCTACTGTTGACGAGAAGCTTTACTGATAACATACGCAGTCAATTAATACATATTTTATGTGTTATATGTATTATGTACTATATTCTTACAATAAAATAAGCTAGAGAAAGGAAAATGTTATTAAGAAAATCATAAGGAAGAGGAAATGCATTTACAGGGTTGTACTGTATCTATAAAAAAAAATCTGTGTATAAGTGAACCTGAACAATTCAAACCATGTTGTTCAAGAGTCGATTGTACTTCTTGAGTCCCAGGCTTTTAATAAATACCATATATGTTTCTTTATTTTGCACAACTACTGTATTGGGTAGGCGTAAATGTCCCCATTGTATAAAAGTATATTGAAAGTTAAAGCAACTTTGTAACTTGTTCCCAGCATCAAGTTTTTATCAATTTTAGATTAACTAGAGATGGTTGTACATCTTTCTCCCTTTTCCCTCTCACCCTTATTTTCTTCAGAAAAGCCTATATTTTGTAGCTTATTCTGTACTCATTATTGATATCTCAGTAGAGGTAAAGCTCATGACACATCCTGAGATGCATTGACCATGTATGTTAAGAACTTTTAATGTTTAAGTAATGGTAGAGAGAAATGTACAGGGAAGTCCTGTGTATCCATCACTCAGTCTTTCCTAGTGGTAACATCTTACATGGCTACAGTATGATCTCAAGACCAAGAAGTTAACATTAGTACAATCCATAGAATTTATACAGATTTCATCAGTTATGCATATACTCACTTGCATGTGTGTGACACTGCAATTTTCACATGTATAGTTTTGTCTAATGAGCCCCACAATCAAAAGACTCCACCATTACCATGGGACACTTTCATGTTTTTCTTTCATAATCATACCCGTCCCCTCTCCTCCACCCCTAATCCCTGGTAAACTCCTGATCTGTTCTTCATCTCTATAATTTTGTTATTTCATGGCTGTGTTACATGAGTGGAATCATATAGTTTACATCCTTTTAAGACTGGCTGTTTCTTTACTCAGCATAATTTCCTCAAGGTTCATCCAAGTTACACTTATCAGTACCTCATTCCTTTTTATTGCTGGATAGTAATTCATGGTATGGATATACCACAGGTTGTTTGACCATTAACTTATTGAAAGATGTTTGGGTAGTTTCTAATTTGGGGCTATTATACATCAAGCTGCTTTGAACATTTATGTAAAAGTTCCTCTATGAAAAAGAGGTTAAGTTCTACTGATATATGTTTAAAAATTCATTTGAGCTTAAGTATGAAAAAAACTCATCCTATTGTGTAGGAAGTCTGACAGCTATAGAGTGAAAATTCCATTAGAACTTAGTAATAGGGGCTGAGGTTGTTTTTCAGCAAATATAGTCTTTAACAAACATCACGGGTCAGAAGAGATTTCAAACACTGTAAGCTGTATGTTGAAGCTTTCACTAATCCCATTGACTTTTATATTGATTTTGTTTTATCCATCTTATTCTAGAGTTAACATTTCTGCTAGGACCATTTGTGTGGCAGTATGTCCTATTTTTTAGTTTTTTTTAATAGAAATAACTCAGCCACAAAAGCCAGCAGGAGAGTACTTTATTGACAAATCGGTTGGCCAATCTTTAAGGTGTATACGTATTAAATGATGGGAAGTAAATAGGCAAGAGGAAAAGTTGGAGCAAAGCCTTTTTTGGTTCACTTTTAAATGTTAAAAAGTATCAGAAATAAAAAGAAAGGCAAGAAAAGCAAACTCACACTAGGTTATAGTACTGGTAATAGGAAAGTCAGAATCTATTTCATATTGATTTCCCATATCCTTGGGATTAAAATAAAATGACATGCAAGCGCTATGAAATACTTAAAATTCTATCCTTCATTATTTTGTTCAAGTAGAACCAATTTAATGGAAGATTTTCCCACAGATCTTTATAAAAGGATAAAGGTGTGATTTGCAATTGACATCAGCTGATTGATAGTAGAAACTGTATTCATGTTCTTTCATCTTTAAAGTGCCAGGCCTAAGCGAATTCATTTGTTTATTTATTCATTTATTCATTCATGTATTTACTTACATGATCTCCTAAGTCATCACTAATACTTCTGCTGTATAATGATATGCCTGGCTACTGAAGGGACCCCATCCCATTCTCATGCCCCCCTAAAACTACTTTATTTCCCATCAACCCATGATTTCTCACATTCATGATTTCTTGGAATTACATTTGCGCCTTATGATCACTTGACTAAATTCTACCAGTACTTCAAGATCCACTTCAAATATCTCCTCTGTTGACTTGCTCCTGACTTTTCCTAGCTACAAATTACATAACTTTCTTCTGATTTTCCTCAACATTTTATCTGTGGCCCTTTATTTTTTTCTACTTTGTGTTATGGTTATTATGTACATGTCACATCTTTGCTACTCTATTGTTAATTTCTTGAGTGCTGAGTTCACGTTTGATTCTTGTTAATATTTATTTGCTCTCTCCTCTCCCTTTCCTTTCCCCCTTCTTCTCTCTGGGTCTTCTACCTTATTTTCTCTCTCTCCTACTGTTCTTTTTTTTCTTTGCTGACCATGTGCTATGTGTCAGACACTATATTAGGGGATTTGGATAGAGAGTATAAAAATATATGTCCTTGGGATAGCTTGATTATATATTTAAGTTAAACATTAGGAATTTAAAAAATATCTGATTATTAGATTGACAGACCAGAGACACCCCAAAAGAGAACGTATTTAATATTCCTCAGAAATTTTAAAGGAAGGTGAACTATTTTTTCCTGAGTTGTAAATACCATCTTCCTTAATGGCAGTAGATTGAATAGGACCCATTTCACTTCTAAATCCAAGATTCTGTGAATTCAAGAAAAATTATTATGTTCCTGAGTTTTGTTGATAGGCACCAAGTGAATGTCAGCTGATGATATAAACTGAAAATGTCAAGTAAGGCATGACTAGAATTCAAGTTATATGTTAAAATAAATTTTATTGGTGCACAAAATGCTTTAGCCAAGCCTTTGGAAGCTCTGAAAATATAAAAAAGACATGTGGAAGTGGAGAAAAAGTATGTGGTTTGCTTATCACTTACCTGTGGAGGAGACCTAATTTTGTATCTTGTCCCATGGCTAAGGTGCTTAATAAGTAATTTGTGTCTATACAAGGTGGAATGTGTTTCCATATACGCCATCCTCTAACTCTTGTCTGCCTTTCTTCCTTCTCAAAAATAATTATTGTGGAAGGAACACACTCAAAGCTGTGAACTTCTACCGAGCCTAATTTGTTTAGAGTAGTTAGTGCAGTAGGGATTTATAGGGCAAAGTCTACAAAGGTGTCAGAAGGTCAGTGCCTTGGATTTTAAGTGAAAAATGAAAGGAGCTTGAAAAAAAAGTCCATTTCCAAACAACAGGAGTGGGAAACACTCCTTTCAATGCAATGTGAGGAAGGCCTGCAGAAGTATGAATGTGGGAACATCAAGGACACGGGCTAAGAAAGTACAGAGTCAGGGCAACCTTTAATAATGGGTGTCACTTATATATCCTCCTCAGATGTTAGTTTTGCCTTTTTCTCCTGTGTATAGTTCATTTCTATCCAGAGCAGAGCATTTGGCGGCAGCGAAATATGGCTGCCCTACCTGTGTCACAGCCATTAATGATTTAACCAGACTGAGGGTATAGAAATTACTGCAATACAAAACATGGCTTTGAAGTTTATGTTACTGGCATTCTTGATGAAAAAAACACTATATGATCTGTACTTTGTCAGGAAGATTTTGACTTGCTCCCCAGAGCAAAATTTTAGATTTGTGTAAAATTTGTCTGACACAGACTGAACTCTTTTGGGCCTTGTTTGAATATGGTTTATCCTTGTACAAATTGCCAGCATTTGAGGCTCTAGTGTGCTTTTCAGAAAATATAACTGCAATTTCACACTAAATGTCTTTACTCTGTAAAACCAAGAATCTGTGTGGGTTTTTTCCCCCCCTGCCTTGATTTTAAAGTATCTCCAAATTTCTTTGCTTCAGATCTATGGGATTTGACTTAAGTGCTCAATTTTGGGCAAGGGACCTATTAAAATTTTGTTATTTTGGAAACCCTTGTATCATCTTATGTGTTTACTGTTTCAGAAAAGCAAATTTAGAATTTATAAAATTAAATTACCCTTCTGTCAACAAAACTTAGGAACACAGTTTTTCTTACATTCATAGAATCAGGGATCTGGGGAGTGAAATGGGTTCTAATCTATCTACTGCCATTAAGGAAGACTCCATCTACATTTCCTTCTCTCAGGAAAAAAAAAATAACTCACCTTTTAAATTTCAGATGTATTGAAAAAATTCCGAGATTGTAAGCATGTTGGTAGGTAAACTACCTGGGAGCTTGGTCCTGTTGGCCAGCAGACCTGCTCCTCCCATTACCAGTATTTGCTATGAGTATATGAGCAAGTGATTATAAACTAACACTTGTATTGCACTTGTGAAAAGCACCCTGGTAAGTGGGACCTGGGATCTGACTCATGGATTAGAATTTACTTTTTACTGCCTGCTTTTAAAAGACACAGACCTCATCAAACCACCTCCAACTGAATATACTTCAGGGATGTCCCCTCTCTTGAGGTAAAAGCATTTCTTCATCTGCACATTGAGCCACAGCCATTTTGAAGTACTTGCATTTCCCAGACGTCCCTGGGCCTGTTTCACATCTGTGTGTTTGATTTCTCCCCTCTTCCTTTAACACTCACATGCTGGAAAAGCTCTCTGCTGGGGCCTGCCAATACTTCCTGAGTAGAACTGTGCTCTTCCCTGTGGACGTGGCCTTACAAGACCACTTGCCATGGGGTCCTGATGTCACCTGCATTCTTTTTGAACCCCTACCAACTAGGCTTTGTCAGGGCAGGGGATTTGTTGGCATTTTTATACCTTCTGGAGGGGTGCCTGGGTGGCTCATTCAGTTAAGCATCCGACTTCGGCTCAGGTTATGAGCCCCGTGTTGGGCTCGGTGCTGACAGCTCAGAGCCTGGAGACTGCTTCGGATTCTGTGTGTCTCTCTCTCTGCCCCTTCCCTGCTTGCACCTGGATAGCGCTTGACACATAGACTTCCCTTGACATTTTGGGAATAAAAGCTCATTGAAGGTGCACAAAGGGCCTAGGATGCCTAGGAGCTAAGGAAAGAAGTCTAAGTTCTTTAGTGTTCAAACCTTAAGTACCTGTGTTGACCGAGCTGACCACTGAGGGCAGAAGAGAGGACCTTGGAGGCTGAAAGAGCATGGATTGGGGCTCCCGTGGCCCTGGAGTCAGTGTTCCCTGGGGTTTGCCCCAGGACTTCTTCATTCTCTTCCCTGATAACTCAGCTTCTCCCAGAACTCCATCTAATCTCTTCAGACTTATGATTCCCTAACCCAACTCCCCTAGCCAGCTCTCTTTCCTGACCTTCAGACTTCCATATCTAACCTTTGTCTTCACTGAGGAGTCATATAGGCACCTTAATTTAGGAAGTCCAAATGAAATATGTTTAATAACTTCCATTCCAAATTTGTTGCTCTTGCATGTTTCTTATTTCGGCAAATGGCATCACCCAGCCAGTTGCCAAAGCCACAGTTGGGGGTTGTCCTTCCTCTTGTCAGTCCCATGTACAAAGTTGTGTCCCATCAATTGGTGAAATACCTCTTGGATCCAGCTGTCTTTCTTCACCCACACCATCAATAGCACAGGGTAGGCTGCCATTTCTTACCTGGTAGTTTCCAAAGTCAGGTATTTGCTTGTTGTCATATTCCCTTTGGATCATATGAAGCCAGAGTAATCTTTCTAAAGCACCAGCCACCAGTGTTCTTGTGTAAGTTTCCTATTTAATGGTTTTGCATTGTTTTCAAATTAATATTTGAGCTCCCTGATGTGGTAGACCTGGTCCTTCATGAAGATCCTACTTGCCCTTTACCACAATAGTTCACACTGTCTTCTCTGACCATATTGTATGTACTTCACTTCCCCAGACAACACGGGAGCCTCCGGTCCCTTGCATGAGTTCCTTCTGCCCAGATTGATTCCTTCTGTCCCCAGCGTTTTTGCTGGCTAACTCTAATTCATCCTCCAGTTTTCAATGTTGACATCACTGCTTCTGTGATGCTTCCTTTTGCCAGCCTGCCTCATGCTGCCAAGCACCTTATTCTTTGACCGTCCTGCATTAATGTGACTTGTGGTGCCCCTCCACTCAGTTGGAAACTTGATTAGGGTTTGATAACCTTTGTTTCCCATTACCTAGTGCTATGCCTGGCTTAGCACAGGTACTCAAAAAAGAGTTAAGGAGTGAGTCATGGGGGAAGAGTTGGTCATGTGTGAATATGAAAAGGAAGTGCCTGGAGCCCCAACAGTTCAGTAAGAGATATGTTTTTATTTTAAGGTTTATTTTTATTTATTTTTGAGAGAGAGATAGAGGCAAGCCAGGGAGGGGCAGAGAGAGAGGGAGACAGAATCTCAAGCAGGCTCTCTGGTGTCAGAGCAGAGCCTGATGCGGGGCTCGAACTCATGAACTGTGAGATCATGACCTGAGCTGAAATCAAGAGTTGGATGCTTAAGTGACTGAGCCACTCAGGTGCTGCCGTAGGAGATCTTTTTGAACTCTGTTCTTTTGCTTCCCTTATAAATTTCTGGAGGGGTGCCTGGGTGGCTCATTCAGTTAAGCATCCAACTTCAGCTCAGGTTATGAGCCCCGTGTTGGGCTCGGTACTGACAGCTCAGAGCCTGGAGACTGTTTCGGATTCTGTGTGTCTCTCTCTCTGCCCCTTCCCTGCTTGCACTCTGTCTCTCAAAAAAAAGAAAACAACCAAAAAAACAAAAATCATTAAAAAAAATGTATATATACTTCTGGCTCTTCCAAGGACATTCTTAGGAAGTCAAACTCAGAGTTGTCAGAGAATTAGAAAAAAAAAACTAAGCTTCTTCATTGAGATGTAATTTAATACCAAAATATTCACCCTTTTAAAGTGTACAATCAGGGATGCCTGGGTGACTCAGTCTGACTCTTGATTTTGGCTCAGGTCATGATCTCATGGTTTGTGGGATTAAGCCTGCTTGGGATTCTCTCTCTCCTCTCTTTCTGCCCCCCCACCCCCACCCCGCTTGCTCTCTCTCTGAAAATAAATAAACATTAATAAATAAAGTGTATAATCAGTATATTTCATGTATTTAGAATTGTGTGACCATTACCAAAATTTTTTTGGAGCATTTTTATCAGTCGAGAGGGAAACCCCATATCCATTTGTATTTATTCCTCATTCTTACCTGCCATCCTCTGTCAGCTCTAGGCAACCACTAAATCTACTTTCTGCCTCTATATATTTGCCTACTCCATACATTTCATATAAATAGAATCATATAATATGTGGTCTTTTGTGTTTGGCTTCTTTCACTTAGCATGATTTTTTTGAGATTCATCCATGTTGTAGCATGTGTCAGTATTGATACCTTTTTATTGCCAAATAGTAGTTCATTGTATGAATATACTAGACTCTCTCCATTCCTTAGTTTATTGACCTTTTGGTTATTTTCACATTTTGGCTATTATGAATTATGCTGCTATGAACATTCCTATATAAGTTTTTATATGGACATATGTTTAATGTTTTCATTTCTGTTGAGTATATACCTAAGTGTGGAATTGCTGAGCCATGTGGTAACTGTTTTAACATTTTGAGGATTGCCAAATAATTTTCCAAAGCAGCTGTACCATATTAAATTTTCACCAGCACTGAATGAAGGTTTCCATTTGTCAACATTGTCAGCAACACTTGTTATTATCTGTCTTTTGGATTATTGCCATCTTAGTGGATGTGAAATAATATCTCATTTGTGGTTTTGATTTTCCTAATGGATAATAATACTGAGCTTCTTTTCAGGCGCTTGTGGTCATTTGTGTATTTGGAGAAATGACTATTCAGATCTTTTGGCCATTTTTAATTGGGTTATTTGTCTTTTTGATTATTAAGTTTTAGGAGTTTTTGGCATGTCCTAGATACTAGTCTCTTATCAAATATATGATTTGGAAATACTTTGTCCCATTCTGTACGTTGCCTTTTGCTTTTTTGATGATATTCTCTGAAGCACAAAGGTTTTTCATTTTCATGGAGTCCTGTTTATCAGTTTTTTCTTTTGTCATTTATATCTTTGGTGTCATATTTAAGAAAATATTGTCCAATACAACTTTACAAGTTTGACCTTTATATTTTTTTCTAAGAGTTTTATAAAAAGTTTTAGCTCTTACAGTTAGGGCGATGATCCCTTCTGAGTTAATTATTTTTGTGTATGATGTAAGGAAGTACTGCTACCTCTTCTTTTGTGTACAGATATCCAATTGCCTCAGAACCATTTGTTGAAAAGACTATTATTTTCTTATTTAATTTTCTTGGCATCTTTCTCAGTGTCAAGGTGTTTTTATCTTGTTTTCAGTATTATTATTATTATTATTTTAAAGAGAGAGAGAGAAAGCCTATGAGTGGGCAAAGGGAGAGAGAGAATCTTAAGCAGCCCTTAAGAGCCCTGATGCAGGGCTCGATTCCACGACCCTGAGATCATGACCTGAGCCAAAATCAAGCATTGGATGTGCAACCAACTGAGTCACCTGGGCACCACAGTTTTCAGTATTATTATTTTTATTTAACATATAAGTAACACAAATAGAAAATGATGATAATAACAATAATAAGTAGCATTATTGGGTCTTTACTAGGAGTCCTGCACTGTTCTAGGAAATCTACCTTTTAGTACCCACAGTAACTCTATAAGATAGGCATTGTTATCATCCTCATTTTATTGAAGGGAAGCAGAGGCATGGAAAGGGTAAATAATTTGAAAAAGACACACAGCTGGTAAGTGCTGGAGCTGGGCTTAGAAGTCAGTCAGTCTGACTCTACACCCTATCCTTAACCATTATTTATGCCTGACTGTGTCTTGTTCACAGGAAACACAAAAATTTAAAAACAGCCAAAATTCTACTTTCCAGAGAACTACTGTCAACATTTTCATATACAGAGTCTTCCAAATTTTGTTCAGTGCAAAAGAATGTTGTAACAATGGGATTAGGCTATACGTTCTTGAAATGGTTTTATCCACTTTATTGATATATTAGTGACTTTTGTCCATAAATCTGCATCTAAAGAATTATTCTTAATGTCTGCATAATATTCTACCATATGTCTGCACCGCTGTTGATTTAACCAATCCATTATTGTTAGACATTTAAGTTACTTTTGATTTTTCATTTTATAAACACTGTTCTTTTTTTAAATTATTATTCATTTTTGAGAAAGACAGAGCATAAGTTAGGGAGGGACACAGAGAGAGAAGGAGACACAGGACCCAAAGCAGGCTCCAGGCTCTGAGCTGTCAGTACAGAGTCCGATGTGGGGCTCAAACCCACAAACTGCGAGATCATGACCTGAGCCGAAGTCAGACACTTAACCGACTAAGCTACCCAGGCACCCCTCTAAACACTGTTCTTATGCATGTTTTCTTTTATGTACTCCACACTTTTCCCTAGGTATGGAAAAATTTCTTTTAATGGGAATTTAGGAGTATGAAAATCTATAAAGCTTTTAATACACATTGAAAATTTTTCTCTAAGAAATTCCTATATGCTTACCATTGATATTTTATATCTCATATCTGATAGATGACTCTGATCCTACATTGCTTTAGTGTGCATCTTCTTGATTATCAGATTGAACATGTATCACAATGATTATAATTTTTCTTTTGTGGATTACCTATTCATATTTTGTCTATATCTCCATCGAAGAACTATTTATAGTCTAAAAAGTTTAAATCCTGTGTCTTTTTTTGTTGTTGATTTCTCTCTAGTTTATCATTGCTTTTAAAATTTTTCTTATGACTTCTTTTGATGCATGGAAAACTAAATTTTTCAGTAGCAAAATATATTAGCAAAGCATCTATCAGGCTTTTCCTTTATGGCATCTTTGTATTTAAAAATAAAAGGTTAAAATATTGTTGCCAGTACCTGGCTTCCATAAGCTGAGGGGCATATGAAAAATAACAGTAATTCTTCTATGTATTTCCCTGGCTTACATAGAAATAAAGAATCAGTGTAATCATTTGGCACTGAAAATGTTAATGGTTAGATAGTCTGGGATGGAGAACTGGGGTCTGTTCTAAATTGTGTGGTTTTCAGCAATATTTTCCTTTCCATGGTTTGTACTCATTTAAATTTGCTCCTCACATTTAGACAGCATATCTTAAATCTCAGACAACTGATTTATATGAAACAGTATGGACTTTTACAGAAACATTGGTTAGAAAAATAACATACTATCCAATCATGAACTTCATTCAACTGCTTCTCAATGTAACATGAAGACTTAGCATTTACTGCTTGAGCAAACTGGTTATTCCTCAAGCAATAGAACAATTTCTGGCCTCCTAATCTGATTTGTTGAGATGATGATGGCAACCAGACTGATTTCACACAATTGATTTAGAAAATGGATTTTTTCCTTACTTTTAATCTGATTTTCCCATATGCATGACATACATTTCTAATTTTGACTCCAGCTCCATTTCAGATTTATTCTTTTTCAAAGGGTTTAGACAGAGGACTAGAAACATGTTTGCCTTAATTAGAAGCTAATACTAAGTACTTTCTTTTGCAAAACATTGTGCTGAACACTTTATAAGCTTTATCTCATTTAATCTTCACAATAAAATATGCTAGTTTTGTGCATCTTTTACGTAAGAGGAAACTGAGAGCGAGATTAAGTAAACTGTCCAGGATCAAAGAAAGGGCTGGGAAATACTTCTGCAGATTCAAACCCAGGTCTGTGGTAGAGCACATTGCTCAGGAGAAAAAAGGGGTTAGAGAACTTTATTGACTTTAAGCGTAGTTGAAACCTTACACATATAGAGATAAACCACGGTGCCTCTACATATTGCAAACCATTATTATAAGTGTTATTACATTTGTAAACATCTACAAACTAGAGGGTCACCATTTATACATCAAGGTAAGCATTTGATTCCTTATTTTTGGTCATTTGTTCAATAACATCTGTTTTGTCTCTGCATGTTCTAAATATACATACCTTGAAAGCTAGGATTTCAGTGGCATACATGTCATTGAGATTTCTATGCTGAACTGGGTTGGAGACAGGGTCTCTTTCTGGGAACTTGGAAAATATGTGCTAGGAACTAAATGACTACTTTCTAATTTTTTAAAGAAACTTTAATATATTTCTTCAAGATGTAGTAAAGTAAAAGCTCTTGAAGTTGTTTGCTCCTAATTAAACCAGATCTGTAGGCATTAAAACAGTGTCACTTTTTCACAAACCATTGCTGTGAAGGTGTGATCTTTTGAGTCATATTATACCAGAAGTTTTTTGTGTCGTTGACTGTATAGGTTTTAAATGTTTTCAAACTGTCTTCTTACTGACTTGATGTTTAATGCCTCTTGCATGTGAATTTTCCTTATTTCATTTTCGAAAGTCTCAGCAAAGTACTTGTGTATCTTGTCTTTTTACTATTTTTGCAGTGCTTAAGGATATCTCTCCGGGCTTGGTCTTCTACTCACGCATTATGAGGATGCTACCCAGACCTGTCTTTTTCCTTTGCACAATCCTGTAGGCCACCCGTGTGGTCTCTGCAAAGAGACAATAATTATTTATTCGTGCTTTCTTTCTTGAGGGTCTAAACCACACACATGTAAAAAGACTTACAAGTTGAAAATTCTGAAGGGTGTGTGTGTGTTTGTGTGTAAAACTTGAAATGTAGCTATGCCAACAGTGCAGTTAAGGAAGGATTATATATGTATAAAAAAGCATTATTTTGCTCAGGCTGTAAAACTAAACCTATTGTGTCAATTGCAGGTTAGGTCACAATTCATGTTTGAAAATATTATTTTAAAGGATCAGAAAAACACATTTTGACTTTCTGGCGATGCTCTTTTTGGTTTAGCAAAACCCATTTATGTTAACACTATCTGAAACACTAAATAAACTGGAGAACACTTGGCTTTCTAGGTTCTGAAAATATGGATTGTATGTCTTGTCTTTCAAGATAGCTTTTATAGGAAGTTAAAAAGTAGAAATGAGTCACTTCATTACTGTTATTATTAATAATAGCTACAATTTATTGTGTATTTTTTATTTTCAGACACTGAGTTATCAGTTGATATTTATAATAACCCCAGGAAATGTTATGAATAACCATTTTGTAATCAGAGAACGTGAGCCTTAGAGATGATGTGTCCGAGATAACAAAGCTAAAAAGAGATAGAGCCAGGACTCAAAATAGAGGTCATCTGTATGTGGAATGAGTATTTAAACTCAGCTTTATTGAGTATAATTCACACACAATAAATTGCACTTATTTAAAGTGTAGAAGTTGTAACATATACATATGACCCATGAACCCCTTACCACATTCAAGATAAAGAACATATCCATCACCTCAAAACTCTGCTTATCTCCCTTTTTAATGCCTCCCTCCAGCTCTGCCTTGGCCTTCTCCATCCAAATTTCCAGTTGTCTGCTTTCCGACACTGTAGATTGTTTTGCATTTTCTAGATTTTACGTATGTGGACTCATACAGTGTGTACTCTTTTTGAACTGGCTTCTTTCATTTAGTATAGCTGGTTTTGGAGTCATCCACATTACTGCATGTGTCAGTGGTTCATTCCCTATACTGTGAAATATTATTCTACTCTATAGACTAAGTGCCATAATATGTTTATTCATTCACTGTCGATGGGAATTTTAGTTGTTTTCAGTTGGGGCTATTACAAATAAAGTTGCTAAGAATATTCATAAGCAAGTTTTTGTGTGGACATTGACTTTTCACTTTTGTAGATAAGTACCTAAAAGTGGAATGGCTAGATCACATAGTTACATGTTTAAAGTTTTAAGAAACCACCAAACTGTTCTCCAAATATGTGCCATTTTATATTCCCACCAGAAGAGTATGAGAGTTCCAATTGCTCCGTATCCTAGAAACACTTGGTATAGTCAGTCTTTTTAATTTTAGCTGTCTAATAGGTGAGCATTGTGGTTTTTGTCTCATTGGATTTTAGTTTGTATTTCTGTATCATCTAATGATGTTGAACATTTTAAAAAATATACTTATTTGCCACCTGTATATCTTCTTTGGTAAAAAATTTGTTCGAATCTGTTTCTCATTTTAAAATAGTTAATTTGGGGTACCTGGATGGCTCACTTGGTTATGTGTCTGGCTCTTGACTTCAGCTCAGGTCATGATCTCATGGTTTGTGAGATGGAGCTTCACTCCATGCTGAGCATGGGGCTTGCTTAGGCTTCTCTCTCTCCCTCTCTCTCTGCCTTCCCTTCCCCTCAAAATAAATAAATATTTCTAAAAACTAAAGTAAAATTGTTAATTTATCATTGTATTTTGAAGATCCTTGTATATTTTAGATACAAACTCTTTATCAGACATGTGGTTTGAAAATATTTTCTTGTAGTCTGTGGCTTGCTTTTCATTTTCTTAACTGTCTTTTGAAGAGTAGATGGTCTTAATTTAGATAGAGCTCAATTTATCATTTGTTGTGTTTATGGATTGTGCTTTTGGTGTCTGTTATAGGCTGAATTATGTTCCCCCCCTCCAAAAGGTGTATCAGAGCACTAACTCTTTGTCTCTCAGAATTTCACCTTATTTATACCTGGGGGTCTTAACAGAGGTAATCAGATTTAGATGAGGTCATTAGGGTGGGCCCTAATCCAGTATGACTGGCATTATACTTATAAAATGGGGACATGGGATACAGAGACAGGCATATATATAGGGAAGATGATATATAGAGACACAGGGTAAACATGGCCATCTACCAGCCAGAGAGAGAAGCCTCAAACGATCTCAGCCCTCAGAGGAAACCGACCTGCTAACACCCTGATTTTGGACTTTTAGTCTCTAAAACTGTGATACAGTAAATTTCTGTTAAGCTACTCAATTTATGGTATTTGAATATGCCATAGCAAACTATTACAGTGTCACAAGGATTTTCTTTTAGAAGTTTTAGGATTTGTTTTTAGGCCTATGGTCTATTGTGAGTTGATTTTTATATGTGGTGGTAAGTATGGGTTGAAGCTTAGATTTTTGTGTATGAACATCCAATAGTTGCAGCCCCGTTTGGTGAAAAGCCCAGCCTTTCTTTACTGAATTGCTATTACATCTTTGTGGAAAATCAGCTTTCTATATATTTGCATGTCTTTTTGAAGACTCTTATTCTGTTCTATTGCTCTATTTGTCTATCTTGATACTAATGCCAAACTGTCTTTATGAGAAAGTTTTGAAAATCTTGGCTCTTTTTCAAAGTTGCGTTGCTACTTTATGACTTTTATATTTCCATTTGAATTTTAGGATCAGTTTGTCAATTTCTACAAAAAATGGCTCTGTAACCTTGATTTGTATTGTGTTGAATCTATAGATAAATTTGGGGAAGATTTGATAACAATATCGAGTTTTCTGACCCATAAACACAGTATATCTCGCCATTATTTTAGGTTCCCTTTAATTTCTTTCAACAACATTTTGTAGTGTTCAGGTTCTTAACAGTATCTCACCAGATTTATTATTTCATATTTTATATTATCATAATTGATATTATTCTTATGAAAAATTTTTTCCTAAGTGTACAAACACTTGTGTATTGGTGTAAGAAGTTACCTTGATGATGGTTTATACTCAGTGTAGTTTCAATAAGTGAAATGCAAGGCTAAACACCTCTGTTTTAATGAAAGAAGATGGTACTTGAAGTTCTTTCATACTAAGTGGCATTATTTTTAAATTGCAACTTCTCATTGTTCATTTATAGTGTATAGAAATACAGTTGGTTGTTTTATAATAATCTTGTATTCTGCAAGTTTGCTAGACTGATTTTTTTTTTTCTAGTAGCTTTTTGGTAGATTCCATCTGGTTTTCAACATAAAAGATCATGCTGTCTGTAAATAAAGGCAGTTTTACTTCTCCCCTTCCTATCTGTATATCTTTTTTTAATGTATTGGATACAATCTCCAGAATAGTGTTGAAGAGAAGTTGTGAGAGGGGACATCCTTGGCTTGTTCTTGATCTTAGAAGGAAAGCATTCTGTCTTTTACCACGGAGTATGATGTTAGTCAGGAGATGGCATTTTTTTTTCTCTAAAGAGCCAAAGAGTAAATTTTTGGCTTTGTGGGCCATATGGT
This sequence comes from Crocuta crocuta, assembly GCF_008692635.1. Lineage (NCBI taxonomy): Eukaryota > Metazoa > Chordata > Mammalia > Carnivora > Hyaenidae > Crocuta > Crocuta crocuta. The sequence continues at coordinate 4,885,966 of NW_027532002.1, forward strand.
TGCTGTTGTAACTGTTCGACTATGTTGCTGCATCCATATCTTCCCCATACATATGCAGTAACATTACTTAGGTGTATACTCAAGTAAGAGTCTCTGCAGATCTCTCCTGTTTTCTCTTTGTGCAGTTCTTCTTTCTTAGGTGGTCTGTTCTGCACATTCTAGCTGCCATGGTCTCTTTGGAATTTCAGCTTTCTCCTCTAGCTCAGGGAGTCCACCAGGCTCCACCTGGGTTCCCATTCTCTGCACTGAACCCCAGAAACTTTCTCAAGACTGTAAACTGTGATCATAGAGCTCCCCTTGTTCATTTTCTATGTCTCAGATACCACTCTTCATTGTCTAGTCTTTGTTGATGTCCAATGTCTTGAAAAACCACTGAATTATGTATTTTGCCTGTTTTTAAGTTGTTTTTCACAGGAGGACAAATCTAATCACTGATACTCCAGCATGGTTGGAAGCATAATTCCCCGTATATTTTTCTCATAGTCTTGCCTTGTACTGCATCTTTGTGAAGAGTCTATTTATCATTATCCACCATGCAGGAATCTACAGCCATGGAGTAAAGTAGCAGCTGGTTGGGAGCTAAGCCAATGGAGTAGGGGCCTGGGCTGTTGATCCAAATGGCACTAGACTCTCCATAGTTGCCATTTTTTATATCTGACAGGTTGTACATGGATAGGTCAGGCCTAAATAGCCCTAGAGTTTTGGCAGACATCTGGAAGGGAGCTATTTTTACTAAATATTTACTGAAGGGATTCTGAGAAGCAATATTAAGCCATACTGGAATTGCTATCAGAAGGTTTAGTTTATAAACATGCTTCTACCATTTACCTTGGAAATGTCTCTGAAACCTATTATTTAGTATTGTCGTATTATATTAGCTTTTACTTTTCGTGAACTTCTGTATAGAGAGAATCTTAAAGAAATACTAGGTCCATATTGAATGTTAGATATTCAACAAATATTTTTGAGTCTCTGCTCTGTGCCAGGTAGTGTTTTAGGTATTGAGGATATAGAATACCTAAATATATTCTATTTCTTTGAGTGATGATTTCTTTGAGCTTCTATTCTAGTAAAGTGAAGCATAAAATAAAGTACATAAGTAACATATATGGAACCAGCAGTGCTATGGAGAAAAATAAGGCTAGTTGAGACTGGTAATGCTGGTGGTAGTGTTAGTTGTGTTGGTGTGCAAGTACAAAGAGTGAGGACAGGAAAGGCAAAGACCTGAAGAAGGTGATCATTATTTATATTACTATCTACTTTCATTATTTATCTTAGGCTAAATATTCATTATATATGAAAAAAATAATAATTACAGACATTTTACAGTGGCTTCTTTTCCCCATATTCCTGATCCCAGCCAAGAGAATTAGTAATACAATTGATCTGACTTACAATATTGTAAAATCCAGTGGACTGAGGCTTATGTTAGAAACAAAGTACATTTAGGATGCCAATATGGTAGGTGTGCTGAGGTGGCTTTTTGGGGGAAAAGAGTTAATTGGGGCATATGTGAGGGTAAAGCTTGTTTCTTAGGACACAAGTCCTGTGTGCAGACAGAAGTATTGAACAGACAACAGCATGCAATTAACTCTGAGATAGGGAAGTTCTATTTTTAAAACCTCTCTGGATCCTAATGGAGTTAATTAGGCAAATTTAATGGAAAATAGGGTTGCTTAAGGGATTCCAAATTCTGTAGTCACCATTTTAGTCATGGTGCATGTAAAAATAAGGTAAACTTTGGAAGATATGAGGCTTTGATTGCCCCAAGGATTATCATAGAAAGTGAGTGGGGACCAGAGGAAAGGGAGACCACTACCGCTGAAGTGTTGATGTGCCAGACACTGGACTTCTCCTACTTTGGTCCTGCTGTATGGCAATGAAGCTGGAGACTGGCAGAGCTGGGATTTAGGACTGCCCAGGTTGACTCCAGGGATAGAGCCCTTTTATCGTGGTGGCCTTTTTTTTCTGACTGCATTTGGTGGCCCCAACGGCTACAGTGTCTTTCTCTTCTTGTGTGTGTTGGCCATATGTGTCCTTTATTGCCAGCATCAACCATATTTCTCTTTCCTACCTAACTTACCTATTTATGGAATTTCATTATGTTTTTGTTTCCTGCCGTGTGTATGAATAGAAAGAGAGCATTCCAATGTTGAACTCTTATCCTTCTATGGAAAATGGCATCAATCTGTCTTGTACTGGAAGCACTGGCTGTAGGTGATGGGCCTAGCCATGAAGCCCTCCTTGAACACCAGGCTTCTGATCGAGGACACCCATATACTAATGGTGTCTGAAGGATCTGGGACCCAAGCCATGGTTTATTTTCCCTATAAACATCCACTACTGTAGAAACATTTCTTTTCTTTTACTCTTATATCCTTTACCCCCTTGAATTGTGTAGCATGGGAGAGGATTTATTTTATTTTATTTTATTTTATTTTATTTTAATTTTAATTTTTTTGAGAAAGAGAAAGGAGGAGAGCAGAAGCGGGGGAGTGACAGAGAGGAGGAGAAATAGAATCCCAAGCAGGCTCCACACCATCAGTGCAGAGACCAATATGGGACTTGCCCTCAAAAACTGTGAGATCATGACTTGAGCCGAGATCAAGAGTCAGACACTTAACTGACTGTGCCACCCAGCACCCCACATGGGAGATGATTTTTTTCTAAGTTAATGAATGTAGAAAATGTTAATTCTTCTGAGATCATTTGTACCCCAAAAGTGAAACTGCTTCACCAATTAAATGTGCCAGAAGAATAAGAGGTGAGTCATTTCAGGAACAGAGTACAAATCAATTACCTGTAAAAAATTTTTTTAATTCATTTTTTAGATGATTTAGTTTCTAGATTAAATAAATGAAACCCCTGTGCTTTTTCTTACCTGATTGGCTTTGGTCAGAACCAGTGGAACCAAAAAAGGGACAATATCATTGATCTGCTGAAAGAAAATGCCACTAAAGAAAGCCAGTAACAGCATTTGAAAGAAGTGACTTTTGAAAAAAAAGTTTTCACAGATTCTTTAAGCTACCACTTATTATTATCTTGAAAAAAATCTGATTTAAGTCTGGCTTGACTATTTCAGTGTGTTTGTGGGTACCAACTGAATTGGTAGGAAATTTCTTTAAAATGACTGCATTTAGAGATGCCAAATCAGCAGTTGACTAGAAGCAATCCCATAAATTCTGGCTCTGTGCTTAGTGGCAAATGTGAAGCGCTATTCTGAACACCACCTTTCAAATACACCAGCCAGAATGGTGCAGCTCCTTGCTAGTCTGATTGGAGGACCACCTTCTTTTGTACTTTTATGAACAGGCCAATCAGGGTGGAAGGCGCTGACTAATTATGAGGTTTGGGTGATTTCTCAGAATCTCAGCTTCCTTGTTCAGTTGTGAAGATGCAGGGAAATGATGTAAGGTTGGTGAGCACTCAATAAAAAAAGGCCATGGATGGGGCAGTGATGAGAGTTCATAAACTAAGGATTTGGATGAATCTAGTCTTTTTCTTTACACCTGAAGTTCGATATTTTTAAAATGCTCTATATCCTAGAAAGCTCTATGGATTAGTAAAGCATTAATAACAGTGATAGATTATAGGAAAAATACATAGAGGCCAGGGAAGCAATGTTTTATACATTTTCATCCTCTATGGAAGTTGGCACCAATGTGAAAACATAATATGTGCCAAATAAAGAATTATCGATTAGTGGAAATCATAAGAGACCTCATTTTTCTCTTTTAGCAATCTAGAATTCTTTAAAATGGCTCTTTGGATATATTGGGAAGTGTGTTTGGTTCTCAATAATTTAGTATTAAGGAGAATTTACCTGTGGTCTGTAATTGGACTTTTTCTGTAGGATGTGATAGAAAACCCATCTTAAACTAATACAAGAAGAAAAAGAAATAATTTTTTAACCAATGAATTTAAGAATCTAAGAATATGTTGGCTCTAGGTGTGGCTTGATCCAGGTGTTCAAATGAACGCATCTAGGAGCAGTGTCTTACTTCGTCTTTCCACATTCCTGCTCCACGTAGGCTCTGTTCTCTGCCAGGCTTAGCTGTTGCAGCTGGGCCTCACGTTTCTCTGGGTTCATTCCAGCAGAAGGTAACCATTATCTTTGCTAATTTTTGTACAAATCCCAGGGCTTACTTGGACTAGAGAAACCTGGGCCACATGCCCATTCTATAGCAGGTCCTGTGGAGTAGGAGGGGATCAGTGTGTACAGTGGCCAGAAATGGGTAAGACATTCCTTCCTGGAGCTGACGGTGGGGTCCTCTCAACACAGGAGACCTGAAAGTGGGGATGAGATGAGTGTACCACTGCCAAAGTCAAAGGGGCATGGACATCAGTGATCAATTTACAGTAGGTATTCACTCCATCTGTAGACCTCTAGGTTGCCTTCTCCAGGTCTTTGTAACCCACTGCTCCTCAATTAAGTTTAGAGAAGGGCTATTATCCTTAATGACCTAATGACAATTCAAAATAAACTATTTTGTTACATGAGTCCTATTTGTTTGCAGGTGCGTTGGGGACTATTTGAACAATAGAGGCTTCCCCCAGGTGTCTAGATTATACTCAGAGGTCTGAAAAGATCTCTCTAGGGATCTAGGGAATCTTGAGATTTTGGTGCATGGAGATGAGTTCAAGTTTTCATGATCCATTTTAGCTGTGACTTTCTGGAAAACTGCACGTGTGGTCCTTCCACAGAGCTCCACAGAAGTATGAACAGAATAGCCAGATTAAATTCTGTGCAAAGGACAATCTTTGCAGGGACATCCCTTCCCACCATCCGTATTTCACCTCATTGGAAAGGCCTTCCTGATTCTTCTTAACAATACGTCATTACCTCAAATGAACTTTTGTTTAATATTTTGTCTGTTTTTTTCCACTAACATTTAAAAAAATATTTATTTATTTATTTTGAGAGAGAGAGAGAGTGAGCATGTGTGAGTGGGAAGGGCAGAGAGTGAGGGAGGGGTAGAGAGACAGAATCCCAAGCAAGCCTTGTGCTGTCAGCTCAGAGTTTGACACAGCAATCAAACCCATGATCCGTGAGGTCATGACCTGAGCTGAAATCAAGAGTCGATGCTTTCCAAATGAGCCCCCCATGCACCACTTTTCTCACTAATATTTACCTCCATAAAAACAAAAAAATTTTTCTGTCTGTCTTATTTTTCAGTAGCCACAGTACCTGGAACAGTGTGTGGTACAAAGTAGGCACTCAACAAATAGTTACTAAGAGAATAAATGAACCAGTCTTCTGCCTCTCTAAAAATAAACTATCCTTTGTAAACATGAGGTTGGCTTGAGTAACTACATAGCTGAGTCTAGCCATAGCTATGTTGTTAATGCATGGGTCGTGTAATGCAATGAAGTTTACCCTCCCCGAATTCGTGCTTTATCCCAAAGACATATTACTGGCTTTAGGCAAGAAATGAATCTGGCTTCCATGATAGATTGGGCTTACAGATAATGGCAGTAAGCATTGTAATATGGAGTGTTTTATCCTGAACCACACAACTGCATCTGAGGACAAATGTGATTGCACTATACAGAAATGGAATAAGGATTGTTATTGGTACATTCTTGGAGCTCACAGTCATACAATCTGCTTGGCAGAGATATCTAGGTAGTCACCCAACTTACAGAATTCTGCCATGGTGCCTGGAAAAGAGTTGGAGTTTCCTTTGCCAGTAACTCCACACATGCCTCCCCTCTCCATCAAGCTGTGAGAAAGAGAACTGATTCAAGAGACTGCACATGTTGAAGGGGATCTGCCTGTCCCCACTGTATAGACAACCTGTTGATTGGATCTCTGTGTAGGTCTGTGGCAGCCTGAGCTCTTTGATGAATTGTATTCATTTGGTCAAATGTGTTGGCTTAAACTTTGCAGAAATGAAGTTGAATGAACATCAAGAGAAGCTAGAGGGCTGATGGCTTAGCACATTAGTGGACCTCAGAGTACAAGTTAGCTTTATTTATAGATACTGCTTTTATGGTGAACTATCTAAAAAGACATCCACAAAATGAAAAGAAACTGAATTTCAATTTTCAGATTATTGCTTGCAGTTATCACTCTGTGAATCTAAATGATTCAAAATTTTTCATCCCGCTTTGACATTTTTAACAAACATGTGTGAGCACCTTCCAAGTATTAGGCATTGAGGGTATAAAACTGAATAAGATACAAACTGTTTTGATTTCAGAAACCAGTCTAGAAGGAGACAGATCTGCACACAACTAATTTTAGTATCTGTGATAAGTAGTATGATAGAAGTCTGTGCAAAATACCATAGGGTGAAGCAAGTAATTCTTGGGGTGGAGAGAGTGTGTGTAGGGGATGGTGTTTATGCCCTGGCTATTCTAATAATAATAGAAACACAACCAATGTTCATTGAGTACTTTTAAAGTCAGGCACTGTTCTAAGTACTTAATACCTTTTATCTCATTTAATCCTTGTAGTAGTCCATATGTGATAGGTCCCTGGATCATCCTCATTTTGTAGATGAGGAGACTGAGGCTCACAGAGTGATCAGTCAGTTACTTGTCCAAAGTCATGTGGCAGAACTTATATTTACCTAGGTGACTGTTGTCAGCTGCGGGTGCCCAGCACCACTGGGCTCCTGCTTTCATGCTGGTTGGCAGGACTCTCCTGAAAGTGCTTTCTGTGGATCATACGGGGTTGTTTTCTTCCCCTACAGGTTACTCTCCTCCTGTTTGGAATCCATGTGCAGGTGCCTCTAAGATGATTTTACCAGGGTGATGATTAATTTAATGTGTTAACTTCACCTGCCATGGGGTGCGAGATAAGCATTGTTTCTGGGTTTGCCTGTGAGGGTGTTTCTAGATGAGATGAGCATTTGAATTGGTGGACTCGGTAGATTATCCTCCCCCAGTAATTTATCAATGTCGCATAGGAAGTGGCTATAGGGTCCAAGCGCTTTGGAATGCACAGATTCCTGGTGCTTCTTCTGGGCTCTGCTTTGCTCAGCTGAGTATGGTTTATGCAGAGCCCCTGGCCAGACCTGTGTGTGGCTGTGCAGACCCTAAATGGACATTTGGATGGAGTTGTAGCAGAGTGTGTCTGTTACTCCGGTTCATTTACCCAAGTGCATGTTGAATAGATGATGTGCCCTAATTGAAGAGCATATTTGCATAATAATGTGCCTACATTCTGATTCTGAGCCTTTTATTTCCTTAGGACTAGCCCCCTAAAGTTTGCGCTTAGGTCTGAGAATATAAGTTGTCGCCATGCCTGTGTCTGATATAACTGTCCCCTAGCACAGTACCAGGCACACAGTGAACAACCATAAATATTGAGTGAATGAATAGCTTTGCCTTTAGGGAGTAAGAAGGTTCTGGGTAGGAAAGAATTTCTGAAAACCCTCCAAATATATTGGTTTCTCTGTTACTGGACCTCAACATTTCCTTCATGTTTCAGTACTTGGAAATGATTCATGGTGTTTCTGACAGCACAGCCATTAGGAGGTGGCATAGTAACCTTGGCTGTGACCTTCTTGGTTGCAGTAGCTTTTGCACAGAAAGTTGCTAAAATTAAACTGTTGCTTTGGCTTAGTACTGTTGACCTGCTTTCATCATTTGAGAAAATGTGCAGATATTAGAGAACTTGCCAGGGTCTGGAATTTGGCTGTGGAAATGAATTTCGGATAATCCTTCCTTTAGCTAAAAGAACTTCTAGTATTACAATTTGCATATGTTAGCCAAATTGTTAATTATGTACAAAGCAATGTATATGGTGACTAAATTACAATAATTTTGCTACTAATGGTCATTTTCTGCTTTATTCTCTTTAAGTGTATTGTGGACCATATACATGATTCTTTAGCATTCTATAATTTAGTTTAACAGTTCTTTCATGGATCATTAATACAAACTTACAGCTGTACCTAGATGTGTATAATCATAATTGATGATAATAATCCAATGTATTACCTTTGTTCTCCTGTTGCTGGAATTAATTGAAATAATATACATGCAAAGGCCTAGCACAGAGTCAGACATATGGTAAAGGATTGCTAAGTATTTAGTCATCCATCTAATATGTGTACATCCATATTCCATCTGGTGATAATGCTATTAAAAATATATTTTAGCTGCCATATAAAGTATTTTATCTTTTTTTTAAAGTTTTTATTAATTTTTTTGAGAGAGAGGATGCAAGCAGGGGAGGGGCAAAGAGAGATGGAGGACAGGGGAGGGGTAGAGAGAGATGGAGAATCTGAAGCAGGCTCTAGGCTCTGAGCTGTCAGCACAGAGCTGACACGGGGCTCAAACCCATGGATCACGAGATTATGACCTGAGCTGAAGTCGGAAGCTTAACTGACTGAGCCACCCCTTTCTTTTTGTTTGTTTGTTTGTTTGTTTTTAAAGTAGGTGATATTTATTCTTACATATTTCAAGTTTAAATTATTGCACCAGAGCTATATGATACAGAGTTCTGGAATTCTAATTCATTTTGTCTAAGCATTTGACAGTTCACAATATATGTTTTCTTTGAGACAAAGAATTGGCTTTGTCTATAATGATGCCAATAGTCATTTCTTGGTATGGAGGTGGGATGGGCCACTAGCTGGGTGCGATGGTCAAAAAGATGTTAGTTCCACTCTTTGGCAATGAGTCCTACCGCAATTCCCTAATTGTGGTTGAGACCACTGTCAGTCTAAGAGGCCAGCCACCGTTCCTTCGGTTTCTTCAAGTTTTACTGTTGCATCTGGCTAGCAATTTGACCATCATAGTATCGACACGCTCAGTAGAATGCCTTCAAGAGCATTAGGTCTCTGACTTCCGTTCCATTCACATGAAGACCTGAATCCAAGCATTGTGAGTGAGGATGAGAAATGGGAGATGGAACCAACATTTCCTGTGCACCTATTGGTCAGGTACTGTGCACGATCCTTACCGGGTTATCTCATTTAATCCTCATGACAACCTTACAAGGCAGGTACCCTCACCTGCATTTTAGAGATGAGGAATCAGAAGCTGTGTGATCAATCAATAACTTGACCAAGGTCCTAATTATTTATTTGAACTCAAATTTGTCTATTGAAAAATCCACACTCCAAACCTCTTTGCTGGTTTGTTTCATGAAGCACTATTTATTTTTGTTTTATTAATATTTGTCAATCCATCCATCTTTACATTTTCATGCAATGAACTACTCCTAAATTCAGTGCCAGGAAGACCTATCTTTCTATAAGCTTCCTTTTATTATGTCATGAGGCTTATTTTACTTCTCATGATTTTCTTTTTGTTTAACTGGAGAACCAGATTGAGTGCTCAATTGCAATAACCCTCATCTCTGATTTCTGGCACTATTATCTCCCCCTTTCTATCTAGAATTTTACTGCTTTCTGTTCTCTTATGTTAACTGCCTTGTAAATGTCTAAGATATTTCTTAAAGTCAGGTATAGTTTATAAAATCATCAAAACATTTAAACCGTTTTACTTGTCTTGGACATTTGCTTAACAATGTTCAGCAATAGGGAGGCACTAGGTCCATTGAAGCAATACAGTTTGTGTCTTGTCCTTCCACACACGTGTGTGGAAGTGTATGCAAGCACAGGCACACACAAATATTAGGAGGGCATGACCTGCAAGTCTCCTGTCCATGACCTGCATATGTCTGTCTTGTGGGACCTTAGTCTCCCTGACTCTATTCTTTAATCACCTCATCTGACCAACTACACAGTGTAATGAAAGGTCATGCATCCAAAGACACTCCCCTCTTACTCCCTCCAACTCCCCATGTGCGCTGATTTGAAAAAGGCATTCTTGAGTGTTTGAAGATCTTATAGTAGATCTGTGACTTTGAAATTTAGTTTTGGACATTGTTGTAGATGATCTTTATTAAGTCTTTCAGTCTGCAAATTACTATTCTGGCACAAGGGCTGGGGCTGGTGTGGGGCATGGATAGGGCAGGGAACTCTTTTTCTCCCATACAGAGGCAAGTCGGGATAGTAATCCTGATAGTTCTTCATTATATGCTCCTTTAGCCTCTGCTGTGAGGTAGACATTTTATGTTGCCAGCTTAACTCTCCAAGTAGGGTTTCATGCCCAGTCAGTGCATGGAGGAGTGTGTGTGTGTGTGTGTGTGTGTGTGTGTGTGTGTCCTGAGGCATAAGGAGGCAGATGGTTCTGAAGGCTGGCACAGAGTGAGAGCTTCCTGCTGAACAGATGTCCCTCTTGGGGTAATGCTGAGTGTCCAATAAACCTATGTCTTTTGGCACCCACACCATTGCCAAGAGTCCTTTCACCCTTTGAACAGGCAACCTGTACCTCAAGTAGATGGGTGGGGAGGAGGGGCAGGGCATGGACCAGCCAGAAACTTTGAACAAATACAAAAGCATTTGCTTAGCCTTGATGCTGGTGACAGTTGATTAAGTCTTGATGCTTTTTGTTTGTTTTGGTCCTAAGATGTGATGCTTTTTATTAGGAGACCAGTTGTCCTATCAGTTATAAGCAGCACTCTGTATAGATATAAAACTCCGGGAAGTTCTTTGGGGAATTACAAAGTTGAGTAAAATAATCTATTCTTGTTTATAAGAAACTAGTGATCCAGTCAGGTTTTTCAATGCCCAAATCCAGATGATATGAAAAAACAAACACACAAAAAACCCCAAAACAGATCTTTGGTAGATAATTAGGAGCATAACATAATTTTGTTATAATTTTATTTTATGATTTATTTATTTATTTTAAATGTTTATTTATTTTGAGAAAGAGAGAGTGCATGGGGCAGAGAAGGGGAGATGAGATCTGAAGCAGGACACGGGGTCTGAACTCATGAACTGTGAGATCATGACCTGAGCCAAAGTCAGATGCTTAACCAACTGAGCTACTCAGGCACCGATAAACAGAATTTTAAAAACAGTTTGCTCTTAAATGGACTTAAATGCAGAGTTGGAAAAACATAAAACTGTTGGGAAATATTCTCTACTGTAGAACAGAGCTTCTGGGCATTGAAGTTGTAGTAGGGAATGAGTCACTACAAGGTAGATGTGTAAGCCTGTTTTTGGCTCCTTAAAAATTGCAAAATGGATGTACTTGTCCATTAAGTATTCTACAAATATACTTCTATCCAAAAGGGGCCTCACTGGCCCTCTTCCTTCTCCTTGCCTTCCCACTGTAATTTCAGGAAATCCTTGGGCAGTAGTTATACCTGTAACTTAAAGGGGATACTCAGGGACTCAGGGGAAAAACATTTCTAGATGCTTTATCCTGGTCCAGGCAGTCCTGCCAATGTGGGTTTTTGTTTCAGTAGTGAAAACCCAAATCATTGCATACTGGCTTTTGCTGTATTTTGGTGGGACTAATGCTTTTGCTCTAATATGGAGCCCTTTGTAAACAAGCACTTGGTAATACTACTGCTTTTAAATTTGTGTTTTCGTTTTTAACATTTTATTCATCTTTGAGAGGCAGAGAGAGACAGAGTGTTAGTGGTGGAGGGGCAGAGAGAGGGAGACACAGAACCTGAAGCAGAATCTGAGCTCTCAGCACAGAGCCCGATGCGGGGCTCCAACCCAGGAACCATGAGATCATGACCTTAGCTGAAGTCAGCCGCCTTATTGACTAAGCCACCCAGGTGCCCAAACACTGCTGCTTTTACGCCTCCTGCTGTTTTACAAACCAGTTAAGAAGGCTGTTTAAGCAAGCTCTCACAAATGTTGGTTACTATTCCCAGATTTGCATAAAGCTTAGGTTGAATTCATTTCTTTTTTAGATATACTTTTACCTTCCTGGGATCCTGAAGTTTCCTGATCCCTCATTGTTGGACCTGTAAAATTTAATGGCTGAAGGAGAGTGGGAAAATGGTTATTAGTTCCTTCTGATTGTGATGAGGCCATCAAGAATTCACTTTTTTTTTTTTAACATTTTTTTAATTTATTTCTAGGAGAGAGAGAGAGACAGCATGAGCAGGGGAGGGTCAGAGAGAGAGGGAGTGACAGACTCTGAAACAGGCTCCAGGCTCTGAGCTGGCAGTCAGCACAGAGCCCAACGCGGGGCTCGAACCCAGAAACCGCGAGATCATGACCTAAGCGAAAGTCAGACGCTCAACCGACTAAGCCACCCAGGCGCCCCAAGAAGTCACTTTTTATAGTTCAAGGAATCCCATACATTTGATGATCTTATTTGAATTTGGTAATCTTGGTGTGGACAGGGAAGGTTTTACAATTTGTGCTTAGCAAATGAGAAAAAATGGAGAGAGAGGTCAGAAGGTTACCCAGCTCAGAGATAGTAAATCTGCTTTCAGATCAGTTTTTTCAATTTCCAAGTTCAGTGCTATTTCCATTAAGCATATTAGCTCTTAAAGCTAGTATGTTCTATTTGGAAATGGATTATGAATAGGTCTAAAGCATTCCTTTTTTTAAAAAAAATAATAAGGCAGTTTAGATAATATTAACACATACATAGATAAGTAAACTAAGGCATAAAGAAATTTGAGGGCTTGCTCAAGGCCATAAAATGAAATCAGAGGCAGAGCATCAAGAGAATCCTGGCCCTGGGGCCCCTGGATGGCTTAGTCTGTTAAGTGATGAGATCTGGTTCTGTATTGAGAGCCTGCTTGGGATTCTCTCTCCCTCTCTCTGCCCCTCTCCTGCTCTCTATTTCTCTCAAAATAAATGAATAAACTTAAAAAAAAAAGAGAGAGAACTGTGGCTCTTCTCCCACACAAGGTGATTACTGTTTNTCTCTCCTGCTCTCTATCTCTCTCAAAATAAATGAATAAACTTAAAAAAAAAAAGAGAGAGAACTGTGGCTCTTCTCCCACACAAGGTGATTACTGTTTGCCTTGTATCTGGCCTCCTCTGGTTTGGAGTTCCTGCTACTATTGTGACACTGAAGATATATAGTGAATGGACTTGGGTATCAGACACCAGCAGTGATTCAGCACCATCAGGACTTTCCACTTTCTGGTTTCTCTTCCTTGGGGGGTTAATGAATGATTTATTCTGTCTTCTGCCCAGGGCAGTTGGGAAAACATGCTGATAAATTGGCTGTATTCTTTTTAGGATAAATCCTATCCAAAAAGGGAAAACTGAGGACTATTGCATTTGGCCAGTAATAAGAGGGTTTTTGTTTTTTAAGAGATCAAGTTTGTCCATCATTTTCTTTTTACTGATGAGGAAAGAGATGGAGATGAAAAGACTTGTGAAGGTCACAAATAAGTAAGTGTGAACCTTCGGGTCAGAAGTTAGGCCTTCTAATTCTCTGTTTACTTACTTTATACTCTCTCACATCTTTTGCATATGTTGGCATTCCAATTTATTATTTTAAAGTTTCCTACTGTTTTGTAAGATTTTATGGGATTTTTCATTCCAAAATTTCTTCCTTTAATTTCCCATAACCAAAGCTTTAATATCTATTTGTATAATAGAGGGAAAAAAAAACACCCTAGACTTATAGAGGATAACCACCCATTCTCCTGATCTCCAGTTGATCATTTAGGACATGTGAACATAATATGCCCTGTGGCCCTGTATCTCCCATTCTTGTTTTCCCTAAATTACTGTTACCAGTACTTTCCCTCTAGGCCCTCCAGACACTGTTTGCCCTTTTCTTCCAAGGCTAGCTCAGACTATGATCCTTTGTATATCCCAGAATGTTTTTAAATCAGCCAACTTGAGTGTTAGCCTGGAAAACAGTGATTATCTATTGGGTTAAACATTCATACAAGGTGATCAGGAATGATTATGTTAGAGTTCCAACAGATAGTAAAGCGGCAGCCATTGTCTGTCTCATGCATAGCTGAGACATATTCACAACATTGTTTTTATTATCTCAGTGTGAAGCCACTTAAATATTAGCAAGTACATATTGGCTTGTATTGAAAGACAACTAAAGCGTAATTATTGGATAAGAAAAGCTCCTCAAAGGGGCGCCTGGATGGCTTAGTCGGTTAAGCGTCCGACTTTCGCTTAGGTCATGATCTCGCGGTTTGTGGGTNAGAGCAACTGGTATAAACTAATTAGGGTTTAACTATTGTAGGCAGTACACTAAGTAGGTACTGATTTTATGGTGTGAAGGTTAGCAATCAGAACTTCCGTGAGGTGTAGAATGGAATACAGTAAAACCTCAACCCATTAGAATTAATATTTATACAGTGTCTTCCTCCCAAGATCCTGACAAGTGCTAGCAAGCCATCTTTATCTGTCATCTGTGTGTGGCAACAAACCATAAGGGGTTAGCATATTTGCTTAAAAGAGGCACAATTATTAATAGTGGTGCCATAATATTATTTATTTATTTATTTATATTTATTTATTAGGTTTATTATTGAGAGAGAAAGAGTGTGCATGAGCACTCATAATTTGGAGAGAGGCAGAGAAAGAGGGAGAGAGAATCCCAAGCGGGTTCTGTGCTGCAAACATGTTGCCCAGTGCAGGGCTCAATGTCATGAACTGTGAGATCATGACCTGAGCCAAAATCAACAGTCAGATGCTTAGCCGACTGAGCCACCCAGGTGCCCCAGTGTACCATAATATTTAGAAACGAAATTATTTACACAGGTTATAATGTAACCATTTATTCTGTTCTGCTATTAAGCTCTCCAGTCCCCCCAATGACTGTGAGCACTGCTGTAGACACACCTGACTTCAGGGTGCTGGATGCCCTTCTTGGATATATCCTTCTCTCTGCACCCTCCTCAGACCTTCCCAGCCTATGGATGCAGAATGAATCCCATTAAGGGAATTCACATTCTTCTGGTTTGCCTTGTCACTGAAGTCTCAGGACTACCTACCCTCCCCCCCTTCCCCCCNAAGCAGTTCTCTCATGGTTTGTCTCTCTGAAGCCTTCCTTCCCTGATGTCCACAGTGTTTGTAGACACTGGGTATTAATGCTGCATTTGTCCTTGCCCCTTGGCTGAGATCCTCTTTTGGAAAATGGCTTCCCTGAACTGGTGTGGATTCCTGATTCTCCTAAAAGTGCAAACTTTCTGATAGTCCTAGTGGGTGTTGTGGTTCCCTGGATGTCACTGGGCTGAAGCCACATGCTTTCTATGCATACATGAGAAGGGTTTCTCTTCTCCACTTGCTCACACCCTGGGCATCCTTGTGAAAATAGTCTTGCAGCCTGTGAACACAGCCCTCCTCTGCACTGGGCTCAGGCCTCATGGGACCCCACATGGGTGGGGGGAACAGATATTCTTTCTGTCTTTGTACTCACCCCTGACCCTGAGGACTTTCTCAGGCCATGCAGATCAACTCATGGAAATAGATGTCCCTAGGCTACAGCCCTGTGCCTTTTCCAGATTAACCTAGAGGTCTGGAACCACCTGGAAACCCTATAATATATTACCAGTCACAGAGCTGATGACTTTGTGACTGGTAGAAGAAACACTGTGATTCACACTGCCATGCAGATCAACTCATGGAAATAGATGTCCCTAGGCTACAGCGCTGTGCCTTTTCCAGATTAACCTAGAGGTCTGGAACCACCTGGAAACCCTATAATATATTACCAGTCACAGAGCTGATGACTTTGTGACTGGTAGAAGAAACACTGTGATTCACACTGCAGTGGCCCAGGGACAGAATAGTGAGCAAGAATTTATAGGCTGTGTCAGTGGAAAAGGAAGCAGGCTGTTCAGTATATTGCCTAGAGCCGATGGAAAAATAAACCATTATTTACTGAGTTCTTACTATTGACTGGGCTGTGTACTTAGTATTTACTGATTTTATGCACACATATATGTAGACACATAATACAAGTGTACACACACACACACACACACATATGTATTTCATTAATTCTTTTTTTTTCAACCCTGCAGTGGTAGTCAATTTCTTCATAGTCCAGGACAGGTAACAGGTTCAGAAAGCAGAGGGAAGAATGGAAGGGAACCAGCATTCACTCAGTGCCTATTCTGTGCCAGGCATCATGGAGGTACACTGCATGTGCTACCTTAGTTAATTCTCACAACCATTTCCATTTTGTAGGTAAGGACATGAAGACACAGAGAATGCAATTTATTGATGGCCACAAAGTTAGTTACTGATGAATCGGAGATTTTGACTTTGGTCTTTATGAGTTCAAAGCCTTAGCTCTCTCCTTTGTACAGCACAAAGGCCCCAGAGACCCCACTTAGCTCTGTACCCTCCATACCTGTTTCCAATCCTTGCCTCAGAGTCCCTAACCTCATTTACTTAATCAGAATAAGAACTATAGGCCTCTGAATTTGACTCTTGCCTATATTTTCTCCGTGGAGATGTCTGGTGTGGTGACAGATGCGTAGTGTAATAGACTTTTGAGGGCTAGCCTGAGAAGCTAGGCACTATTAGATAACATTTCTATATGGAAATGCATGTCACATTCCAATTAAATGACTCACAAATAAACTTTGATTATGTAATACATATTCAAATACATATATGTATATGTAATAAAAACTTTGAAAATGTATAAGTTGGATGTTCATAGCATAAACAGAGTTAAATCTATTAAAATATGAAAATGTTTTCATCAGTGTCCACAACCATCTTTCTTGGTCAAGTGAGAGGCCTGCAGGATCTGGGAGCCTCACTTACTATCTGGAGGCAGCTTAGAGTTGCTGGTAAAAAACATGTAAGAGGCTCCTCGCTTGAAGGAGAAAACTGTAGTGGTTTAAACATGAGGTAAATATCATAGTAAGATCACAATGATGTATTGAATTTTTGAATATGATATTAATTTAAATTAACTTTTTCCCTGCATCTTGCTGCTCTAAGTGACTCTCCAGCAGAACAATAATTTGTTCAAATATTTGTTCAAATAATTTGTTCAAACAGTAATTTTGAAGCTGAATTAAGTTCAGTAGTCAGATTCACAGAGGAGATAGTTTCTAGTTTCTCTTTAAACCCAGTAAAAGTCAAGTAAATCTATATTAATTTCAGTTGTGAAAAGGATCTCTCTGCTGTTGCAACTGTGACTGATACTATTTCTGTAATTCTCAAAATCACCCACATTATTGAGGGTGTTTCTTTATCTAATTCCAGCTTAGATGTAGGGGCTTGGTTTAGTGATCCTTCTTCTGGGAAGTCGTCCTTCATGCACTATATTTGCCTTGCTATTCCTCTGCACCCCCACACCCAACCACAAGCTCCTTGTGGGAGTGACTGCTTCAGACTCACCTGCTTCCCTGTGCCCAGCACAGTGCCCAGTCCTCAGTAAGTTGCTACTATAGGATCCAATCAGTGAATGACCAAATTATTCCCATCTTTTTCTAGTTGAGGAATAGGAAATTGAATATGATTATATAAGTAATAAGTGATGGAGAAGGCAGGAGAAGTGCTGAAGACAAAGACAGAGCTGATCTCTGCTTATCATAGTTGGAGAGAGCAAAGGACAGTTCACGAGTCAGGGGCCAATGACAGCTGCAATGAATGGCATCATTAAAGGGAAAAGGAACGAGGGGGAAAGTAAATTTTCTCTGGGTTAGCAGAAACATTGAAGTATAAGAATGTGTGAAGTGTTTGGAAAACTACTTGACAAAGGTGAAGACTTGTTTTATATCCATGCCTATGCCTATGCCTATAACTATACCCTATACCCATACCCTATACCTTATACCTATACTTACACCCTATACCTGTACCTGTACCTATACCTGTGTCTGTGTCTACATATCTACCAAAAGAGGAAAAGTTGGTTTATCAGGAAAATTTCAGTGTAGGGTATGCATGTAGATATATTTAAAAAACTTTTTTTAAGTTTATTTATTTTGAGAGAGAGAGAGAACATGTACATAAGTTGGGGAGGGGCAGAGAGAGAGAGAGAGAGAGAGAAAGAAAGAGAATCTCAAGCAGGCTCCTGGAGCCCAGTGCAGGGCTCTACCCCACAAACCATGAGATCAGGACCTGAGCCGAAAATCAAGAGTTGGGCGCCTAACTGAGCCACACAGGCACACTGCTGTGTGTGTATATACATACATACATACATACATACATACGTACATACATACATATAACTGGTATGCATGTTTGTGAAAGTGTTCTTAGTTTTATGGTAGGGAAATACTTGGAAATGCCTGCCTGGCTAGAGTTTACAGGAGCAGCACATAGTTAGCTAATGTGTGTACTGACAGTGAACTAGTCACTGGGTTGGGAGGAGACACAGGAATTAGTAACAAGATCAAGTCATTGATCTTAAGGAGTTATTAGCCAGAGAGCGAGGATATGACCTGAACACAAATGAAAATAAAGAAGAATGAGAAAAATACCGTATGTGAATTCCAAAATAATAAAACAACAAAAAAAGGTCTAAATGTGGAATAAACTGGATGAAGTTAGAAATATGTTCAAGATAATTCTTGAAGGGCCAGCAGAATTTCAACAGATAAAGGTGGCATGGAGAAAAGGCGGGAAAGGTGAAATCATCTCCTCGAGTTGCTGTCATTACTTACACGGATTACATGACCATATTTTAAATTGACTTACAGATGTTGCCATTATTATCAGTCATGGTTCTGTTTGGAAACTAATGGCAGACCCAACAGCTTAACTCAGGGCCACTTAATGAAGGTGCTCTTCATAGACAAATGGGCAGAGTTAACAGAACTAAAAAGAATGATGAGACAGCCAGGGACTAGCAATGGCAGGAAGCTGTCACTACCTGGGGCTGATGGGGCAAGGAGGAGGGGTGGAATGACCAGGGGTGAGGGGTTGGGGGAGGCTGGAGATAGCTTAGAAGAGTCTGAAAGGAATTGCCTCACCTCTCACTGTCAGAACAATAGTGATCTCTGGGTGGGACATGTCCTAAGTACCCCATCCACCCCAACTTCCTTCTCTTTCTCCTCTTTGATCTTCTGCTGGTGCCTCAGACAGAAACTCAGTAGGGAGCAGAAGACCACAGTGATTCTCCCCAGGGAGGCATACAGAGAAGGGTGGCAAATGGATCTAAGCTGGCAGATAACCAACACAGATACCTAATATATTCTGCTCACTATGGAACTGTTCACGTCAGAGAAGAATTCTGCAAAAGATAGCCCCATATTCAATATCATTTAAAGGATTTTATTACTGAAGGTACCAGAAATAATAAACTCTTTTCAGTCCAGTTTGTATGCTAATGAAGCTATAATGAGGTTCTCTAGAAAAAAAATTATAATGATGCTTCATAAGTTTTTATTAAAGAAGGGGATATTTTATTATCCAAGACCCTGTCCCTTTATCTGGGTATTTGCAAAGAGAGAACAAAGACCTTCCAGGAGACCGTAGCTGGAGACGTTTTTTTAGTTTCAAAGCTGATCCTTTTCCCTTTAGGCCTGGGTGTGGTTTTCTTTTTTGGCAATTGAAAAAGTTTCAGAGCTCTGTAATATCTTCCTTCCACCGCTCCCAAAAAGGGCCTGAGGGGGAGGTAAGATGAGCTCAGCAGGATGGGCCCACCCTGGTCTGGTTCCTAAATGCCACTGGGAATAAATGCCTTGAATTGCACTCTCTATTTGCATCTCCCTGTATACTTTTCATTATCTCCTCAAGAAATATCAAGGACAGATTGTTTTTTTAGTAGGGATTTCCAGATAAATAAAGTTCTCTCTTTTTTAAAAGCTCTACTAAATAAATAAATAAATAAGAATGAATGAATGAATGGATAGATGAATGAATGAATGGATAAATAAATAAATATCTAGTAGCTCAATCTCAGTCCATCCAAGAATGTTTTCTTCCGCATACCTATTTAAGGCACAGATCCAATAAAATTTAAACTGGTCCGGTGTATATTCACTTGATTTAGTCAGTGTTAACATTAAATTAAATTACATAGGTTTGAAGTTTGTCTTGAAACAGATGCATTTTTCTCTAGTTTCTTTTTTCTGTTGTTTCCCCCATGTTTTTGTTTTGTTTTGTTTTGTTTTTTGGAAAATAGAAGCTCATAAAAGTGTTGCAATCATTAATCTTCATCAATGCTTCACCATCCCCTGTCCCCCATTAGTTCCTGGGCTTCTCCAGCAAATCACCACCAGCTTGCTGGTTTAAAAACAATAGGAGTGTTTTCTCTCACAGTTATGTTGGCCAGAAATCCAGAATCAAGATATTGGCCATGCTCCCTCCCGTGGCTCTAGGGAAGAATCTTTCCTTGACTCTTCCAGTTTCTGGAGGCTCCACATGTTCCTTGGTTTGGGGCTGCAGGGCTCCAATTCAGTATCAGCCTTCACTGTGTGTCCTCCCCACTTCTTATAAGGACACTAGTCACTGGATTAAGGGCACACCCAGATCTGGTATGATCTCACCTCGATTCCTAACTAATAATATCTGCAAAGACCCTATTTCCAAATAGGTCACTGTAGTGGGTTAAATCAAACTGCCTACCCCATCCTTTTTCCCTTCCCTCCCCTAAACAAACTCATATCTACCTGGAAACTCAGGATGTGACCTTATTTGGAAATAAGAGTCTTTGCAGATGTAGTTAGTTAACATGGGTCATAGTAGATTAATGTGGGCCCTAAATCCAATGACTTGTGTCTTTATAAGAAGGGGATGATACCCTGAGAGAAGAAGGCATGTGAAGTAGGGGAAAGAGAGTGGAGTAATGCGGCTCCAAAACCAAGGAGGATGAGGATTGTTGGGAGCCACTAGGATCTAGGAAGAATTCTTCTCAAGAATCTGCAGAGGGAAGATGGCCCTGCCAACACCTTGATTTAGGATTTCTGGGCTGCAGAACTGTAATAGAATAAATGTCTGGTCTTTAAAATCACTGAGTTTGGGGGCACCTGGGTGGCTCAGTTGGTTAAGCATCTTAACAGTTCGTGGGTTCGAGCCCTGCGTCGGCCTCTGTCCTGACAGCTAGCTCAGAGCCTGGAGCCTGTTTCAGATTCTGTGTCTCCCTCTCTCTCTGCCCCTCCTCTGCTCATGCTCTGTCTCTCTCTCAAAAATAAACAAACATTAAAACTACTGAGTTTGTGGTAATTTGTTATGATGGCCTTGAAAGCTAATGGTCTCATTCTGGGTTTCCAGGTAGACGTGAATTTTGGGGAGCATTATACAACCCACTATCCACTCCCTCCCCCTCCCCCTCTTCTTTGCCATTTTTAAAACATTTTTAAAACATTTACTGAATGCTTACTCTTGTCAGGCACTGTGCCAAGTGAAGTGCCTGAAAAAATAAACACAGTCCCTGCTTTCAAAGGGCTCGCAGTTTAGTGAGTTACAGTGTAGTGGCCCAAGTGGCCTGATAGGGTGGAATGCAAGAAGTCATGGAAGAATGCAGGAATGCTATCATATCAGGAGTGCTGGTGTGTGTGTGTGTGTGTGTGTGTGTGTGTGTGTGTGTGTGTGTGTGAGTATACACACATATTAAGGAGGACTCTTGGAAGAAGTTACACTGTAACCAATATCGAAACAGATATGAAGAAGGAATCCTGCTCAAGGAAATCAGGAAGTCAGAGCAATGCATACCGTGGAGGGGTTCAGAATGAGCCACTGGTACAGCACAGGTGGGGACTTGGCTGGGGTCTCGCCCTTTGGGGTTTAGTGCAGGTGCCCTAACCCCAAAGCCATCTTGCTGGAGAAGAAGGAGCTCCTGGGGAGCATCTATAGCCAGGCAAGGCAAGAGTGGGCAGGGACTGACAGACTTAGTCTGAATGAGAAAAAGGAGGTCTTAGGACATCTTGAATTAATGTGAAGAATGTCCAATGTAATAACAGCAACATTTATTACTAGTGGTTAGTTCACCTCGTTTAAAAAGCACTTCTATATAAAAGACCTTCTTATTTGGTCTTTAAGACAACCTCATGGTGAGGGGTGTTGGCCAGTGTCATTCTACCCATTTTATAAATGGGGAGCAAGGTACTCAAGAAGGGTGCAGAGTAGGGACTGGATTTGACTTTATTTTGTAAATTGAAGTACAAAATTCTTTTGGGGATAAGGATTATCGAGGTTTCTGAGAAACCATTCCTCTGGGGTCAATCCTGAATTTAATTTATCCAGTTGTATAAACAGCCTTACTATTTAAAACATGTGTGTTTTAGTGTTTTATGTTTTAGTGAGCAAAGGAGAATCATGAGAAAGCTCATCACTTGCTTGTGAAGATGTGGCATTATTTCATGACCACTGTAGTACCGATTGGCCAGTCTGCTCTCAGCACTTGTCCCTGGACTGATAAATCTTTCCTCAGAAGAGAGATTATGCACTCATAGCTTGAGGGTATCTCAACAGCAGTCTCCCAGGGTTTTTCTTTAAGCATTGATTTTTGGTCATTTCCTTACATTTCTCCTCTACTGTTTTGTAGTGAGGGCCATATTTCTTTCATAGGAACCAAGAAGGGACTGGAGGGAGGGTGTTGAACAACTGCTCTGAAGGACTGTGTCTTGTTAACTTTCTGGATTTCCTGTCTGAGGCTTCCATATTGTAATCTGCTGATTTACTGGAATTTCTCAGAGAGAAAGTTTGTATTCCTCCACGACAAGATCCACTTATGTCAACATTTGATTTAGCAGTCAGTGTTTTTATAAACCGAGGTTGTAGACAATCCACAAACTGAATCAATTTTTAAAAGATCATTGCACCAGAGGTGACCTTCTTTAGAAATTATTTTCCAGAACTCTCTGTCTAGACTGGTGAATCCCTAAATCTTGTAGGCAGGACCGGCTACATAATTCGCAGGATCCAGTGCAAAATAAAAACACAAAAATTATTAAGAATTTCAAGGTGGTGACATCAGAGCATTAAATCAAGTGCAGGGGCCCTTCTGAGTACAGGCTAGTGAATCTTGCCCTGCTTCCAGAATGATAACCCAGGATTAAGTGGTAGAGTGGAAGGTACAGTTGCCGAAAGCTGCCTAGAAGGAACAAGCAAAGAATAAAGCCAAGGGTAATTGGGGGGGAGTAACTAAAGGGTGCGGTAAGATAGTCAAAAGAAAAGGAGAAGGCAGTGTAACTGTGAGATGGTATGGGAGAGAAGGAGAGGGAATGGGCTAGATTGTCTAGGTGCAGTTTGCTCCCAACGTTGCATCAAAGTCGTTGCCCTTGCTTTCTCTTTCCTGAGGCTCCTCACACCATCTCTCAACTTGAGTATCACTTTCTCTTTCTTGGAGAGTAGGTGCAGAGTTCCTGAATTCATGGAGACCTTTCCTGAGTTCCTGGGCTGAGCATGAGAGAGCGAGATGCTTTCAAGGCATTGCATGCAGATCATTCAGTGTTTTCGTGTTGACTTTAGCCAGACTTCTCTTTTCTACCCTCTCACCCTCATACTGTATTGCATCCTAACTGCTTGTCTGTGTGAGGCTTACTGCTTCTCCAGGCTGGAAGGCTGATTCTGGAAAACAGAATCTTTCTCCCATAGCAACCAGAACTTACCATGGTTATAGTTCTTATCGATTGATGGGAAACTCCAACAGATCAGGCTGTGTCCATGTTTTTTATTGCCCTATTTTCAGAGCCTAGCAACATTGTGCTAGGCACATAGTAGGCATTCAATTAAATATCTGTGTATGAATGATAGAATATTTCAGATTATTATTGTTGGCCAACTCACATATTTATACTCTAGACTTTGAGTTCTTTCGTATAATGGTGACTATATCTTGTTTCTCTCCAAATTTATAGCGCGTGCATGCATAAATGAATGATTGGTGAATTCACTGATAAGTGCCACCAGAATCTGAAGAAGAAAAACAAGGCAGAAGATGTGGAGGGGAAAGGTGTTTTTAGAATAGTGGTTCTCAACCTTGGCTGTACACTGGGAAAACTTAGGGAGTTTTTAAGAATTCCAGTGCTCAGGCTGTGCCCCAGAACTCTTAAATAGGAATCCCACTCATGCCAATTTTTAGGGGTACCTGGGTGGCTCAGTTGATTAAGCGTCCGACTTTGGGTCAGGTTATGATCTCATAGTTTGTGGGTTTGAGCCCCACATCAGGCTCTGTACTGACAGTTTGGAGCCTGCTTCCAATTCTGTGTGTGTCGCTCTCTGCCCCTCTCCTGCTCATGCTCGTTCTCTCTCTCTCTCAAAAATAAACATTAAAAAAAATTTAAAAACAAAAATAAACCCTTCCAGGTGATTCCAATATGAAGTCAAATTTGGGAACTGACGATATTGACAATGACTCTGATCTCTTCAGGGAGGAAGGGGCTAAAACGTCATCTGACCACATTATTGTAAAGGTTGAATGAGTCAACATGTACAAATCACTTCACAATGTCTGGTATCCAATAACTCACCTACATGTTATTCTTTTACTGAATATATACCCTTTTATGTATATTCACACATTTCTTCTTGCCCTGGTAGATAAGTGTATCTCAGTACAGGCAAAACAATAAGGCTCAGAAAGGTTTAATAACTTGCCCAAGTTTTCCTGGCTGGGTGGTGGCCCACATCTGTCTATTCCCAAGTTGCTGGTCTTTCTGTGACAGATACTGCTATTAAAAAGTCGATAATCTCCAATTAATGTTTAAAAAAAATTTTTTTTAATGTTTATTTTTGAGAGATAGAAAGAGATAGAGTGCAAGCAGGGCAGGAGCAGAAAGAGAGGGAGACACAGAATCTGGAGAAGGCTCCGTACTCCGAGCTGTCAGCACAGAGCCTGATGCAGGCCTCCAACCCACAAACCATGAGATCATGACCTGATGTTCAACCGACAGAACCACACAGGCACTCCCCCCACCCCACTTAATGTTTTTATAGAAGGTTTCAGATAATTTAGTCTTTAAAGCCTTGTATATGCACTGAATACCTTCTTCGACTAAGCTTTGTTGGGTTAACTACTCACTAAAGAGTCATCTGCTTGTTGAAGATTTGTTTGCAAAGGATAAGCGGGCCTTTTATTCTGTCTTTGCAACTCTCTGTATTGTTTGGTTACTAATTCCACTAATTTCTTTTTTTTTTAATTAATTTTCTTTTCTTTTTTACATTTATTTATTTTTGAGAGACAGAGTGAGACAAAGCACAAGCAGAGGAGGGGCAGAGAGAGTAGGAGACACAGAAGCAGACTCTGGGCTCTGAGCAAACATTCAGCACAGAGCCCAATGAGGGGCTCCAACCCACAAACTGTGAGATCATAACCTGAGCTGAAGTTGGATACCCAACTAACTGAGCCACCCAGGTGCCCCAGATTCCACTAATTTCTAAAACAACTTTCTGTACGGGTTGATCAAGAATTCCTGCCAGTGTTATTTCTTTAGAACCAAGTGTAGCCAGCTGGGATGGCCATGAACTGGGGGCTGAAGGTTGCCAGATAGGAGCATGCAAAATAGAAAGATGAAAATGGAAAAACAAAATCCTGGAATAGGGGGTTGTTGAAGCAGCCACAAGAGAAGGTACTGTTTCTGAGAGGTGTGATGAGAGAGAAAGAAGGGGAAGAGGGAGCTGTGTGGAGAATGAAGTCCATCACCCATAGTAATTCAGAGAAGTTTTTTGCACCCATGCCCAGAGTTGCCAGTTTTTTTGTTTTTTGTTTTTTTTTTTGCTTAGTTGGTTTTACAAACAAAATACATAAGGTGTTGGAATTATAAATCAGAGGGCTTTCTAATGTTTAAATTAACTCTCACATGTAGTGGGAAAAGTAGGCATTTGCACTATGCTGTGGGATGTTAGTTCTGTGATCATGACCACTTTTGATTCTCATTTCATTTTTTTTTCAGGAGCATTAGTTTCACTTTCTAGTAACAACAAAATATTTGGGCTGTCAGATGTATGGCAAATGGAATTCATCTTTCAGTGTATTTGCTTCTGTGGTGTGTTAGGGAGTCATCCATAAATTGGTCTTAAGTGAGACTTACTTTCTCCCTCCTCTTGGACGTTCCCCACTCTGGATCTCATTTCCTTTCTCTTGTATAGAAGCTTCCATAAGACTCTTTTTGACTCTTCATCATTTTGGGAAATTTAAATTCACCAAAGAGTGTGTAGGCATTAGAATGTTCATTGTACCCCAGTCTTTGAGTCTGTGTAATTAGGAGTACTTGCGAGATTTTTCTGTCATTGCTTAGCCCTGGGGCAGTTTGTACTCTGGCTTTAAGACAGTGTGACAAAGACAGTTATAAGAGGGGAATGGGTTTAGAATATTTAGTTGCTATTTTAGTATGGGTCAGTATGACATCATCTGCAAAAGGAAATTTCTCTAAGGAATTGAACTCTGTATCAGTCACATTTTGTTCATTCCGAAGAGGTATGAAACAAAGTGGATTTCCATTTTCTCAGGTGGTAGATTTTATATAAATTTTTTTGGGGTAGGGATAAGGAGAGTATATCTATCTATCTATCTATATCTATCTATCTATCTATATATATCAGTGTCATATGTATGACACTGATTGTGTGAATGTGCCCCAAATAAAAATTTGTTAAATTNTCATCTGCAAAAGGAAATTTCTCTAAGGAATTGAACTCTGTATCAGTCACATTTTGTTCATTCCGAAGAGGTATGAAACAAAGTGGATTTCCATTTTCTCAGGTGGTAGATTTTATATTAATTTTTTTGGGGTAGGGAAAAGGAGAGTATATATATCTATATATCTATATCTATCTATCTATATATATATATCAGTGTCATATGTATGACACTGATTGTGTGAATGTGCCCCAAATAAAAATTTGTTAAATTGTAAACATTTTAAAGGTATCTTATGAATTACTTTTTCTATTTCACTTTTTTATTTCCAAGTATTGATTTTGAAATTTTCCTTGAACATAAAGTTAAAAGATCAGTGTAATGAACACCCTTATACCTACCACCTAGATTCAACAACTGTCACAGTGAGTTGGTTCTTGACGTCAATTAGGCAATTTTTGTGTGTGTGTTATTCTCAGGCCCGTTTCAAAATCTGTTGGTGTTTGGCTTGTGTTCAGAATTATCCAAACTAGGAAGGACGCACTGCTTTCTGCCTATATGCATGGGAGGACAAAAAAAAAAAAAGCGTGGAACCATCTGTAAATAGTATTTTCAAAGTCAGGAATTTGTTACAGCTGTTGGTTCCATTGAAGTATTACTATTTTCTGTGAATTTTATTTATCATTATCCTTTCATCTTCCTTTGTATAGGCTACTGGAAGTTGACTATTATGCCTCACTGAACACAGGGTTTTGACATTAAAATCCTGTTTTACAACTTACCCTAACCTCTCCCAGGACAAAACAGTTAGATGAATGTTGTACAGAACTGTTTTTCATTCTTTTGGATTCATACTGATGTGCCCATTGACAAAGAGAGAGACCTCTGGAAAGCAGAAACCTCAGCGTGACCTCTGTTGGAAGTGCCGCTTTTCCAGGGCACTGTGACTGAATGGCTGCCATGTTAGGGGTCAAGTTGAGAGCCATTTCCAGGGTTGCTTTAGTTCCTTGGGGGAGACACTTAACCTCCACATAACTCCGTTTGGATATTTTCAAATAGAAAGAATAATATTCTGCTCTATTCCTCAGGTGGAAAATTAGGCAAAACAGTGAATGAATTATGTTGTACAGCTGAGAAAGGGGTTATGTAAGGTAATATAATAGGGCTGTTTTTAAGACACTGACAAAAAATATGATGTATTTGAGAATGGTTGTTTGAGTAGAGCACCTAGAACAAAGTCTCACATGTCACATTTTTGCTCAGACAATGTTCTATTCTCATTTTGTTTCTAAGACATGGATTTCATCTGTAAGATTTGAAACTTTCTTTTTTGTTTTTGTCTCATTTTTAATTCTCAGATATAAAACTTTCTAAGTTGCTTTGACATCATCAAAAGATAAGGTATATGCAGTTAACACTTTCTCTGTTATCTCTTTTTTTATAAGTGTATTGATACATACAACTATATACAGTAGTGTGTGTGTGTCATCTACTCAAGGTAAGAAAGTAGGCATGACTATCTAGAAAACGTGCTTGTAGGCAGATATAGTTTTAAAACTGAAGCAGCAATAAAATGTCGTCACTTGAAGTAGTGGGGTAAACTGTAGATCATAGTTTGTAAAAGTCTTTATTCTTGAATAAAAGTATTATTGATCAAAATCCAGAGGGAAGACTTGCTTTACATTCATCATTTTTGAAACACTTAAATATGAAGCAAATTAATTCAATTTGAATTTTTGTCAGCAAAGAGTTTTATAATTAAAGTATGTGAAATGGACCAATTAAAGACAAGTGATATGTTATAGTAAAAATTTACTTATAACCTTATCTACTGAGTCTCACTTATTCATAAATCCATAGGCATATAAATACAAAAATGCAGGATTTAAGATTTAAAATTTTTTGATATAATTTTTGTCCTGTTTATATAGATGATATTATAATGTCAGTATTCTTGGCTGTAATTTGATATAGCTTATTATAATGTTGAATTATTAGACATGTACAAGGTGGTACATAGTTGCAAAAATAACTTAAAACTCAGTTATTTTTGACATGTAATGGCCTCATAGAGTAGAAGAAAAGACTTTAAGAAAGTATTAAGGATCAATATGGTAGGTAGAATAATGCTCTTCCCCCAATTGTCCATATCCTCATTCCTGAGATCTGTGAATATATTACCCAACATGGTTAAGTTAAGGGTCTGGAGATGGGAAGATTATCCTGAATTATCCGGTAGGCTAAATGTAGTCATAAGGGCACTCATAAGAGGGATACAGAGTGTCGGAAAGCAAGAGAAATTTGAAGATGCCACGTGGCTGGCTGGCTTTAGAAAGGAGGCAGGGACCATAAGTCATGGAATGCAGGAAGTCTCTGAAGATGGAAGTGATGAGGAAATGGATTCTCCACTAGAGCCACCAGGAGTATAACCCTGCTGATGTCTTGATTTTAGGTCAGTGAAACCTGTGTTAGACTTCTGAACTCCAGAACTGCAAGATAAGAAATTTGTGTTATTTTAGGCCACTAAGTTTATGGTAATTTGTTACGGCAGGAATAAAAAACTCATATAATCAGGAAACAAGCTGGTCATAGGCATAAATATTTTATGACCAGTAAGGTGAAAGCCTGCTCATGGCTCATCTCATAGAATATCAACCCAAAGGTCTTATGAAATATAGAAAAAAAACTAATAATCTTTCTACCCAGAACTTGCTGAAGGCTTGGAATTTATCATCTAGGAGGTGTTAGGCAAATTCAAAGTACTTTTATCAAGACAAATCATCATAATTATATTAGTAGGTGGAAATTAAGCCAGAATTTAAATCATTCTGCACAGGATAAAGCCTTTAATTTCCATAATTTTAAAAATCAAATATTATTTCTAAAAAATAATTACTTCCTGAAATCTTAATCCCTAATAATTAAGGACTCACTTTTTATTTGTGACTCACCTGAAACTTTGTGATGAAGTAGATCTGCCTAGCTTTGTGCTGGGGTACCAGCAGAATGCTAGATTGGATTTCTAGAAGAAACCAGCATCTGACTGGCTGGAAAGCTTGTCATCGGAGGAGGAGAGGAGAGCTGACAGCCATGGGCTACTTCCTTCCCGAAATCTGAGCACGTGTGAAAAAGGCTACTTTTTGTTCAAGGGGCTCTTTCCTGGAATGTTTACTTAGGCCTCCATCTCCCTATGGTGATTTATATGTTATTTCTCCCCTGCCATCTGGATGAATACTTTGAGGTCTTATTATTTAAAGAGGGTTGGTACTACCTGTCAGGAAGCTGGAGACTAACATCTGCTGTAGTTGCTGACGTGTGGCAAAATAATTATATGGTACTTGGGTGTGGTCAATTCTGCTTGTATTTCTTCTTGGCTGATGTTTGGAGTAATAAAGTAATTCTTTGTATTTTTCTAGCAGCTTTCATATGGAGATTTCAAAGCAAAGCCTTTGTACTCACTTTCACAAAACCCCTGTAGGAAGCTAATAAGCATGGGAATTATCTTCTTAGTACATGTGGCATATATGTGTGTATTCTGGAGCCAGACTACCTAGGTTTGAATTATGGCTCTGCCACTTCCTGGCTGTGTCACCTTGAGCAAGTTACTTTACTTCTCTGTGTGCCTATTTCTCAAAAGGGGGATAAGGATACTTTTTTTCTCATATGGTTGTTAGATGATTTGATAAATTAATATGTGAAAAGCACCTAGAGTAGTATCTAGCACTTTCTTAAAAAAATAAAATAGTGACTATCTGCTTACTTGAATTATTTAATCCCTATCACCTTCATATAATGAATTAGGAAATATTTTTATTCCCTTTTAGTGATGGAAACCGCTGTACAGTAAGTGAAAGAAGCCAAGATGTGAAACTTTGTTGAACTTAGAGTGGTGCTCTTAACTGCCCCTCTGTTCTTCCTCGTTTACATCTTTGTTTCCATACAATTACTAATGATAGGGAAGGCCCATCATTTTAGACTACTATTCTGATTGATGGATTAAGGATTCTATGGCTGTGATTTATTAACAATGTCTGCTATGGCTCCTCAAGTTGGGAAGGTGAATGATCAACATATTTTCCTACACAGGATTAAATATCTTTAGCTGGGGATTTATTATTCCACCTAGTCATATAAGCAGATATGACTGGCTGTGTAGCATCATTTAGAGACCAATACATATACGCCAAAAGCAATTTGGGGAATGAGATTTCATAATATGAAAGTATACCTAATATTTCTGAATGCGATGGAAACACTAAATGAAAATAAAGAAACAGGTTTGTTTAAAGAAACTCGGAGACCATTGCTTCCTCTAGAAACCCATAGATGGATAATATGAGCATGTGCGTTGAGGAGTAGGATCTCATTCATTTATTCCAGTGCTTTCTGTTCAAAAAATGGAATTTTAAGACAGTCTCAATATCCCCAGTATCAGATTATTGGTTAAGAAAACATTCCAGAGTTTCTTCCTTTTTTAAGGCAGAACAATATTCCATTTTATGTACATACTACATTTTTAAAATTGAAGTATAATTAACATACAGTGTTAGATTAGTTTCAAGTGTATAATATAATGACTTAACAATTCTAGTGTAAATTTTAAAAAATGTTTTATTTATTTCTGAGAGAGAGAGAGAGAGAGAGAGAGAGAGAGAGAGACAGCATGAACAGGGGAGGGTCAGAAAGAGAGGGAGACAGAATCTGAAACAGGCTCCAGGCTCTGAGCTAGCTGTCAGCACAGAGCCCAACACAGGGCTTGAACCCACGAACCGTGAGATCATGACCTGAGCCGAAGTTGGACGTTTAACCGACTGAGCCACCCAGGCGCCCCATGACTTAACAATTCTATAAATGGAACTCAGTGTTCACCAAAATAAGTGTACTTTTAATCCCGTTTATCTATTCTATCCCTCCTTTACTCACCTCCCCTCTGGCAACCACCAGTTTGTTCTCTGTATTTGAGTGGTCT
The DNA here is from genome assembly GCF_008692635.1 of Crocuta crocuta. Classification (NCBI taxonomy): domain Eukaryota; kingdom Metazoa; phylum Chordata; class Mammalia; order Carnivora; family Hyaenidae; genus Crocuta; species Crocuta crocuta. The sequence goes on from NW_027532002.1 coordinate 4,917,191, forward strand.
TGTGCTTATTTGTTTGTCTCCTTTTCTTCTTTGTTCATTTGTTTTGATTCTTAAATTCCACATATGAGTGAAAAAATTGTATTTATCTTTTTCTGACTGATTTATTTCACTTAGCATTATACCCTCTTGATCCAACCATGTTATTACAAATGGTAAGATCTCATTCTTTCTTATGGCTGAGTAATATTCCATTATATATATATATAAATTACATAAATTTTAATAAATATATAAAAATATATATTCTTTATCCATTCTTCTTTATCCACATCTTCTTTATCCATTCCTTTATGGATGGATACTTGGATTGCTTCCATATCTTGGCTATTGTAAATAATGCTACAATAAACAGAAGTGTATATANCTTAACCGACTAAAGTTGGTCGCTTAACCGACTAAGCCACCCAGGCACCCCTTTTGTTCATTTGTTTTGATTCTTAAATTCCACATATGAGTGAAAAAATGGTTTGATTCTTAAATTCCACATATGAGTGAAAAAATGGTTTGATTCTTAAATTCCACATATGAGTGAAAAAATGGTATTTATCTTTTTCTGACTGATTTATTTCACTTAGCATTATACCCTCTTGATCCAACCATGTTATTACAAATGGTAAGATCTCATTCTTTCTTATGGCTGAGTAATATTCCATNTTTGCATAAATTCTCAGTAATGGAGCTACTGGATCATAAAATTTAATTTTTAAATTTTGGGGGAATCTCCACACTCTCTTTTACAGTGGCTGCACCAATTTGCACTCCCACCAATCATACAAGAGGGTCCTTTTTTTTTCCCCAGCTCCTTGTTAACACTTGTTTTTTCTTATGGTTTTTAATTTAGATATTCTGACAGGTATGAAATGATATCTCATTGTGGTTTTGATTTACATTTCTCTGATAATGGATGATGTTGAGGATCTTTTCATGTGTCCCTGGACCATTTGTATGTCTTTCTTTGTTTTTTTAAACAATAGTTTTAATGTTTTTTGTTTTGTTTGTTTTGTTTTTGATTTTTGTTTTTTGAGAGGGAGAGAGAGAGCGAGAGCCAGAGCATAAGCGGGGGAGAGGCAGAGAGGGAGACACAGAATCTGAAGCAGGCTCCAGGCTCTGAGATGTCAGCACAGAGCCCGACATGGGGCTCAAACCCACAAATGGTGAGATCATGACCTGAGCCAAAGTCAGACACTTAACTGACTGAGCCACCCAGGTGCCCTGCGTCTTCTTTAGAAAAATGTCTACCCAAGTATTCTGCCCATTTTTAAATTGGATTATTTGTTTTTTATTGGTTTTGAGTTGTATAAGTTCTTATATATTTTAGATATTAACCCCTTATTGGATATGTCATTTGTAAATATCTCCCATTCAGTAGATTGCCTTTTTGCTTTGTTGATGTTGTCCTTCACTGAGAAAAAACTTTTTCACTTGGTGTCTTCCCAATAGCCTAATTTTGCTTGTGTTTTTCTTGCCTACAGAGGCATATCTAGAAAAATGTTTCTATGGCCAATGTCAAAGAAATTACTGCCTATGTTTTCTTCTAGAAGTTTTATGGTTTCAGGTCTCACATTTAAGTTTTTGGATTATTTTGAGTTTATTTTTATGTGTGGTATAAGTAAGTGGTTAGTTCCATTCTTTTACATATAGCTTCGCAGTTTTCCCAACACCTTTTGTTGAAGAGATTGTCTTTTCCACATTGTATATTCTTGCCTCCTTTGTTGTAGATTATTGACCATATAAGCACGGGTTTATTTTTGGGGCTCTGTATTCTGTTCCATTGATCTATGTCTGTTTGTGTTCTAGTAGTATACTATTTGGATCACTATAGCTTTGTAGTATATCTTGAAATCTGGGATCGTGATATCTCCAGCTTTATTCATCTTTCTCAATATCACTATGGCTATTTGTACACTATTTTCTTTATCAATTGATGAACACTTGGGTTGCTTCTACATCTCTGGTATTGTGAGTAGTGACACATTCAACATGGGAGTGCTTGTATCTCTTCAAGATCTCGATTTCAGTTCTTTCTGATATATCCCTATAAGTTCTTTCTGATATATACCTCTAAGTGGGATTGCTAGACTACATGGTAGTCTAATTTTAATTTTTTGAGAAACCTGCATCCTATTTTCCCAAGTGGCTACACCTTTCTACATTTCTACCAACAATGTACAAGGTTTCCAATTTCAGCCAGGCAAAATGAAAAATTTTAGAGATGGACCATGCAACACTGTGGTTATAACTAATGATAATATACTGCACACTTGAAAATTTGTTAGAAGTGTAAATCTCATGTTACATATAATATAGTATATATATATATATTTTTACAATGTAATGTAACACATAACTGAACCATAATAAAAAAAAAAGAAAGAAAACACTTTGTTGTCCTGCATTCCAGTGCTGCATCTACAATCCGCTGAAAAGTCTTGGCGGTAGAATCCTTTCTCTTTCTACCTCATCTGAAAGCTTTTAGCTCAGTCTTTCAGCCCCAGAGTCCAGGCCTCCTACTTTGTCTTGTTCTCTGGCAAAGCTGGGCTGCTTGCATTGATTTCAGAGTTAGAGGACCACCTCTGAGTAACCTGGCCTACTTAGCAAACACGTATTTCTTCCATCCTGACCCAGCTTCTGAAAAAGACCAATTTGGTCTTCCTTAATGTCTGCTTAATGTTTTCTAATTTGACACTAATCTTCTAAACATCTGTACTCAATTTGAGTCTTCTGAATTGTAGATTCTCTAAGTACCCATCACTTGACATTATAATTTTGTGAGGCTCAAATGACAGAATTGGCCACCTCTCTGCCTTGCTTCCATATGTAGGAGATTTGACTTAGGAAGACGGTTTCTTCACTGAGGGGGTCCCTGCAGGGAGACTGCTGAAATCCATATTGAAACTCAGCGCAGATACCTTTTTCAGCAGAGGCAGGATAGGGTGATTGTAAAGAGTATGGACTTTAGAATTAACCTGGGTTTGAGTGCTGGTTCAGCAAATAAATACTGGCTCTGTAGTCTCAGGCAGTTTATTTAAGTTATCTGTATCTCCGTGTCTTTATCTATACAGTGGGGATAATATTTCTACCTCATTGAGCTCTAGGGAGAATTAAGGAAGAACATGCCAGAAAAGATTTAATCCAGGGACTGGCTCATAATAAGCAGGCAATTTGGATACTTGCTGTTATTAATTAGTATTGAGTCTGTATGACTATTATTATTCTAACCTTATGTTAAATGGGTTACACAGGGTGTATTCATTAATTTATTTTGTAGCTACTGAGTAACTGTCGTCTGCAACGCATTGAGGCCCCATTAGTTAATAAGACAGACAAGATCCTTTCTCTTAAGCATCTCTTAAGTATCTCTTAATGAGATCATATTTTAGTGTAGAGACACAAAATCAACACACACATCAAATAAACAAAATAAAATCAGATTGGTCTAAGTGTTAAAATGGAGACAGTGTCATATGATAGACAGTAGCTGGGGTCAGATGTAGTTTTTATGTAGTTGATGGAGAAAGAGTAAGAAACAGAAACCCTGTTAATATTTCAAACAGGAAGCATCATATTTTTTATCTTTTCCTTTTAACAAAGCCACCAGTTGCTACCTCTTCAAAGGATGTTTTAATTCAGATTAACTTTAAATGCCTTTAAAATTTACTAAGGAAACACTTTTTCCTGCTACCTTTTATCCTTTTTTTTTTTTTTTGGTATAAGTAATTTCACTTTTGAAGAATCTGATTTGGCTCCCCTAGCAGTGCCTGTGAGGGTGATATGTGCTACTTCAAAATACATAGTTTTAAATAGTACACTCTGTAAATTACCCCTTTATATGCTGTAGTGAAATGAAGCACCTTCAGTAAATTGCAATGAAAGTTGATTGTTACACGGGGATGGCTACTACAGTTGGGGTCCATTTGTACCAGATTATTCTTTTTATTGTTACTATTGCTTCCTATCTTCTTTACTCTCTTGCTGCCGAACTTGCTGTTGGCCGCTGGTGCAACACAGAGGGGATCTTAAGGAACATTGAAGGCTTCATTTTTTTTCTAGGGTGTGTACCAATCACCATTCAGTTCCAAACTCTGATATCCTGGGTGGCTTTCTGGGTCTTTTGGACCCATTCTGGACCCATTTCTTTTCAGATATTTCACGTCAGTGTTATAAATTTATAGTTAGAATAATCAGCTGATTTGTCCCTTTCCCCAAAGAGGTTAAATAATTTAGTTTGATAGATGTTTCAAAAGATTTACTCTGACTGCTGAGGTGAGACCAGTTAGGAGGCTACCAGAATTGTCCATATTTAGGATGGTAGTGGCATGGGCCAGATTGGTGGCACTGAGGTACACAAATTCAACATGCATTTTGCGGGTATATATCCATGCTTGCCGACAGTCTGGTTAAGGCTACAGGGAAAAAGTACTGGTTAAGATGACTTAATTAATATTGAATACTTAATGGAAATTCTGTATCTGGTAAGAGATGTTTACTTAGATCATTTCTTATACTTATTATGAATTTAATTATCACTGACCTTGAATCTTTGGTTAACTTTCTGAAATGAAAGGCCCAATAGCATTTCACATATGCTCCTTTGTAGTGTACATTGCATCTGCAGATCACAGGTTACCACCTTCTAGACTGGTTCTTTCATCATTTCATACATCATTTATTCAACAAATGCTTGAATGGTTGTTGAATGGTTAAGTTTCTGTTCCTACACTGGATTGCAAAAAAGAGATCCCCTTAATAATTCTTCTATTGTGGGAGCATGAAGTTATGTATTACTTAATTTCCCAGGTCATATGCTAATTCTTTATCTGCTAAAATGTTAATATCCCTTTGTAGAAAACTTGACTATAGTTCATAGATATTTCCCTGCCTTCTTATGCAATGTTCTAAGCAGAAGGTAGCATTTTCTTGATATCTCATGGCCTGAAACAAACATCATTTATTGGAATAGTCTCTATAGATGTGTTTTAAAAGCAGATGGAGATGCTATGGGATATGACATTGAATGTTCATCAGTCTCAGTTGTGATGCTTTTTTGGTTGAACTTAGGTCTTTGTCTCCAAAGCTTATGTTCTTTCTGCTTATATATGGCTTTGTGTGTGTGTGTGTGTGTGTGTGTGTGTGTATACATCCTTTTGTTGCCACTAACATAGTCCTCTGGCTTGTGTACAGCAATCTTTTTTCTTTTGGCTCCTTTCCACAGTGGATCACTATCTTGTTCGCCTCAATGGATCTGCCCATTATCTTTATAGGTCTGAGAAGGAAAGGATTGGTGCTAACCAATGTTTTGATAGAATTGCAGATGTCTTTGTCACCTTACAGGAAAAAAAATATTTATAGACATTGAATTACTGAGTGCCTTGGGGTTACACAAGAAGAAATGACCAATTCTACCGAGAAGTCTAGGAAAGATTTCTAGAAGAGGAATTGTGTTGAGTTGTGTCTTTGACGCCATTTGGTGTTTGTCAGGCAGCTGCAGGGAGGAAGACTGGAAGGCAGAAGGAGATGGCAGATGAGCAAAGTGAGCAGATACACGGGGGTGTAAAACCACCTCAGATTTGCTGGACACTGCAGGCTGTGCAGTAGACCGAAGTGGAGTGATGGGTCACAGGGCTGGGGAACTTGCGGTGAGAAAGATAAGGGGTGAGATAAGTAGGAGCCTTATCAAGGAATGCTTTCAGGAAATTGGGCTTTATTCCAAGGGCGGTGGGGAGATGTTTAAAAAAACAGATTTATTGATGTGTAATTTACATAACATAAAGTTCATCTAAGTGTACAATTTGGTTATTTTTAGTAAATTTATAGAGCTGTGCTTACCATCACCACAAGTTTTAGAAAAATTCCATCACCCCACCCCTTTTCATGCCCATATGCAGTCAATTCTCACTCTGTAGATTTATGACGGCATTAGTTTGGCATTTAATTCCAGAATTCTAGGAGCAAGGTGGGGATTTGAGTGAGATAAGCCCAGAGTCTGAATCTCTCCTTCTCTTTCTTTCTCCCTTTTATCCATTAAGTTTGCATTTATCGAATATTTAGTATGTCCCAGTATATCCCAATGGCCTCCTCCAGTCCCAGAGTAAATGTCACTTATAAACAGCACTATCTCCTACAGAGAGTGTTAGTGTATTAAGTGTAACAAAACACTTTTTAGTTTCCTTTTGGTTTACAGGAAGCCACATTTCTGAAAATGGTTACATATTAGAACAAAAAGATAATATTGGCCTCCCAGTCCTATAAAGGACAATTTTATCTTGAGACCTATATTATTTTCAGATTTGCAAAAGATTTTCATTGCTTGGTGTGCCTGTATTTGTTTAACTGTCTAATTTCTTTGTGTGTGTGTGTGTTTTCACTTTTAATTAATAGAACAGTGAAGAGATCTGCTCTCCATATTTTAGAATGTATCTGTCTTAATAAAAATCGTTGAGTACACTGGTATTATTTAAAAGATCACAGGTGGCTTTTACTATATGATTCTGGCTGAAAAAATATTGTTTTCACCAATCTTCAGCTTTAGGTTAGACTCAGTTCTGAACAATGAAGGTTATTAATATTTAGGCCTACATAACCCATGATGTCCATCCAGCCCTAGTATATTTTAAAGAAAAAATTTTAAAACAAATACCTGGAATCAAGTTCTGCATTATTTCTTGTCTCATTGTCCATTTTTTAAAGACCTTGTTAGTTTGGGCTATTGATTATACTACTGATTCTGTGTATAGTGGTTAAGAGTACAAACTCTCAAACTGCCTGAGTTTGAATCCTCAGCTCTCTCATTCCCTAGCTGTGTGACCCTGGGCAAGCTGATGAGGAAAATAATACTAACCTAATAGGATTGTTTTGAGAACAGAATGAGTTAGTATTTGTCAAAGAGCTCATAAGCGCATGACACATTGTAAATGCTATATTGTATGACATTTATGTCCATATCTATCTATATCTATATATCTATTTGGCAGCAATTTATTTGCATTTTCAGTATGGAAAGACTTCCCAGTGTATGCTATCAATAAACTTTGACTTTTTAGATATTAATTTCATCATGTCTTTTTGTCATTAGATTTCAGAAGCTTAATTGTGATGTGTCTTAGTGTGGACTTCTTTGAGTTTTTCCTGTTGGGGTTCTTTCAGCTTCTTGAATCTGTAGGTTTGTCTTTCATCAGAGGTGGGGAGTGTTCAGCAATTATTTCTTTGAATATGTTTTCAGACCCTCTCTATCTCTTCTTCTGCTGGAACTCTAATAATATGACTGTTAGATATTTTGCTGTTGTCTCACCGGTGTCTCTTTCTATTGTTCTGTCTTTGAGATCACTTATTTTTTCTCTGTCTTATTCATTCTATTATGAGCACATCCATTGAGTTTTTAACTTCAATTATTGCATTTTAAGTCCTGTAATTTCCATTGTGTTCTTTTATATCATTTATTTTTGTGTGTGTCAGATTTTCTATTTTTTATTCGTTTCAAAAGCATATGTAATTCCTTTATTAAATTAAAAACTGAAGGAGTGCCTGAGTGGCTCAGTCAGTTAGGTGTCCAACTTTGGCTCAGGTCATGATCTCCAGGTCTGTGAGTTTGAGCCCCACACCGAACTCTGTGCTCACAGCTCAGAGCCTGGAGCCTGTTTCGGATTCAGTGTCTGCCTCTCTCTCTCTCTCTGCCCCTCCCCTGCTCACACTCTGTCTCTGTCTCTCTCTCTCTCAAAAATAAATAAACATTAACAAAATTAATTAACTAAAACCTGAAGCATTTCTGTGATGACTGCTTTAAAATCCTTGTCAGAGTTCAAATATCAGATTCATCTCAGCGTTGTCCTCTGTTGATTATCTTTTCTCATTCAAGTTGTGATTTTCTTGATAATTGGTATGGTCTGTGATTTTTGCAATTGTATCCTGGACATATGGATCTTATATTAGGAGATTTTGGATTGTATTGTAGAAGACAGTTACCCTGTGTAGACTTAGGATTACAGTTGGTCTTCTTTTGCGCATGACACTAAGAATAAGAATTATTTAAATACCTTATATGTTTGTAGCACTTTCTTGATATTATCATTTCATTTGGTCCCCAAAACAGATCTGTGATGTAGCAAAACTTAGAACTGTCTACGGTGTCTCTCCCCTACCCCATCTTGGAAGATGACTCAAGACCCAGAAAGGGGAAGGGACTTTTGTTCAATCATGCAGCCTGCAGAAGCAGGCAGCAGGGCTGGGGATGGAGCTGGGATTTTGACTGTAATCTCGGTCTGGCCCAGTGGGTTCATTCAGAGTGCCCCCTTTTTCATCTCCATAGTTCTGTAGTATAGGAGCTTTTTGAATTGGGGGATCTGGGGGTATATTAGTCTGTTCAGGCTTCCATAATAAATACCATACAGACTGGGTGCCTCATATACAGAAAATTATTTTCTCACAGATCTGGAGTCTAGAAGTTCAAGATCAAGGTACCAGCAGTGTTGGTTTCCTGAATCCTCTCTCCTTAGCCTGTGGATGACTGCTCTCTTGTTGATTCTTTTCATTGTCTTCCCTCTGTGCTCATGGCCCTGGTGTCTCTCTATGTGTTCTAAGCTCGTTATAAGGACACAAGTAAGTTTGGATTAGGGCCTTGTTTTAAGTTAAACACCTCTTTAAAGACCTTTCTCCCAAAACAGTCACATTCTGAGGTACTGGAGGTTTGAATTTCTACATATGAATTTTGAAGGGACACAATTCAGTGTGTGATAGGGGCGGGGGGCAAGGAGGCACACCTTGACAAATTTGGAACTACTAGACACCATTGTGTTTGTCAGTGAAAGGGTACTGTGCAGAAAGAACTGCTAAGGGGAATATTGGTTTTAAAAGTTTTGTTGCTTTCTTATTTCCTCCTTTTGCCATGAAATGATCCAACCTAACTTCACATTGGTTTTGCTCATCTTCTGTTCTTTCTTCCTGACCTTTTTTCAGTCAAGGGAGCCAGAAGCTCATTGTATGGTTGATTAGCTCTATACCTTTTGCTAATGAACAAAAAGTCATTCACCTCTATGGGCTTGAATATCTCTTAGCTTTGGAAAGGTGGCGGCTGAATGAATTCCTTGTTCATATACTTTTATTCCAAATGGAAACAATTCCTTGATTTTATTGACATCTCTATGCCAAATTTTCTGGTGTTTTCCTTGTATTTTGGCTTGGTAGTATTGCTGAACTTTATCTGTTATTCTTTCCAAACTGCAAATGAGTTCTGTGAAAAAGTTGACAAATGAATTTTAAATCAACAATATAGCACTCTGATGAGGATATAGTATTTGTTAAATTGTTCATACCGACAGTAGTGAACATTTATTGAGCCATGACTATATGCCAGGTATGGTTCCTCCTGTGGTGGCTGATTGCAATGGGTCTGACATGGATAATGCAATGGTAGACAGGAAGGGGAGCTCTGTGAAGACAGGGTAGAGTCCCATGGTGTGCCTTTTTGAATAAGTCAATAGAAAACTGATGTTGCAGCTGGGATAAGAGCAAAGCAGGGCCCTAGCTCATTACTGTGGTTGAGGCAACAGGGGTACCAAGTGGAGTCATAGACTGGGTTCTCCAAGTGCATACAAGATCAGGTAGGGTCTGCTGGGTGCAGAATGCTCATGACATTTGGTGTGGAACAATGAGGGAGAGGTACTAATTAGATGGCAAAAATGAACTATGTTTTGGGACATCCAGGTGGACTCATTCATTCGTTCATTCATCCATTCACTCACTTACCCATTTATCAACTATTTATTTTTCACCCGTGTTCTAGGAAATAACCTAAGAGCTAAGTAGGGGTTGGCAACAGGAAAAGTAAGTATAAATATAGAGCCTTGTGTATAGAGTGTACAGGTCTGGATGGATAGGGTGACATGCAAAGTGGCACAGATGACAAGGAACTGTACCTGAAACTGCCTTTTTCTTCATGGATTCACCGGACTCCAAAGTATTTGTATGGCACTTCTCTCTAATTGGAAGAATTCTCATAAGCCATCACTTAATCCTCAGTGAAATGGCCTAGCATCTGGGGCAAGACTTAGCAGTAGTGTGGCTGTGTGGTGTAGTATACAGGACAGGAAATGGGTAAAAGTTCTGTATCCAGCTGACATTGCAGCTGGGAGTTGAGATTGGCAGAATATAATTATTGAAAGTGGCAAGTTGCCAGGTTCTCGGAGCTTATACTCTGTGCTTGCCTTGCCAGCTTGGAGCTTGTTGATGACCAGCAATTGTCAAGACCACTGTTTTATTGCTCCCCTCCAAAATGGGAAATTCACAATGAATCACTAATAATGTGGGGTCACTTATAAAATCTTCAAATCATCAAAACTGATTACAGTCATGTGAAACACTGTGGCACATTACTTTAAACATTTCTTCTAAAGCGCCTAAGCTTCACGCAGCAAATTGTGCACCAAAACAAAAGCTATAAAAAGATCCGCAGAAACAGCAAAAAGGAAACACTGAAGCAAACACAAATTTGAGTCTTTGAAAACATACAGTACGCCTCTTTTGGGTATTGCATCCAATATCCCTTGAGCTTGGAGGGTACAAATAAATGCCCATATAATTACTCTTTAACTGAGTAATTACATGCTTATTCATGCCCCGTGGATTGATTAGCAATTACACTTGGAATTGCTAGGGAAATAATGAGACCTGCCAAAGTGGCTTCTGTCAAGTCCTAAATGAACATGGTTGAAAATGATGGTTTGTAAAATGGCTCTGGTGGTATTTTGATAATGGTGGTTTCCAGAGTTTGAGTTTTGTGATAAACAGTTTGCAGAAGGACTGAGATAAAACCATGCTGGCCACAGTTTGAGCATATTTCTCTAAGTTTCTGTGAAGAGTCTTGGTCTTCCTTTTTCTCAGAATAAAGCTAGACTGACATTTCTCAGAAGCCAGTTGAATTGTAGTTGGTATTATGTTCAGGACTGGGTTTGGACCAACCTGTGTAATTAGGGTGGAGCTTTTGATGAGATAGAGAACGTTTTCAATTTTTGTCAAAATAAGCCCCAAATGCATTTTTCGGTAAATGCCAGCATTAACAATGCTCCTCTCCCTTCTAAGAATGACTATTTAATAATATTTGGTGGTAAACCTCTGCTTTGGTTTAAATTACCATTGGCAAGTGAGTGGTTTGTAAAGCACTGGCAATGCATTATAGTAATGGCTGCTCCCTCATTTACTAACATATGATTTCTGAGTTTGGATATCAGTTAGGGTTTGGCAGGTAGCAGACTCCAACTCAGATGGTTCAAAAGATTTTAATGAAGGAACTACTTACACATATGGGCCCAGGAGTAAGGGGATCACATATGGGTACCCAGAGACTAGTAACAGTGGGAAATTATTATTGCCCTTAGTTCTCAAGGCACAAGGGGAGGCATTAGCATTGCAGGAAGCCAGTAAGAGCAGGAACTATGGAAGAAGGGTCTCCTAACAGGAGCTGGAGTTGTGGAGGGACACCATCTTTACCAGAAAACTCAGAGGAAGAAGAGAGTGGAAATACCTGAACTTCTCTCCTTCTGACCTCTGACCTCTTGTTAGTGACTCCTATTGTTCTTATCCAACCAGAAGCCTACCAGTGAGGGAGCTCTGGTAGAGCATCTGTAGGAGGAAGTCTTGGGTCATAAAGCAGGTCAGAGAAGGCAGGAGCATAGTCCAGAATTAATGTGGAGATAAACAGAAGAATCAGTGTAGATCTTAATAATCATGGCTACTACTTATTACTAATAATAGCTGCCACCTATTGGATTCTTGCTATATGCCAAGCACTGAGTTAAGTGCTCTAATCACCTAATCCTCAGTTGTCGATAGACCCTCATAGTGCTCTCTCTCTCTCTCTAATTCTCACAGGGACTCTGAGGGTTTAAATAGTTACAACTGAGGTACACATACACAGGCTTGGGAATATGAAGTGGGGTTCAAACACCAGCTCTGTGCTTACAAAAAAAAAGTTTTCTCCCCATTTATTGATGAGGAAGCTGAGTTTCAGAGTGATCAAATAGCTCACCAAAGATCATACAGCTGGTAAGCAGTAGAGCTGGTATTTGAACCCTACCCTTATGTTCCCAAACCTGTGTGTATATGCCCCAGTTATGCTGTAACTACGCTAAGCCTCAGTTTTCAAGTTGTAAAATAGAGGCAGTATATCCACCTGAGAAGGTCATTTTGAGGAGGGAGACCCTGTAATGTGGGAGTACAGTCCCAGGCATATAGGAAATGCTCAATGGTGACTCGTTCCCTTCCCCCACACCCCCCTTTAGGCACCTTCTTTCTAGATAAAAACGGACAAAAGAAAGTGTGGTCTGTAGCACCATGTGGCTAGGATGCCTATTTTCCCAGTGGAGGTGGAGTGCTTTAAACAGTCTTTCCCCCTTGTTCCTTCAAGGATTCTAATCAAGACATCAGTTTAGATCTAGTGATGTGTTGGGCAAAGTGACTAAATAGAAATCCAATGCAGGGAGCTAAGGTACTTAATAAGTGTCAGTGAAAATAGATAGCTTTACAAGTTGTTTATTCAACAATGCAATTTTCATTTCTTAGGGAGGGTGAAACCACAATAAATTCTTAGCTAAAGAAAAGAGATTTGTGTCTAAAGCAATTGAGTAAATTAAGGCTCAAGGAAGAAGGCAGCCCTGTGCTTTTTGACTTACCCACATCTTAGCAACACGATCCAATGTTGAGAAGCAATTTCATAGACCTGTTGTCCCCTTTCTTCCTTATCCCCAAGATTTTTCAGTAGGACGATTATTGATTTCACTGTTTAAGGAGCTACAGTGAAAGAATTTAGTGGATATTTGGAACTCACCATAAAGATGTTGTTCTGCTGTGATAGTATTAAAATCTCTATATTTATACTGAGTTTTTGTCTGCCAACTGCCCACTGACTCGATGGTAATATAAGCTTATTTATTTTGGTGGGACTTCTTTTACTACCTCGGCTCTCTAGACACTTTCTTAACACCTAGCACAGATGAAATCATGTTACACAATTTAGTATTTATTATCCCTGTAGGTGCTAACAGATGTTCATACATGAACTCTCAATCTTCTACCCATTTTGTAAACCTTTACATCAAGATCAGTGGTTATAGAATTATTTTATAACCTCCTACTGTCTAATTCACTGCTAGAACAAGTCAATAAGTAGGTACTTATTGATGTTTTCCCTATCAGCATTTAATTTCTGTCTTTTGCAAGGAAAGCAATTCAAGTTAACTTCTAGTTACCATCCGCCTCCATTTCCCCATGGTTTAAAAAAATGTTTTTTAATGTTTATTTTTGAGAGAGAGAGACAGAGCGTGAATGGGGGAAGGGCAGAGAGAGAGGGAGATACAGAATCTGAAGCAGGCTCCAGGCTCTGAGCTGTCAGCACAGAGCCTGATGCAGGGCCCAAACTCATGATCCATGAGATTATGACCTGAGTGGAAGTAAGACCCTTAACCGACTGAGCCACCTAGGTGCCCCGATTTTACCATGGTTTTTAATCTTTATTAGAAAATATTTTTTGGTCTGTTTCTCAAATATGACAGATTACTCTCAAAATTATAGGGAATCCTGAATAAATATGCAAACAACAATGTAATTGGGAGAAAAAAAAATCCCACTCATAACTGCTTGAAAACTAAAGAATAAACTCCACAGAGCCTATATGAAGAACATGACAGTGTTTTATTGCCAGAAGCTCTGAATAATTTGGGAAATATTCACGTTTCTGAATGGGAAGACTGCAGATTTTAATATGGAAATTATTATTGCTAAATAAATGCATATATGCACAACAAATAAACAAATACATGCTGAACATTATAACCTAGTGATTTAGCATGGCGTTTGGTCTTAAATATCGATAAAATGGGTTTAACACTTTTTTCTTACCTTTTTAAAATAAGTTTTATAGTGAGATTAAATAGGATAATATGTATAAAGTGCTTATTTGGTGTCTAGCATGAAGTAATTGATCAATAAATATAGGCAGTTATTCTTACTACTCAGTTTTCATTATTACTTATATGCCTAATGTTTAATAATGTTTATCTCCATGGTGAGCATCTGACTTGTGTTTTCTTATTTGTATTTCCTAATGCATTGCTTTTATAGTAAGAAGTTAACAGAAATTGCTTTTAATAAGAAAGAAAAGGGAGAAGCTAAAGACACCAAAAGCAAGATGTTCTTTAAAGGGGGCACACTTAATGGTGGGATTGATCTGGCTAAGGGCCCTGGTCACAGGGTGAGTAGACCTGTCTTTTCAGAAGACCTTTGATGAGCTCATGGTCAACTTGTGGCCTGTCTTTGTTTTCAGGTTAATCCTGCTGACCTTGTATTTACCCAGCTCCTGACTTTATGTGTGGTCTTGACTGGTGTGAAGGTGGAGAGGTGTTAGCTGGTACAGTCGGATATGTGAGTGCTGAATCATTTAGCTAAGACCAATCCCAGGAAGACACATGGCAGTTCTGGAACCCTCGTGTTGGTTTGCTGGCCTCCTGTTTGTAGCTACCTTCTCCTGGAGGGCCCATTGAAATTAACCATGTCATCTCCTCTTTCTTTTGTCTCCTGCTGCAGCCTTCTCTCTATTCTCTGACCAGAGAATTTTAAGGTCCCATTATTTTAGTTGTAATTTTGTACCTCCTCCATCCTTCTCTGACCCCTTCCAGCCTGGCCCCACTCCCTCCGTAGCCCTTACGGAATACACTTGAAGCAGAAGTGAGTCACTTCTCTTTGAGTGGAAAATGTGGCCTGTTGGACTATTCGTTGCAGGATTTATTTTCTGTCTCCACAGAACTGTCACAAACTGGAACTCTTTGGTTTTCAACTATTACAAATAGCACTGAGGGACTCAGGTTGTATGTGTGTGTGTGTGTGTGTGTGTGTGTAGCCCCTTGGGGGTTTTGGCACTTACCAGCCAAGGTGAACTTGCTCTGAAAGATGTTTGCACTTAGGTGTTTACAAGGTAAAGAGATGGTAGGAATAGTGACACTTTTGAAATATTATCTAGGCTCCTCTAGTTAGAAATGGTTTGCTTTCAGTAAAAGTCCCACGAGATCAGTAGAAACAAAGTGCCTCTTTATTTTGTGCTGTTTTGATCACAAGGTGTTGGAAAGCTTTTGAACCTTTAGAAGCCAGCATTTGATTTCTAATTATGAAACTACAGACATGATAGAAAGATAGACAGTATATCAGGAATTTTCTTTTGACAGGTTAGATTTTTACAGGGATTGCTGGCTATAAGTTTTGTCTCTGAGTCTTGAAATCTGAACTGTCTCTGGGTTAAGGATCATCTCAGCAACCTGAGTCAGGATTTGGTTTTGCAAATAATCCACTTTCTCTTATGGACATATTCATTAACTCCTTTTGTTGAGGAAATACACTGATTTCTGGAGATATTTTTATTGGTGTTGGATTATGCCTGAGTTTGGTTGAAATGATATATTCATGGTAATGTTAAAGGTAAATATATTCATGTATGTCTGCTTACATAAATGTGTATATTAAGTAACATGTACGTGTGTCTATGTATGGGAAATGCGAAAATGCCAGTATATCTCAGCATGATCCGCTATGGAACTATACATGGGTACCTGGGAGGGTAATTTCTCAATTTAGGTTAATAGTCTCTCTACCTATGATTTTATATAGTACAAGTCCCTTGTCTTATTTTGCCCCAGTGTTCTTATCTGTCAATTGGGATTATTTTCTGTTTTCCTCAGCAGAATAGAATGGAGATCAATGAAAGCATATGCCACATACTCTGAGACCACATATAAAAAAATATGAAATATGCATTTAGAGCTACATCATTCTTTTTAAAGAGAAATTTCAATATTATACCTTGTATATTTTATCAAATACATACAGAGTGAATTTATCCATGTACTCTAGGCTTAATATATATATGTGTGTGTGTGTGTGTGTGTGTGTGTGTATTATATATATAATACATATGAAATGTCATATATATAGGCTACGGATAAAAGTAATTTAATGATAGTAAAGAGTTTTGAATACATTTTGTTTTCTACTGGAAAACTTTTCCTTTTTTTTCCATATGCTGACAATGTAAACTCAGATTAATTGTAGGCCACTCATCTTTAAACTGAATTAACTTGTTGCTTCTCTAGGCAAAGAAGTTCATGCTTATTAAATAGAAAGTGATACTTTCTTTATTATTTCTTAAGAGGGTGGCAGACAGAGTGTCAGTTTGCTAGACAAACTTGAGAAAGAGGATAATAAAATTAAACATACAGATCTTGTTGGGAAATGCGTGAACAGAGGGAGTTCTGGAGAACAGAAATGGTATGACTGACGAGGATCCTGTCAAGAGAAAGAAAGAAGCAATGCAGAATTTGCAGCATTTTGCAATATTTTGATCAATAATAACTGGTAAGATTCTGGAAAATGATATCGCACTCCCACATTTAAAAATTTTTTCAATGTTTATTTTTGAGAGACAGAGACAGAGTGTGAGCAGGGGAGGGGCAGAGAGAGAGGGAGACACAGAACCTGAAGCAGGCTCCAGGCTCCGAGCTGGCAGCACAGAGCCCGATGTGGGGCTCGAACCCACGAATCATGACCTGAGCCGAAGTTGGATACTTAACTGACTGAGCTACCCAGCCTCCCCAGTCACTCCCATATTTTAATTTGACATGTAGATTTTGTTTTATTTACTTTTTGTTTTGAAATAATTACAAACTCATGGAGAATTACAAACTCAAAGAGTAGTACAAAGAACAGTCATATACCTTTCACCAATTTCACTGTTAATATTGACATTTTGCCAGTTTTGCTTCTTTAGTCAATATCTGTTTGCCTATCTATCTATCTATCTATCTATCTATCTATCTAGTTTTCCCTTTGATCCATTTGAGGGTAAGTACTCTTTTATTCTTACATACTTCAGTGGATATTTCCAAAGAACAATGACATTTCCAACATAGTCACAGTACAGTTACCCAAGTCAAGAAGTTTAACTGATAAAATACTATTATCTCACTTACAGTTTTGTATTCAAATTTTACTGCTTGTCTTTATGCATAGCATTTACATCCAGTCCAGGATCACCTACTGCAGGAATCTAAAATAGTTCCTCCATCTTTCTTTGCTTTCATGACCTTGACATTTTGAAGAGTTAAGACTAGTTATTTTGTAGAATATCCCTCGATTTGGGTTTGTCACAAATTTCCCTATGATTAGATTCAGGTAATGCATCTATTGCAGGAATTTTCCAGAAATAGTATTGTGTCCTTATCTCTATGACACATTAGGAGTCAGAGGACATCAATTGCCCCATTGTCCATCTGTTAACTTTGGTCATTTGGTTAAGACTCTTTCCTTCAGATTTCTCCATTGTAGTTACTCATTTAATTTTAGTAAGTTGAAAACCACGTATTTCTGGTGTATTGTAAATATTGATAGTTTAAAATGAAACTCAGGGCACTGGGTGGCTCAGTTGGTTAAGTGTCTGACTCTCAGGTTATGATCAAACCGTTTGTGAGATTGATTCCTGCATCAGGCTCTGTGCTGACATTGCAGAATCTGCTTGGGATTCTCTCTCTCTCTCTCTCTCTGCCTCTCACCCCAAATAAATAAATAAACATTAAAAAAAGTAAAATGAAACTCTTACATCACTTCTTAAAGTATATACAATAGAATATTTGAATTTGATACTTAATATCATCTTTAAAAAAATGGAAACAAGGTTTTCACTACTTGGAAACTCTATTTTTATTCTACTTCTCCTAGAGAATATTATCCTATGTTTGAACATTTCTTATTGATTGCCCTATCATGGTGTCTTGAAAAAATATGAATTTTAATAAAACTGCATTTATTTTTAATTTATTATGACCATAAGTCTCTAAGTGTTAATTTTTCCCCCTCTGGATTGGGTTATTTTTTTAAATTTATTTATTTTGAGAGAGAGAGAATGAACACAAGTTGGGGAAGGGCAGAGAGAGATGAAGAGAGAGAATCCCAAGCAGGCTTTGTGCTGTCAGTGCAGAGTCTGACCCCTGGTTCGATCCCATGAACTGTGAAATCATGTTCTGAACTGAAATCAAGAGTCAGTCACTTATCTGACTGAGCCTGTCAGGCACCCCTGGATTGGTTTATCTTTAGAATTATTCTTGGTATAAAATTGGTGAAAACGATGTGAAAGAATTATAATTTTTAAACTAAATAATTTCTACATGTAAATAGCAAAGCTAGCAATATGTCACAATAATTTAGACAAAGGTGGTCATGGTGTCTTGATTAAACAAGGTTTTGAGAACTCCTATTTTGTCTTGTCTTTTTGTTTGTTACTCCTTGGGTTTCTACAAGGGAGAAAGGAGTAGTATAAACGAGAGTTGGCAGGAAGCTTCAGCTGCAGGAAGATTAGTCCTGGGAAAAACTACACATAGAAGTCAGGGATCTGGAAGCTGATTTGCCAAGTGACTAGTTCTCTGCTAGTTGATCCAATCCAAAGATTTCTGTAAAACTCAACAAATCCACGGAGTCATCTAATATCTAAAAGGGAATGAATATGCTCAAATTGTTCCAAGGTCAGAAACTTGTACATAGTTTTACAAAATGTGTATTGGTACACTACTATTTATAGTAGATCATTTTGTGGATTTTCTGAAGCCGCATTAAGCCAGAATATTTATTGAATGACCACTGTTTGCCATGCACTATCGTAGGCATTTTTTGGATATGCTTGATATATGAAGATTGAGAGTTATAAAATATATAAATCAGGGCTGGATGTTCACATTGCAAAAGGGAACTTTGCAAAAGAATTAGTCATAAACTTTCTGTAAAAAATTATTATTTTGTATTGTGTGTTTAAATTTCTGAATTAGAGGTGCATGGGTGGCTCAGTTGGTTAAGCTTCCGACTTTGGCTCAGGTCTCAATAAAAATCAGTTTATAGATAGTTCTTTCAGAGAAAATTGACCGTATGTCAGATTCACCTGAAACAGCAGGTGTTTACAAAAGACAAAACATGTCTAAATACCACTGTAATTTTTAAGAGAAGCAATTACTAATGTTGATTAGAGGCTTATTATGATAAATTGATGAGATGTAGAAAATGCAGGAGCCTGAATGGGTAAACTGAGATCAAGCCTTTCTTGTCTGTGTAACTTAGCTTGACTCTAGCATGAACACAAGGTAATTTGCCCTGCAGATATTTGGATAAGTAAACGTTGTTTGTACAACGTTAGCTTTAAAACAATTTGTAAACCAAAAGAGACGTTGCATTTAATTGCTGGAGTATATTCAAGCTTTAGAACACCTCAGTGAATGGAAAGGCAACTCACTGGCATATCTAGCATTGTAAGTGGGCCAAACTGGAGATCCATGGTGGGAAACTGCTTTTAATAGCACCTAGTTGGCTTTCAGAGTTATATATCATTTGGAGGGCAACTCATTAAAAAATACAAAGCGTATCTGGTCCTGGTGGCTGCACAGTGGCTTGATGGGGTTGAGGTTTTCTATCTGCTCTGCCATCAACCCCCACATTGCCAGCAGTAACCAAAGCCACAGCTGGGAGGTGAACTGCTGAGAAAATGCATTTTGGCTGAACTACTCAGGAAGGGAACACCAGTGTATGTAATGCTGCATGAAAACTGTGTATGTGGCCGATGCTCCCCATTTTTTCAAAAGGACAGTACCAATCAATAATTCTCTAGTTAGATCTTACAGAGGACCAAACTGAATTTGCCAGTGATGTCACAGTCCCCAAATGCTGAGTCACTGTCCTTTTACCCTCTCGTCCTGCATCTTGACTGTGTGAACCCAGTGCATCAGTTCGGTGGGGGTTGGGTGGTTTGTTCTGTCCATACAGGGGAGCTGTGTTTCTGCAGCTGTTTTCCAGGATCATATAGAAAGACATTTTTGAATGACAGAATTGGGTGATGCCAGGGTTATAGGAAAAGGTTGATATTTGTGCCTGATTACCACAAGTTAGCTAATGTCTACAGCAGAAGATCAAATAGAAAACTGACATGTTATCCTTTCGCTTGAAATGCCAGACATTGAGTTGCATATATGTGTAGACATATCTTTGTTTCTATATTAGAGGAGTTAATGGACTTGCCTGTCTAGTGTGAAATGTATGACTGGGGGAAATTATATGTGTTTAAAACTTCTATTTTAACAACACTATGGTTTTATTATGCAACAATTTTTTTTGTCACTATAAAAAGGATCATTAACGAATTTTCCCATTTTTATTCCTTAGTGTGCATATTGGCCAATTTTGCCTTGGGTGCGGGCATATGTTTAGATTATGATCAATCTGCAGAGAAATTATATAGGCTTATTAGGAAGAATATTTTACTCCAGGAGAAAAAAATATCTTCTGCATAGTTGGACGTGCCGATTTGTAGAGGGGAAGCAGAGACCTGTGTAAATATAAATTGATTTCATTGCTAATCTGCCCATGATTTTGACAGATTGGTGTTCATTTTGTGTGTGTGTGGATTTTTGAAAGTCTCATAGTTGTGATAAAAGTTAAGAATTTTGGTTCGGTTGTTGACTCTTTGTTCGAAAATGTGAGTTAGATTTTAGTTTGAATTTTTGCTTGACTAAGTCATTCTGAATTTTGTTTTCCCTTGGTGACTGTAGGTGATAGGCAGGTTAAATGGAATCACATTTCAGAACAGAGCTCCCCAAAGGGGGAGTTGAGATGATTTATCAGGTGACTCTGTGTTAAGGGAGAGAAAAACTTATTAATTACAAATCACTTCAATCCAAACCCCAGTTAACAAATTTCCACTTCACTTAACTTGTCTCTACCTACTGAGAGATTTAGATAGCCTGTTCTCCTGGACAGGAGAGTTCCTATACACCTGTGGAAGTTGATTTTATTTGTAAATCTGTTAATGGGCACATTTTGAGCATACATTAAACTCTCTGTTTTATGTATTAAAACATTAAAAGTATAAATATTAGTGTAAAAATATTTCATCTTTCATGACTTGCTCTTGAAGTCAAATTGATCATCTTCCCTGTTGATGTGGCAAAACAAGCAAAGACAGGCAATATCAGACTCGTTCACTTGGGGACAGTTCCTTAAGCAATAAAACTTATATCTAAAAGTAGGAAGAAGTGTTTTCTTCTCCCATGAACTGGACTCTTCTACTTCTTTGCACATGGGCACTTATTTTTTTTAATTTATAGTTTATTGTCAAGTTGGTTTCCATATAACACCCAGTGCTCATCCCAACAAGTGCCCTCCTCCATGCCCATCATCCCCCTTCTCCTCTCTGCCCCCCCCATCAACCCTCAGTTCTTACTATTTAAGAGTCTCTTATGGTTTATCTCCCTCCCTCTTCTCCCCCATGGTCCTCTGTTAAGTTTCTCCTGTTCCACTTATAAGTGAAAACATATGGTATCTGTCTTTCTCTGCCTGACTTTTTTCACTCAGCATAACACCTTCAATTTCCATCCATGTTGCTACAAATGGCCAGATTTCATTCCTTCTCATTGCCATGTAGTATTCCATTGTATAGATAAACCATATCTTCTTGATCCATTCATCTGTTGATGGACACTTAGGCTGTTTCCATGATTTGGCTATTGTTGAGAGTGCTGCTATGAACATTGGGGTACATGTGTCCCTGTGCATCAGCACTCCTGTATCCCTTGGGTAAATTCCTAGCAGTGCTATTGCTGGGTCATAGGGGAGTTCTATTGTTCATTTTTTGAGAAACCTCCACACTGTTTTCCAGAGTGTCTGCACCAGTTTCTATTCCCACCAACAGTGTAGGAGGGTGTGCACATGGGCATTTATTATATTTATCTGAGCTGCAGCATGTATTTTTTTGTTTTGTTTGTGTATTTTTTTTACCAGAATCCTCTTAATAGTGATCATATCCAGTTAAAAAAAAAAGGTCGAGGCCACGTTCAGTGTCAGGACTGAAGGCTCTGTGGGTCTCCATCATAGCCCTTGTTGTTGGTGCTATTATTAATTCCATGTGACTAGAGAGGAAATTGAACTTCAGAGAGGTTAAGTAACTGGATCAGCATTACTCAGTTCATATCAGGGCTGTGTGTGTGTGTGTGTGTATCCCTAAAACTCTTAGCTTAGGCTCTGTTAGGAAGGCAGTGCAGACAGAAGAGGAAATTCTGCTGTGAGCTTTTGACATCAGCGTGACATGGGCCAGCCAAACAGGAATCTCTAGGGTGTTCCATGGTAAATTAATATATTCCTTCAGTGATCGTGGACAAGTCACTTAATCTCCTGGGGCCTCAGTTTGCTTACTTTTGAAATAATACAGTAGGATAGGATGCTCTCTGGACCTGATAATATTCTTGGAGTACCTCAATAGGTACTTCTGTAGGGTAAATGTCCAATCTGGAGTACTGCAGTTACATAATGGGGAATTTTTCAATTTTAAGACAATTACCCAGTATACTTCATACTGCCCTGCCACGTTTTGGGCACAAGAAAATTCATCTTTGAATGTACTCTATGGAAATTGCCTCCTGAAGGCCAAACTTTTTGACTTTGTTGTTAGACTAGCTAATATTTAACTGATGTTTTTAGCATTTGTTTTGATTTGAGGGTGAGTAGCTTTACCAGTGAGGGTAAAACTTTGTTCCTATTTCCTTAATGCCAGAAAAAGGAGAAGGAAAACACAGTGGTATCCATGGGTCTTATGTTGCAATGAGAAGGATTTAATGAAATGGGCATAGTGGATTCTGTTTGATAAATCATATGTGACAAATGAACAGCCACATAAAATTATATGTAACATAATTCAAATTGGGGCAAGGAGAATTGTCCAGATAAACTGTCCTGCATCAGTTCACATCGTGGCTGCTTCCCTATGTGCTTCTTATCAGTTACATAAAATAAGATTCCTTAGTACCAGAACTATTTCCAAGTCTGTTAGAGCAGTGATTTAAAAATGAGCAGAAATATATGTATGAAACGGTTTGGGACTGAATGAAAATTTATCTCTACATTTTGAGATGAGAGAATGAAATGTCAAATCAGAGGTAAAATGTGTCATGGTCCTTTTACAAAGGAAAAATACTGAGGCTTGGTGAAAGTAAATAATTTGTCCAGGATCACCTATAACCAACATTCAAACTTACATCTATGCCCCACACTACAACTCTGTTCTGTCATAATCACTTCCATCAAGTAATAGTATTTCAATATGATAAGCCAAGCTGCTACAGATAAACGGAGAAAAGTCAGGTAATTATTTCAGTAGGTCAGAGAGACAGAATCTTTATAGCTCCTAAAAGCCAGGAATAGTTAAGAGAATAAAATTTTTAGTTAGAAAGGAATAGACCTAGTAAGAGGAAAAAAAAACCTGTATAATAGAAAGAAAACTGAAACAGCAAATTGGACTAGTTAGGGTAATGCTAGCTGCTGTAACAAACACCAGTCTCTCAGGGATTTAGGATTACCAAAATTTACTTCTTCTTCACATGTTCCCAGACGTGGGTGGCCAGCCTCCCAAATGGTGAATTGGGTACCCAGACTCTTTCTGTTTTGTGGCACAGCCTCTGAAACCTTTCCATGCAGTCAGAGAATGGAAAAAAAGAGTGCAGAAGGGATAATTGCTCCTTAAAATTCTATTCTTGGTCCTCAAGTGACACACATGCCTCTCACTCAAGAACTAGTCCCATGGCCTCACCTCCGTGCAAAGGGATTGGGACAGGTAGCCCCTGATGGTGCAACTCTTCCCAGCAACAAGCCCATACCATGGATGAGGGAACATGAGTCTTTGGGAGATCCTCAGCCACTGGCTTCTTTAGTCTTCTAGGCCTCACATTAGTGAGTTTTGCTTATGTGTAGCAGAGGATTGAAATGGAGAATGTATTTGGGAAAATAACAAGGAAAGGTGCTTAACTTCAAATGGCAGTTTCAAATCATCACAGTTTAAAATATTCCCTTCAAATACTGTGCACCACGGTACTGAGATATCCTATTTCTGTAGTTTACTTCTCCTATTTTGGGGTGTGTGTGTGTGTGTGTGTGTGTATGTGTGTGTGTGTTTGCTTAATATTTTACAAACTCAAAAGAACAGTACTTATTGTCTTATTTTTTCCTTTCTTTTTCATGCACGATAGCACGAAATGGTCTCTGAGTTGTAGTTCTCAAAAAATGCCAAGAGTCTTTTCAATGGCATCATCTGAAATAGTTTTTACTGCTAACCTGCTGTGTCAAATACATTCTCTTAGCATGGAACTCCTGTGTCAAAGTATCTGATGGGATGAACAGATATTTTCTCTGGAGAGACTGGTTTGAAACAAATACAAAATCTGAGCTTAGAAAAGAAATCTAGAGACACCCAGGTGGCTTAGTCCATTAAGTGTCTGACTCTTGATCTCAGCTCAGGTCATGATCTCATGGTTTGTGGGACTGAGCCCCATGTCAGGCTCTGAACTACAGTGTAGAGCCTGCTTGGGATTTTCTCTCCCTCTCTCCCTCTCTCTCAAAATAAATAAATAAACAACAACAAAAAAGGAAACCCAGCCAGTTAAGTCTCCCTAATGAAGGTGTTCTTGTATGGATCCATCAAGTACCCTGTTTTGGTTTCTAGTTTCGGCTCCCATATTTTCAGTAACTTTGCTGAGGATCTGCCCATATAAAATACACACAGTGGGGCAAATTGTTTTGCATTTACTTGAGAACTAAAGCATCAAAACTCCTCTCTTCTCTCTCAAGGTTCCCCCTCTGCCTTCAGAATGGAGTGTGGAAACAGGATGTAAATGGTGGAGTCCATGAAGCTGAGTTATGGATGGGACCTGCCATGGTTACTAATTAAATCAGCACACCTGCAAACCTGTGTTCTGTTGGCCCAAACAGATTCAGGCAAATTGGTCAATGAGAATTAACAAACATTTAGTTAATTTTGAAATAAATGTAATCTCTTGTTTTAAATGGCTGCCAGTAAATACCAGCGTTCTGGCTGTGATGGTTGACATACGTATTTATTATCATTCCAACAACGTGATAGTTTTTGAATATCTACTATGTAGAAAAGCATGTAGGGCACACTGTTGGAAATATTAACAATAATGAACATAATCTCCAAAACTGAGTACTCATGGCTCATCCATGTTTCTAGGTAGATGCATGTAAACAATTTACTAATCCCAGTTGTAGTGCCTGTTTAATTTTTGTCAAAGCTCATTCACATGTAGCTTCTCATGTTTAATGTTTCAGCTCTGTGCAGTCTGAAGAGCAGGTTTCACTAGTCCATTTTCCTGGTGTGGAACTGGAAGCACAGGAAGGCGTAGCCCTGCCAGAGACACACAGTGTGTGAAATCAAGGACTAAAACTGATACTTTTTCCATGGCACCTCTCTACCTCCCTGTATGATAACCTTTTGTGAAAAAGAAATAGCTCCCTCATACAGGTGCTTTCTTATACCTAAGTTAGGTAGGGAATTTAGGCATGAGTAAGGAGGAGGGATATTGGATAAAACCTGAGTGTTGGAGATAGATTAGAATATTAACCCTGCCATTTACTAACCGTATGATCCCATGGGAGTTACTTAACTTCTCTGAGTCTCAGTTCTCCCTTCTGCAAATACATGGATTTATTGAGATTTATAAACCAATGTAAGGGAAACAATTAGCACTGTGCTTAGCACACAGTAAGCACTCACTGACTAGTTCTTACTCTTTTATTGGGATATAACTGATATACTTCACTGTATTAAGTTTTAGGTGTACAACATAAGTGTTTGACTTACATATTTTGTGAAATTATTACCTCAATAAGTTTAATTAACATCCATCATCTCCTATAGATATAATGAAAGAAAAAGCAAAAAAAAAAATCACCTTTTTTACTTGTGATGAGAACTCTTCCGATTTACTCTCTTAACAACTTTCTTATATGTCACACAGCAGTTTTACTGCAGTTTTCACAGTGTACATTATATTTGTAGTACTTATTTATCTTATGTCTGAAGTTTGTATGTTTTGACCACCTTCCTCCAATTCCTCCGCCCTGCCTTGGATAACCAAAAGTCCTATCTCTTTTTCTAGGAGTTTGGTTTTATTGTTCTGTTTTGTTTGATTCTGTGAATAAGTGAGATTGTACAATATTTGTCTTCCTCTGTCTGACTTACTTCACTTAGCATAGTTCCCTCAAGTTCCATCCATGATGTTGCAAATGGCAGGTTTCCTTTTCTCATGGCTGAATAATACTGCGTTATATACGTATACCACAACTTCTTTATCCATTTATCCATTGATGGACACTTAGATCATTGCTGTGTCATCACTATTATAAATAATGCTGCTATGAATTTGGGGGTACAAATATCTTTTTGAGTTAGTGTTTTTGTTTCTTTTAGCTATATTCTCAGAACTGGAGTTGCTGGATCTTGTGGTAGTTCTATATTTAATTGTTGGAGGACCCTCCATACTGTATTGCATGTTGACTGCTCCAGTTTAAGTTCCCACCATCAGTGCAGAAGTGTTTCCTTTTCTCCATAACTCTGTCAGCATATGTTATCACTTGTCTTTTTGATAATGGTCATTTTAACAGGTGTGAGGTGGTATCTTTTTGTGGTTTTGATATGCATTTCCCTAATTACTGGTGATGTTAGGCATCTTTTCAGGTACCTGTTTTCCGGGAGCCGCACTGGCCTCTCTGGATGGCAGTCACAGCAAGGAAATGGCAATGTTTACACAGCTTCTGCCATGAGAAATGAAGACTAGTATCTCCTTCTGCTACTACTGGCTCATGTTGGAAATGAGCCTGCTGGTATTGACCAGGCCTCACAATATTCCATATCAAACCCATATTCTGAACACAGTTACCTCATAGGAAAAGCATATTCCTGCCTTTACAAAAGAGATTTTAGATAAGAGCTCTGTGGATCATTGTCAAAAGGTTCTTCCTATGGGCCTTGCAGATCCAAGACTTAGATAATAAAGGGGGTTAAGAACACAAGAGTTACTATTGAGCCTGGTCCCATATCAGAAGAGCCTAATTTATAGTTAAAGTACAGATAAGTACAGAACATAACTTACTAATTGGTGATGTATGGCAGTCCCTTCCTCAAGGCCTACATTCCACAAACACCCTCCCTTACACTGGCAACTGGGATGAGGATAGATAAGAGTAGCTAAAACATAAACCCAGGTGCCAAGATGGACACATTTAGGGCCCCCATGAGGACTTCCACACACAAACCAATTCAGAAACATTCATCCTCTTGAGAGCCAGACAGAATGACTCCTAGCTTATCTATATACAACCTAACCTATATGTTATCCTGTCTTTCACTAAGAGCATCCTGTTATTTCCTTGGTTGTAAATTCACCATGACTGGGATAATTCTGCAATTGATATCACAAAAGACCTCTCATTGTAAGAAATTCCTTTTCTCTGACCTCATATGGTTGTTGAACCTTTAAATAAAGACACCAAAACCGACAGGACAGAGATGCCTGCCTGGTGATCAGAAAGAATCTCGGGGCTCTCTCATTCTCTTTCGCCGACACCGTCCATCCTTCAGGGACCCCTGGACCTGTTGGAGCCGGCGCAGCCTCCGACACCTGTTGGCCATGCATAAATCAGTTTTGGAAAAAATGTTTATTTAGGTCTTTGCCTATTTTATTTTTATTAATTTTTTAAGTGTTTATTTAGTTTTGAGAGAGAGAGAGACAGAGACAGGACATGAGTGGGGGAGGAGCAAGGGCCTAATGTGGGGCCCGAACCCATAAACTGTGATACCATGACTTGAGCCAAAGTCAGACACCCAACTGACTGAGCCACCCAAGTGTCCCTCTTTGCCTTTTTTCCTTCCCTTCCCTCCCCTTCCCTTTTTCTTCCTTCCTTCCTTCCTTCCTTCCTTCCTTTCTTTATTTTATTTTTATTTTTTTAATAGTTTATTGTCATGTCCTCCATGCCCATCACCCCCTTCCCCTCTCCCCAACCCATCAGCCCTCAGTTTGTTCTCTGCATTCAAGAGTCTCTCATGGTTTGCCTCCCTCCCTCTCCCCGACAATTTTCCCCTTCTTCTCCCCCATGGTCCCCCGTTAAGTTCCTCCTAATCCACGTATACATATACGTGCAAACATATGGTATCTGTTCTTCTCTGCCTGATTTATTTCGCTCAGCATAACACCGTCAAGTTCCATCCATGTTGTTACAAATTGCCAGATTTCATTCTTTCTCATTGCCATGTAGTATTCCATTGTATAGATAAACCACATCTTCACTTAGGCTCTTTTCATGTTTTGACTATTGTTGAGAGTGCTGTTATGAAACATTGGTCTTTGACTTTTTTCTAATTGGATTTTTTGTTATTGAGCTACCGTATGAGCTCTTTATATATTTTTTTTTTAATTTTTTTTTTAATGTTTTATTTATTTCTAGGAGAGAGATAGAGACAGCATGAGCAGGGGAGGGTCAGAGAGAGAGGGAGTCACAGACTGAAACAGGCTCCAGGCTCTGAGCTGGCAGTCAGCACAGAGCCCGACGCGGGGCTCGAACCCACGAACCGCGAGATCATGACCCAAGCGAAAGTCGGATGCTTAACCGACTAAGCCACCCAGGCGCCCCGAGCTCTTTATATATTTTGGATGTTAATTGCTTATCGGATATATGGTTTGCAATTTTTTTCATTCCATTTTTTTCATTCCATAGGTTGTCTTTTCACTTTGTTGATCTTTTTTTTTCTGTGTAGAAGCTTTTTAGTTTGATGCTTTTACGCTTATTTTCAATGTTGTTGCTTGTGCTTTGGATGTTGTATCCAAAAATCATTGCCAAGACCTGTGTCAAGGAGATTTTTTCCTGTTTTCTTCTAGGAGGTTTTTTTAAATTTCAGGTCTTTAATGCATTTTGAGTTAACATTAGTGAGTGGTGTAAGATAGTGATCTAGTTTTATTCTTTTCATTATGAATGTCCAGTTTTCACATCACTGCCTATTGAAGAGACTGTCTTTTCTCCATTGAGTATTCTTTGCTCCCTCATTAAATATTAATTTACTGTATATGCTTAGGTTTAATTCTGGGCTCTCCATTATTTTTTTTAATGTTTTATTTATTTTTGAGAGAGAGATAGAGACAGCGTGATCAGGGGAGGGTCAGAGAGAGAGGGAGACACAGAATCTGAAGACAGGCTCCAGGCTGTGAGCTGTCAGCACAGAGCCCGACATGGGCTTGATCCCACAAACCATGAGATCATGACCTGAGCTGAAGTCAGACACTTAACCAACTGAGGCACCCAGGTGCCCCCTGGGCTCTCCATTCAGTTCCACTGATCAATTTGTCTGTTTTTATGACAGTACCAAACTGTTTTGATTACTATGGCTTTATAGTGTAGCTTGAAATTAGGAAAGTGTGTTATTTTAATTTTAATATTCCAAAGTGTTTGTGGATTTCATAGCAGCGGTGAGGCAAGGAGCACTGTAAATTGGTATCTCCTGTGGGTGACTAAAGGGAGGGTAGGAGATGAAGCCTGCATCAGCCTTTCCATGGAAGGCACAGAGACAGAGAGGCCAAGGTTCTGCATCCAGTGGCTGGGCAGAGTCCAGCTCTGTCACACACGGGGTTTAGGCTTAGCTGCCTTGGGCTCAAGTGTTGGGTCAAGTTAAACAATTCACCACAGAGAAGACCCTTGAGGGAGTGCTGGATAAAGGAAGGCCCTGCCAAATTGTGGTTAGTTATGGGGGGCCAGTCTCTGTGAGTGATGCCCACAGTTGGGAAGAAAACCTGAGAATTGTACAGCAGTGACTGAATTAACTGTTGGTTTCACCATTTCTTCTTTGCCTCATTGTTCAGACCTACTTGGCTACCAGTACCTGCTGGGCAAATGGTAGTGAGAAGCACAGTGAACTTGAGGAAGGGAAGACAGCTTTACTGAGGGCTGAAAGAAGGGCCAGTGGCCAACCCTAGCACACATACCTTGGTAGGTTTGGGATCTGCTCCTCTTTTCATGTATTCATGGATAATTTCTGGGTTAGATGCATCTTATTTTCATATGAATAATAGCTACACTCCTGGAGGTTACCATACAGTCAGGGTACCCTGTACCTGAAAATGTTAACCTTCTCTAACTCTTTTTCAAGTTTAAATCTTATTCTTATTTCATATGTAGAATTTATACAAGGTTGGATTCTCTGGCAGTGCCCACTGTGGATGGATCTTGTGGGGTATCACAAGTAATTTGTTATTAATAATAAAACCATATTTTTTGAATGATTCACTTAAATTAATGAGTGGACTCAAGGCTATTCCTAAAACTCTTACTTTCCTTCAAATATACTTTTCAGGAGTGAGAGAGAAAGAACATGGAATGATAGCAAGAACACACACATATGTGTGTGCATGCTTAAATTACACTTATGTGCACTGAACATCTCTGCCAAAGAGAGCCCTTGTCTGATATGTAGTTAGCAGTTATGACAATAGCTATTCATTAGTTCTACACTGCTCTGCATATTTTTAAGCTGTGGAAATTGGAGTAAGCTTTGAGAATGTACTTCAGTTTATTGAAATTGGAATGGCCTCTAGAAGTGTCTTTCAGTTTATCAAAATTGGGATGGGCAATGGAATATATTTCACATGAAATTTATTGATTAATGGTCAGTCCTTAATAAGACCTCAGTTTTTATGTCAGTGCCATCTTGAGCCCCTTGGGAGTAGAACTTGCATATTCTTTATCTTTTTATGCAGCATTGATTGATCACAGTGCCAGTCAGATAGAAAGATTTGTAAATATTTAAAAAGCAGTTTAGTTTTTTAACCTGTGGAGGGATAGCTTGAAGATGTGGTTAGTTAACTGTTACCAAAACAAAGCAAGACAAACAGCTAAGAAACACTGTCTGCTGAAGCATATAGCTTTTCTTTATCAAGAGAGAATGAAAAGATATGTACATTTTTTTTTAAATGTGGAAGCTGAAAAATTATACTTTGAAGCATATGAAGCCTCTAAACTTCACTGGAGCAGGTCTTTATTTACTTTTTAAAAGTTTTATTTGTTTAAGTTATCTCTGTATGCAATGTGGGGCTCAAACTCACAACCCTGAGACTAAGAGTTGCATGCTCTTCTGACCTATGGAGCCAGGCACCCATGGGGTAGGTCTTTAAAAACACAGGAAAGTCAAACACCAGTTAATTGGGAAAAAACAAAACCTACAAGAAAGAAAACTAGCAATGGTTTGTGATAACCTTTGGCTGCTTTTTTTCGGAGCTCCCTATGCTTAGGTTATATTGTTTATTTATCAGGCATCTATGGGGAATTGTGCTCCACATAACTTAATTTTCTAGATTACCCCTTTAAGTCAAATTAAGAGATAAAAATGCCATGTTTGGGATGAAAATCTCTATAAAATGTTGAAAGTTCTCAATCCAGAAGACAGTGAACCCAATTCACCTTTTTCATGCATACTCTTTACCTTGTTTTTTTTAATTCTACATTGAAAGACTACTGAATTTCATTAAAGGAAAGAAACACTACTATGTTAAAGGAACACATCACTTCTAATATTGATTTCAATTTCTGAAACACTAAAAAGTGAAAATGTAGATCTAAGAATAGAGGGCAAATGGTAGTGATGTGGTTTTTTTAAACCAAATTGGGTAGGGTTATTGAATATATATAGTTCATCAGTTTAAAAGACCCCAGACTCTACTGGCTGAGCAATTTTGTTTGCTCATTAT
The DNA here is from genome assembly GCF_008692635.1 of Crocuta crocuta. Taxonomy (NCBI): domain Eukaryota; kingdom Metazoa; phylum Chordata; class Mammalia; order Carnivora; family Hyaenidae; genus Crocuta; species Crocuta crocuta. The sequence continues at coordinate 4,948,828 of NW_027532002.1, forward strand.
AAGTTTTCTTGTTTCCAGTATAAGCTCCACTGGAAACAGCATGTCAGCCTGTTGCCTTCCCCACCCCTTAATATTTGCAATTTCCAATATGCTCCTGAGTGATAAAGTAAGGGCTGTTTGTAAAATTAGGGATTGTTTTTTAGTTAGGGACTGCACAAATTTGAGTGCATTGACTTGGTGGGGCTCCTTCTTTGCTGCACCCCAGTTTGGAGCTTTTCTTGGATCTTGCTTGCCAGATTTGTGATTGCTATTAAGTTGCAATATATAGCTTTTAGAAAACATCTTTCTCATCCACGTGACCAAGAAAGAGTACTAGGTGTTATGGTGATGATTAAAACAAAGACATAACAACAACAACAACAAAACCCCTCAAAACAAAAACAAAAAATTCCCCCTCTCATCCCCACCAGACAACTATATCCCTTTCCCCCTCCAAAATAAGTAATACTGAAACATCAAGGACAGAGACAAGTAAGGAAGGAAAGTTGGGAGCAAGACAAGGTCTGGAGATGGCAAGAAGTGGTAATTTTGGATACCACTTTATTTTGTTTTATGCTTAAAATGACAAGAGTGCTGATTGATTCACAACTTTCATGGAGCCAAGTGAATGTAAAGGAATGAATCATTTCCAAATGATATTAATAAAATAAGATTCAACCATCACTTTAAATAATTAACTCTTTTTAAACTTTAGATATTTTCTTCAGCCGATACCTGAACTATTGTATTAAAGGGAAACTGAACTATATCTGTGCAGAGTTTATCATTTACAACACCTTTTCCTGGTTGCCAATCAGCTAAGATATCTATGTTTACTGAGTAAGAGTGTTCCTATTAGTCAGTTCCAAAGTACACATAACTGAATTGATAAGGGAGGACCTCTCAAATGAGTTACTGACATTGATATCTCTAGAGAAATTGGAATGTATCCTTATGTAGGTGTTTGAAAAGATGACAAATTGTTTTCCTGGTGAGCTGGGTTGTTAAAAAGTGCTGGAGAGAAGTTATGGATGAGGACTGGTAATGTTTCAGGTGCTGTACAAGTGGACAGGCAGGACCTCATGGCTTATCTCGTTAGTGTTGAGTTCAGCTTCACCATCTTTAATATGATCCTGAAAATAGAGATAACATTGTCTGTCACATTTTAACACTATCCTCTGTGCATCTTACTGCTTTTTCTTTAGACTAGTAATATAGCTAGAGTGGACCTGTACCTACTATCTGGACTTGACCTCTTCTTAAGAATATATGTTGAACATGGGGCGCCTGGGTGGCTCAGTCGGTTAAGCGGCCGACTTCGGCTCAGGTCACGATCTCATGGTTTGTGGGTTCGAGCCCCGCTGACAGCCAGCTCAGAGCCTGGAGCCTGTTTCTGATTCTGTGTCTCCCTCTCCCTCTGAAACTCCCCTGCTCATGCTGTCTCTCTCTCTCTCTTAGAAATAAATAAATTAAAAAAAAAAGAATATATGTTGAACAGATGTTTTGTATATTGTCTCAACTGTATTTTAAGCTCTTTCAGGTATTTCCTTCTTTATATCTTCTATAATGACATGATTGCAGTAAATGTTCAATCAATATTTTGAGTGAATGCTGACTTAATTTTTTAAAAGCTATTTCAGGACAGATACTATGAGAATATTTACCATAGGTGACCCTACATATGTGAACATCACTGACATGACTCCCTAAAATGATACTTTACTTAGTGGTGAATGATCAGGGGCTTCCCCTCTGGTGAATGGGAACTGGTTGACTTTGGAGGAGTGCAGTGACGCCTTTGGAAGTGAGAGAGACCCAGCCTAACTTGATCTCCAAGCCCTGCCAGTTGTTAAAGGTTATTATTATTTTTTTTTATAGAGGTAAATCATGACTCTCATTCAAATATAATGTGAACAAATGTGATGGTTAAATTTCTGTGTCAATTTGGTTAAACCACAGGACCCAGATATTTGGTCAAATATTATTCTAGATGTTTCTGTTAAACTATTTTTTAGATGAGATTAATATTTAAATCAGTAGACTTTGAGGACAGCATATTACTCTTCACACTATGGGTAGGTTTCATCCAGTCAGTTGATCCAATCAGTTGAAGACCTTCGTAGAAAAAAGATTGACTTCCCTGGAGCAAGAGGCAGTTCTGGAGAAGTGGGCCAGCAAATTGCCTTTGGCCTTAAGCTACAGAATGACCTCTTCCCTGGGTCTTCAACCTGCTGGCCCACCCTGCAGATTTTGGACTTGTTAGAGTCCATAGTCACATGGGCCACTGCCTCTCTATGTCCATCTTTATCTAACATCTCTTTCTCAATATCTATTTTCTCTATCTTTATCTCCACCTCTATTTCTATCTCTATATAAACATAGATTTATTATATGCATATATAAAATATTTAGAAATATTCTTTATATATATGAACTATATCATATATGTAGTATATATATATTTTTTGATATATATGTATTTTGATATATATATATATAATCAAAATTTAACAAACCAAATATACTCTATCATCTATCTATCTGTCTACGCATCCATTCCTTATCGGTTCTGTTTCTCTGGGACCCTAACTAATACACATGTCAAATTTATTATTTAACTCATTTGTTAATGAGAGAACTAGTAATATATCACAACTGGTTCAAAAGAAAAGTCAAAGTAACAAAACTGATAAAGAATGTTTCAAGAAAAATTACATGATTATTTATGAACAATCTAGGCCTTGGAAAATGGTAAGATTAGTCATCCAATTTGAGAGATTTTATTTTTAAGCAAATTCCATTTGTGAGAGTGAGTGTGAATGTATATTCTTGACACAGATTTAGCGACTGAATGAAACTGTTTATTATATTTCCTTAGCACCGAGTCTCTCCAAACATTGCTGATATGGCCCCTAGGGCTATCCTAGTTGGAAGAATTTAAAACTTCCACATCCTGAAATTTGATTCTTCCATATTTAAGCAACCAAATCCTTTTGGCATCACTAGAACTTAGTATTATATTTAAACAGCTAAAGCAGCAGATTAACAATTGAACTCCCCTATGACCCAGCAATAGCACTGCTAGGAATTTACCCAAGGGATACAGGAGTGCTGATGCACAGGGACACATGTACCCCAATGTTCATAGCAGCACTCTCCAC